>NC_136061.1:1397747487-1398093774 GCF_964261635.1 Lissotriton helveticus | reverse complement strand
GTGTATTAATGCTGATGTGGTTAAACTTGTTTTTCTGTTAGGCGAATTTTTTTTTATGAACGCCGTTTGATAGGTGATCTTGAACTTTAGTGGCAAGGCAGTCTTCGCTAGCTTGAGCGAGTAGATTAGCAGGCGAAGGCATGCACCCTTCGTCTACTGTCTGATTGTTAACTTCAGGTTCTTTTGCTGGATCCAGTGGGATTAATAATCCAGCAACATCTGCTGTTGAGGAAAACAGTGCTGAGCCCGGATCTTTCAGGAAGTGGAATCGTAAGTCCTGTAAGGATTTTTATTCGCTATTGACTTTTCAAAGAGAGTAGCAATTGGTGAAATTAAAGGGTTTTTTAAGGTGTTATTAGCCTTATTTGCAGTTGTTTTTTCAAGTCTTCTTCGTTTAGCTGTACCCTTAAGTGTTGTTGATTTCTCGCCAGTCTTGGAGTGGACAACTTTGGTGCCCGGAGAGATTACTTCCTGAGCCCCGGTCTCTACAGGGTTCCCGACTTGGTGTTCAGTGCTTGGCCAGGGAGGTTGAAGTCTCCGGTGCAGACGCATCTGGTGAGGTGCTTTGTACATTAACTGTTTTTATACCTGTATTCACCGTTTCCTATTTATAGATATATAGTGTGGTGTATTCATTGTTTATTGCCTTTCACTTGGTGCCTAAGTATTTATTAGCTTCAGTGACTTATTGCCTTTGCCTACAATATTAATAATTTTATCAAAAACAACAAGGGAACCCAAAGAAGTCAGCAAGGGTCCTTGGGAGTCAATACTATTAAGGCAACAGTGGTCCCTTACAAGCATTAATACAAAGACAATGAATATAGACGCAGTCGTTTCTATATTGGAAATGACAAACCCAGCCGGGCAGAGGTCTAATATTTACTTTCAAAGCAATGTAAAACACAATTTACAAACAATATACAAGACGGGGCACAAGCCTGTACCCAGTTTATCACACAATTAGACAATAGGTAAGAAGGACAAGTGAAGGAAACAAACAAAAGGGCTTTAGGCAAGAGCTTAGTGTTCTGTTAACCTGTTAATTACACAGTTACGTATATTCAACAGAACAATACAGGCACCTTTACACTTTTAAAGGACATTTAGGTTTTTTACACATGTATAAGGTGCACATATATGTCAACGGCGTTTCGATCCGTTTAAAACATTACACGGATCATCATCAGGACATGTAATGAATGCCTAATAATTTGAAGCCTCAGTTGCCTAAGGGAAGAAAGGGGAAGGAAAATACAACAGAACAGTAGTGAGGGAGAGTGTTGCATGAAGCGGAAGTCATATCGTAGAAAGCAGTGGGCATGCACTCTGTGAGTAAAAAACAAGGAGTGCACTGGGGCTGGTACGAGGTACTGAGAGTGAGATAATAACAGAGAGGAAGCGCGAGAAGTGTATGTGAGAATCGTGGGAAACATGTTTGGCGCAATTGGGAATGAGGTAGAAACGTGAGACTGACATACGTGGTACTCGTAACATGCAGTTCATATAGTGAGATAGACCACTCGTACGTGAGTTAAAAGGTGAGGCAACCTCTAAGTAGAGCTGGTTGCAAATACTGGACATGCTTCGTAAATGATTAGCGGGTCAAGGCAAGTGAGGGATTTACCATCTGGAAGACAAGGGATAATAGGGCTTCGGGCGGAGTAAGGCGGGGACACAGAGATTCTGGAAAATTGAAGTCATTATCAGGGGGGCGTGTGGGTGGACAAGGAGGGAGGATGACCCTAATTAAGGAACCAAGCTTACCGATTGAGTCCGGTACCGGTGAAGGAAGGACGGAGGCGACCCATGGGAGCAATGCTGGGGGATCGAAGGAATAGGCGGGTCTGAAAGATAGTAATGCTGAGGCTGTAGTGGGGCATTGTAATGAGAAAAGGGGGGGCAGGGGAAAAAAGGGTGGTTGGTACGGAGGGCAGCTTACCGTTTTATTTAGTTCAGGGGGAGAGCGCCAATGGAGCCAAGATGTGGGCAATAAGTAAGGTCGCTCATCGTGAAAGTGGTACAATGACCTACATGAAAAAGCATAGGAAAGGAGGAAAATTAGGATAGGAGGGATAGAGCCGGTCGGGGGTAGAGCTGACAGAACGTGAGAACCACTTACTGATGGTATTGCGGAAAACGGGCTGCTCGATCGCGGGTGCCGGTGCGACTGGGGATGTGTCTGTGCTGATCTTAAGAGAAGGATCGTGTTGTGCCTGATTGGTCGACCCTGACCATGTGACAAAGTAGACATAGAAGGACTATGTCTACGGTTGTGTCAAGAGTGGCGGCCATCTTAGAAGGGTGAGTTACGATAGAGTGTGGTTGATGAAGGACATAGGGAGCAGTTTACACAATTTAAAATAGCAGTACGCGAACCAATTCAGTAGACAGAGATTGCATTGGAAAAACATGGAAATTCGAAACTTGTTGGTAATAAGAAAAAGTGGTCTGTAACAAGGTGTTAAAGACAAGTGGTCATGGAGGACAATTTACATCATTCAAGTAACATTATGTGAACCACTGAATTAAAGAGACTTTTGTATTTAGGAAGCAATAAAAGTCGTTTGGCATAAGAACAAAAATGTCTGTAGTTACGGCGTATAAGGAACACAGGGAGCATATTCAGAAGTTCATATCAAAGTATTACAATCCTCAATCAAGTTTAGTCCTGTATTAAGACTGTCAGTCTTCAAGATCCATTTGAGCTCCTCCTTATTGAGGATCCGTGAGAGATCCCCTCCTCTTGGGGGGAGTTTAACAGAGCTGATCACTGTCCAGCGGATGTCATTTTCTGTGTGTCCTTTCCCCATGTAGTGATCCACGAGTGGTGCATTCGCTGTTTTACACCGGAGTCTACCTCGGTGTTGTGAGATGCATAGCCGAATCTTCTGTTTAGTTTGGCCGACATAAATCATATCACAAGGACAGAAGATGGCATATATAACGTTGCATGTATTGCAGTTACTAAAAGATTTCAATATATTTCTTGCATCCTTAAAAACAAATTCCTTTGTCTCAATGGTGAAGTTGCACACAATGCAATTACCACATTTGGTATGGCCCTTCAGGGGTGCTAGGGACCATAAGTCATGCAATGTAGGATTGGGGTTAAGGGTGGCCGGGAGTGCTGCCCGAACCAGGTGGTCTTTTACATTCTTGCTTCTTTTAAAAGCAAATATTGGCAGGTCCAAGTTGAGTGTGTCCGCATTCAGAATGGGCCAGTTTTTTCAAATGGTTTTACGAACAGCATTGGACACTGAGGAGAATGTGGTCACGCAAACAATGCGTTCTGTTATCGGTTTTAATTTGGCTTCCAGTAGACTGTCACGTGGGCAGTACCACGCTCTTTTTAAGGCGTTTCGCACCAGGCGGCGGGGATACCCTCTAGCGGTAAGTTTAGTGGATAGTGTTTTGGCCTCAGAGAAATAGTCAATTTTGTGTGAGCAGTTTCTCCTAATTCTAAGGAATTGAGAATAAGGCAAGCTATCCCTCAGCGCCCTCGGGTGACAGCTATTGTAGCTAAGCAGAGTGTTCCATTCAGTCGGTTTGTGAAAGAGGGATGTGAAGAGAATACCGTCTTGATGTTGGATTGTGAGATCTAGGAATAGAATACTAGTCTTATTGTGTGTAAGAGTGAAGGTGAGTCCATTGCAGTTGTTATTAAGCCAATGGAGGAAGGCGTCAAGGGTACCAACTTCGCCAGACCAAATAAGGAAAATGTCATCTATATACCGTTTCCAGTTTATTATGCAAGTGTGAAAAGGGTTGCTGGGGGGTAAGATGATATTACACTCAAGAGAGTCCATATAGAGAATGGCTAGCGTCGGAGCAAAAATAGCTCCCATTGAGGTCCCCCGAACCTGTTGGTAGAAATGGTCATCGAAGGTGAAAAAGTTTCTCGTTAGGCATATCTCGAGAAGTTGCAGGATAAAAAGAGTGGGAACTGTATGTGGGTGAGGTCTCCTGTTAAGTATGGATATCATGACTAGTAATGAGTCGTTCTGGGGAATGTTTGTGTAGAGCGACTCTACGTCCAATGTGCATAGAGTCTCAGTGGTGGGGTCAAATGGTTGGTTTTCAATAATGTTAATCATTGACATGCTGTCTTTGATATAACATTCAGTGATGGGTACGAATTCTTTCAGGAAGAAGTTCACATAGTGGCCCAGGGGTTCGAGAACCGAGCCAGAGCCAGAAACAATGGGGCGGCCAGGGGGATCCACAAGTCTTTTGTGGACCTTGGGTAGCGTGTAGATGACTGGGGTTCGCGGGTTGCTGACATTAAAGAAGCTGAATTCGTGCTTACTGAGGAACCCTTCTTCCAAGCCTACAGTAGTGACCTGCCTGATTAATGACTGTAGCTCCTTAGTGGGGTTGGTTGGGAGTCTGAGATAGTGGTCAGTGTTGGACAGCTGGCGTTGAATCTCGCTTTTGTATGCGTTAACGCTTTGTAGTACTATGCCTCCCCCCTTATCCGCGGGCTTAATGACTAGGCTAGTGTTGTCCCGCAGGATGGAGATGGCTGTTTTCTCCTGTAATGAGATGTTGTGGGGGATAAAGAGGTGTGACTTGGCCAGCTTGGATGTTTCTTCAAGGATGATTTTCTCAAAAGTAGTGATTTCGCTTGGTACCATGTTGGCTGATGGTAAAAAAGTTGAAGGTGGTCTGAATGGTGTGTGTGAAAATTTAAGGGGGCTCGGATTGGTTTGAAAAAATGCCCGGAGCCGTATCTTCCTGAAGAACCTCAGTAATTCGGACTGTAAGTCCAGAAAGTTGGGGTATGAAGTGGGGACGAAAGATAGTCCTTTACTCAAAATAGAGATCTCATGGCTAGACAAGGTGTGCGCGGATAGATTGAAAATTGGGATGACCATGTTGTTGCTGGTAGGGACTGGTACTGTAATAGAGTCTACCATTGGTAAAATTTGTGTCTGGTCTGTCTCTTGCCGGGAGGATTGTGCCAACGTGGTTGCTGTTTCACCCTGCCCTTTTGGGCAGTTCGGATTGGCATTGGCCTAAAAAATGTAGGTTGTACAAAAACAATGGTTCAGTTGGGAGATAAGTCAATTTTTTAGTAAAACTCAATTGTAGGCAGTACTATCAATGTATTGCTCAATATTATTTTAGAAATACTTTTTACAAACGGAAAGGAAATTCGTTTTTAGGAATGGAAAAGGAAAAAGGAACACACACACCAAGTTTTTGATTTTCCCAAGAATTTTCTTATTTTTGAAAATCAGACATTGATTTATCATTAGTAAAAATAGAAATGGGTTGTCCAGAACATATTTAGCGTAAGTATATCAATAACAGATACGTGCGCAGGTAATTAATAGTGACAAGTGATGATTTGACTGTGTGGTTACACAATAAAACATAAAAACAGTAGATCAGTCCAAAATTCAAAGTCAGTCATTTCAACAAATACATATGTTTTCTCCTTTTAACGTTGAAACTTGGTATGGACTGATTGGTAACAAAACGTCGACGTTTCGACCCTATCAGATGGTGCTGGCTCTATAGCAGCCGTATCGGGTCTTCATCAGGACTAACAAAGGGAGGTGGACAACCTGTGAAGGAAGGAGGGTTGGATTTAGCTCTTGGTGTGTCAATGTAAATGTATTTGAGCTTGTAAAGCGCACTGCTACCCTTCCGTAGGTTTCCTGGCGCTGTATAACTCTGGGGAACCCGTCCTGGCTTTCCCTGTGGGATGGTCCCTGCTGGGAGTCCCCAAGGTGGAGCCAGGCATCCCCGGAATTGATGGGGCCGTTGTGGAGATTAGGCAAGCTAATGCCCAGAGTTGCCGAGTGGAACCCCTGATTAGAGTAAGCACCGAAGCGAGAATTATCGAGTCCGCTTACCCAAGTCCATGACCCTGCCGCGTCGGGAATTGAACCCTGGTCCCGGGCCGACTTCTGCTCCCGGGTCTGCCGCCTCTAACCAGTGAGCCACACTACTCCACATTGGCTAAAACCATGAGGCACTGCCAAGCCTGGCCCGCTCACCTGATGGTTTGGAAGGTATCCTGCTTCTATCACTGTCTGGGCAGGGGGTGGGGGGGTTGGTGTCAGCCAACACCATCAACGACCAAGGAATTGATCGTAGTATCTGTAGGTAAAGCAACAAATTCACTACCTTTATCCTGACATGTAGGTTTCAAAGCTCATTATTTTGCTGTGTACGTATTCCTATTTATATGTACCTTCTGCAGTAAATGCTTTAAATTTCTCCACCAGCCAGTGGAGAAATATGGAAGGTAGGGGTTAAGTGCCGCAGAAGCGCTCACCTAGGTAGGTAAAGGATGAGAAGAACTGGTATCAGAATTTCTCATTGGTGGTTAAACATATAGATGGCCGATTATATGAGGTGGTACTCTAAGTGGTGGTTGCATGTGAAAGTTTTAAGAACCAGTTGTGTGGCTAAAATCAAAGTTTTCCAGAGCCCGTGATGCATTAGATGTAAACGATAATTACTGTGCCTGTCTTTTGAGTCCTATATGCCCAGATTGTGTGTGTAGAAAAGCTTGAACGCTGTGCGAAAAGGGAGCCCAGTTATCAGGCCCGTACGAGTATTCGTGGCACCAATGCAAGGGCGGATTTACAGGATAACAGTCACTTCTAAAAGTGCGAACGTGAAGGTGTTACGGATTTCCAGTATAAGTGTCATTACGAGTGATAATACCGTGTTTCGATACGTGTGTGAGAAGTGGTATATCTGATTAAGTGAATTCTTTTAATTTTGGAAACGTGAGCGGTTGATATTCGTCATGAGTGAGTAAACTCTAACTGGCGTTTTGTTTAAAAACTCTTCGTGAATTAGGTGCCGGTAATGTTTAAGAAGCAATGGGTTTAAAAAAGGGGGGTGGGAGGCTATTGTCAGATATCGGGAAAATGAGTGGGGCGGCCTTACTTTAGATTGGAGCCGCGAACATCTGTCTCCTTCATGATCTGGCAGTTAATGCGTGAAGTGCCTCGTGTGTGGTCATGCTTAAATACTGTGTAGCGTGGTCTACGTGCTGGCGTGCACGTTTCAAACTATGACTCGAACTGAGTGTAAAACCTGGAAATTGGAGCATGATAGGAGCCTATATGTTCAAAATGGCCAGTGGGTCCAAGGCAACGGACGGGGATAACGTAATTACATCGACCCGAGGTGTAGCTTGGAGAATACCTGACCGGTCAGCATCAATGTTTGTGCGTGCATACAATACATAGTAGCATGGCGTTATGGGAGACAGGCGAAAGGTTTTAACAGCCTAGTGACACCATACAAGGTTAACAAGTTCTAATGTCGGGTTATTTTGACATATTTTATAAAACACATTTTCTTGTAACGCAATTCACAATCGCTGAAACATGTAATGTATTAATTGAACAGAATAATGCAAAATCAATTAAAAAAATCAATTTAAAGGACCATGCTGGAGCGTGTTAGTACATTGTTATTTTCTATTGTGACCCAAAATCATATATGCCTTTACTAGGTGTTTACACTAAGGTATGGAAACCCCTTAGTGTCGTGTAAGTTAGAGTTACAATATAGTATCATTATTGTCCTTCAAGCTTCATAGTTTGCTCATTTGCAAGCATGTTTATACGTGTTCATTCAATCCTTGTGACACTGAGTAAAGGATATGGATCCAAAGACACTCTTTGTAGTTCAGAGTGGATGCCATGTTTCCTCCTATCTGATGTAATTCCACCTTTTCAATCACCCACCATTCCACATCTTCATGGGTGTGACCAGCGGTATTATAGTGTTCCACAAGTTGCGCTCCTTGTACTTTACAACGGATTCTGCTTTGATGCTGCATAATCCTGTTTTTTACTCGTTGTGTTGTCTGTCCTACGTATAGTAGTTGACATGGGCATTTGATTGCATAAATTAGGTTTTGGCTATTGCAATTGGTGAATTTGGTCAGGGTGGGCTGTTTCGACCTGTATTTGAAAGAATTTCCTGTTTTTGTGTATTTGCACACTTTACAATTGCCACATCTCTGGTGGCCTATGATCGGTTGAAGTCCCAATTGTGTTCTAATGTCATTGGGCTTGGGAGTTTCCATCAAGGAAGATACCACATAGTCTTTCACATTTTTGGCCTCCTTAAATGAACACATGGGACTTCCGGCATTCCTATTTCAGGGCCTACTAAATTCCAATATTTTTTTACTACTTTGGTAATTTCATGGCTCCTTGTGTTAAATGTGGTGACACAGATCAGTTTATCGAGTCCCTCTCTTTTTCCTTGTACCTCAAGCAATGTCTCGCGGGGACGGTACCATGCTCGTTTGCGAGACCAGTTTGATGATGAGTAAGTCTGTTTCTTTGAAATAATCGCTACGTCTGGAGCAGTTTCTGCGCAGACTTAAAAATTGTCCGCATGGCAGATTGTCACGTAGGTTTCTTACCATCTTCTACTTCAAAAGTCAAGTCCAGAAATGCTATAGAGTCCCTACTATATGACATAGTGAATTGAATGTCCGTAGAGCAGTTGTTTAGCCAGGACAGGAAGATCTTCAAACAGTCTTGTGAGCCTGTCCAAATCATAACGACATCGTCTATATGTCTGTTCCACTTCGTGATGCAATCTCCATGTGGATTTTGGTCTCCATAGATGTATTTGGACTCGAAGTCATCTTTAAATATATTGGCTAGACTAGGAGCAAACCCAGCTCCCATCGCCACTCCTCTGCATTGATAGTAGAAATCAGTCTGAAACATGAAATAGTTTTTGGACATAGCAATTTGTAGTAGTTGTACAAGGAATTCTGTTGGTACCCACTGTGGTGCTGGACGGGTATTTAGGGTGTTTTTAATCACCACTATTGCTTCATCTTGTGGTATGCTCGTATGAAGCGAGCATACATCCAGGGTGACCAGTAGTTGCTGTTGTTTGTCGAAGGATTGGTCTTCAAAGATCTGAATAGTATGCATTGTATTGCGGAGGTATGATTTGGTTTTTAGAACAAAGGGTTGGAGGAAGTCGTCCATATATTGGTTTATATGTTCCAGAATAGATCCACAGCCGGAGACTATGGGTCTTCCCGGCGGTTTGCTCATGTTCTTGTGAATCTTCGGCATGGTATAAATAGCCGGGATCCTTGGGTCTGTTTTATTGGGAAATTTGAACTCCACAGCCACAGCAGAATTTAACACCGTTACTCTGAACAAAAAACTTGAAAAATTGGCCAAAGATATTAAAGCCTATGATAAAAAACGTACTTACCCGTACGTGAGTGACGACTATTACGTACAAGACGCTCAGGGCTAATACACAAACCGCATGGGTACATGTCCCATGGAAGCGAGCTGAAGTTTTAGCACTCAAACAAACATTACCAGATCCGCGTAAAAATCCTGCAGGGTACTATAAAGAATTGTCACAAACTGCTGGGTCATGTATAATGAATTTAGCCGATATCGACATGTTATTTGGGAATGTTGTTCCACAGCCTTTATGGGGTAAAATTCGTCATGTAGATCATGACCAGGAATTAGGTGACACGTGGGCTAATATTACTGCTGCAGATGCACGACAAGTTGGTGGTGCCAAGCCTGAGCCTTTGATAGCAGAACTCCCTGGTAAAATAGTAGATTACATGAAAACGATAATGCCTGCAATACGCGTAAATTGGGATAAGTTGTCTGCATGCAAGCAAAAGAAAGAAGAAACTGTTTCAGATTTCTTCACCAGATTTGAAGAAACATTCATTGACCATAGCGGTCAAGATATGACCACGGAAGGTGGTCAGAGATTGTTTGTCGATAAATTTGTGCACAATCTGCTTCCAGAATTGTGTAGAAAATTAAAGGATTCAGAAAGTTCTTGGGCAGTCTCATCTTCAGCCCAGATATTAGCTACTGCACAGTACTACGAGAATAGAGACAAAGATGAGAAAGATAAAGTAGAAAAGAAAACTAGAGGACTCAAAACGAAGGTTTTGCTACAGCAAGCCTATCCGCCACGTGGTGGTGGTAATCAACATAATAATGGTCAGAATCACTACCAAAATACTTTCAGCAGCCTCAACAGTATCAGAGAAACTCGCAAAGATTCGAGTATGCTCAACCCCGCGTAGGCCCCAACCAGTGTTTATATTGCAAACAAGAGGGTCACTACAAATATAATTGTCCTGCCCTGCCACAACGTACGAATGGAGTTCCTGGCGTTAGAGGTCGTGGCAGTCAGCAAGCACCTAGAGGTAGAGGACGTGGAAACGCCCCTCAGGACACGCGCCCCCTTCCACCACAAAACTCTATGAACAGGTTTGATCAGCAAAATAACGTATCTGACAGGACAGCTCAATACTACGTTGATGAGTATTACACAGAAAATGAGCAGTGGGAAAATGAGGATTGCTAGGACAGCCATAGACAAAGAAAGGGAGTTGTTTCAGTTCCAGTAGATCAGAGTGGACCTTACGTTGAGGTGATTACATCAGGTGTGTCAGAGCCTTTTCTGTTGGATACTGGTGCTACAAAGAGTTCTATTATGCACTCCAAACTCCCTGGCTCACCTTTGTCTGGCGAAATGAACGTTTCTGTAGGTTTTTCTGGCGCCCCAGTTATAAATCCGATTTCTGACCCTTTATCTCTTTCTGTTGGTCCTTGTGAATTCGAAGCACCCCTTATTCTGACGACAGGTTGTGGTGAGAATCTGCTAGGATTGGATTTGTTAAAGAGATTGTATGCGACTTTGTATTGTTCTCCTTCAGGAGTACAACTTACTTTAGGCAAGAAAGTGGTTTCTCCTATGTATTTGTCAAGAGATGCACTTCCAGCAGAATTGGCACTTCTCCCAGATATTCTTTGGGCTACTGGTCCTAATGATGTAGGTCTTTTAGAAATTCCACCATATGTTGTAGAATTGAAGTCGAATGTCAAAATGCCACGAATTCCCCAATACAGAATATCTAATGAGGGTGAAAAAGCTTTGCTAGCGATTGTTTACGAGTTGATTGAAAAGGATGTGATTGAAGAAACACGAGGCAATGTTTGCAATAGTCCTGTTCTGCCTGTTTTGAAACGAACTGACCCTTCTCAGCCACCTGTGTATAGATTCGTGATTGATCTTAGAGAAGTAAATAAGATAGTTGTGCCACAATTCTCAGTTGTCCCCGACATTACCACATTATTAACTATGATTCCAGCTTCTGCTTCATGGTTTTCGGTGATTGACCTGAAGAATGCTTTCTTCAGTATCCCGATTGCTGAGGAGAGCAGGGATATTTTTTCCTTTAGTTTAGGAGGTCGAACCTTCCGCTTTAAACGCGCTCCTCAAGGCTACTGTGAAAGCCCCTCAATATACAGTCAAGCTCTGAAAACACAACTTGACACGATTGTTTTACCAAAAGGCGCTACTCTCGTACAGTACGTGGACGATTTGCTCGTTGCTGCAGACACTGAGAAAATTTGTAGAAAGGCCACATTGTCATTATTGCGTCATCTATGTGATCTGCATCACAAGGTGCCACTTTCCAAGCTCCAATATTGCCGACAAGAAGTGACCTACTTAGGTCAGCTCTTATCGAAGGAGGGAAGGAAACTGACCCCAGAAAGAATTCAGGCAATAGCGAAATTGAGTGTAAGGAGGGAAGGAAACTGACCCCAGAAAGAATTCAGGCAATAGCGAAATTGAGTGTGCCAAGAACACAGAGAGAAGTACGTGCTTTCTTGGGCATTACATCGTACTGTAGACAGTGGATTCCAAATTTTTCGTTATTGGCCAAACCCTTGGTGGCATTAACGTGTAAAAATACACCCAATCCCATTCCTTGGTCTGAAGATTGTCAGAAAAGTTTTCTCGAATTACGCACAGCATTATGTTCGGCTCCTGTGTTAGGTACCCCCAACTACAGTAAGCCTTTCACATTGTATGTCCACGAGAAGGAAGGTTGTGCATTATCTGTGCTGACTCAGTTATTCGGAGATAGACAGCGGCCATGCGCCTACTTTTCGTCAACTTTGGATCCGGTAGCACGAACATTGCCAAGTTGTTTAAGGGCCACAGCAGCAGCAGCTGTTTCCATTCGACAGTCTGCTGGTCTAGTAATGAATAATACACTAATCGTGATGGTCCCGCATGCAGTAGACACATTGTTAAATAGGACCAAGACACAGCACTTAACTAGTGCTCGACTGTCCAGTTACGAATTGACACTGCTAGCGAGCCATGTGCACATAAAAAGGTGCAGTACCTTGAACCTAGCCACATTGTTACCAATTGCAGAGGAGTCAGATGCTTCAGAACAGCACGATTCTTTTCTCACAACAGAGGAAGAGACAAAAGGGAGAGTGGATTTGTTCGACACTCCTCTTGCTGAATGTGATGGTACATTATGGGTAGATGGTTCATGCTTTAAGCTCCCAAATGGTAACGTGACTACAGCATATGCTGTCACAACTTTGCACACAGTCGTTGAAACTGCGCGAATACCACATGGTTCAGCTCAAGCCGCAGAACTCGTTGCACTTACGAGAGCATGTGTGTTGTCTAAAGGAATGAGAGTGACTGTCTATACTGACAGCCAGTATGCTTTTGGAGTGGCTCACAGTTTTGGACGATTGTGGAGAGAACGTGGGTTCCTGACTTCGCATGGAACTAAGATTCAGCATGGTCAGTTGGTGAATGAGCTTCTTGAATCACTGACGTTGCCTCTGCAAATAGCGATCGTGAAATGTAGTGCTCACAAGAAAGTGACTGATGATGTTGGTCGTGGAAATGCATTTGCTGATGAAACCGCTAAGGAAACTGCAAAGAATGTGATGAGCCGAATGTATGTTGCGAGCCCAGAAAGATGGACTGGTGATGTTGGAATATGTGAGGACACGATAGAGAGCGTGAAGTCCATCCAAGCTGAGGCCACGGAGAAAGAGTTAAGCACGTGGAGAGAAAGTACAGGAAGAATGGAAGCAAATGGTTGTTGGATTGAATTGACAGAGCAACAGAGATGGTTGTTACCCGATGCATATGTGCCTGCAGTGGTTACAATGGCTCATGGAATGGCCCATATCAGCGCGAAAGGGATTTGCGAGTTGTTGGCCCCAATGTGGAAGAATTCAGGGATTCCCAAGTGTGCAGAGAACGTTGTCAAGAATTGCATGGTATGTCTGAAGCACAATCCTGGTAGGAGAACCCCAACTCCAGCTGGTCATTTTGCACCTCCTACGTATCCGTTCGAGGTTTTGCAGCTAGATTTCATACACATGGAGAGGTGCAACAACTTAAAATACGTGCTCGTGGTTGTTTGTGCCTTCTCAAAATGGGTAGAAGCCTATCCCCTAAAAGACAATACTGCCTTGTCCACAGCAAAAGCCCTTGTGAAAGAGTTCTTCCCCAGGTTCGGAATGCCTAGAATGGTCTGGTCTGACAACGGAAGTGAATTTGTGGGTCATGTGATGAAAAGAGTGTGTGAAGGGCTAGGCATTAGGCAGAAGTTCCACGCTGCAAATCACTCCCAATCAGCTGGATTAGTAGAATGTTACAATGGCACGCTTAAACTTAAATTGGCCAAAATCCAAGCGAGCACAGGTCTTAAATGGTCTGACGCTCTACCCTTAGCACTCCTATCCACCAGAATGACTGTGCATTCGCGAGTGAAACTCAGCCCCTATGAAATCATCTTTGGTCGACCAGCCAAAATATGGGGAGTGCCTAGGCCCACGAAATTCGGCGAGCTGCAACACCCTATTTTGCTTGATTACTTGTATGAATTGACGGTTAAATTGCGTGTTTTATATCAACAGGTCCACAACACCTTGCCTCTGGTCTCTGAGACTCCGGGTCACTCCATTGACCCCGGTTCATGGGTTCTCGTCCGCAACTTTCAAAGAACAAGAAACGACCAGCCCAGATGGACCGGGCCTCACCTCGTCCTCCTGTCTACAAGGTCGGCTGTTAGGGTGGAGGGGAAGGCCAATTGGGTCCACGGGATCCATTGTAAGAAGATACCCTTCCCTCTGCCACATGACCAATGGGCCCAGAAAGGAGGCACTGACTCAGAGCTCACAACTGATGACCGTGTAAAAGAAACTAACCCTGACTGTGAAAGCGAGAACATTTTTCGAGAAACTGTGCCACCACCAGAACAATTGAACCCTGTGGAACCTGAACTACTATTCCTGGACCAGACAGTACCCGGGAAGAGACGCTACAATTTACGACCAAGAAAAACAGACTAATTAAAAGTGATTCCTTTTTGTGATCCGAGAGAAAACCCTATGGACTAATAAAATGTGTCTTTTCCCCAAATCCTATTTTTGAAAGTGCAGATCTCCCATCTAGGTAACTTGCTTATTTTTCTTTTTCGAACCGCCATCCGGGTTCCGCTGCTAGGGTCGCGGTTGATTAAAGACTTTTGGGTGCAGCTAGCGACGTTAGGTCGGTAGTTCTGGTCGGTCCAAGGGAGTTGCCCTAGACTGACGGACGCATCCTTTAGCAGAGGCAACCTACCACCGCGGGCAGCACCTTAGAGAGGATGGAGTTTCCTGATGTGGAGAGGCCTGCCAAACAAATGAACTTTAAGCAGAGACTTTTTAAGACGATGACGAAGAAATTTTTTATAATAGTGTGTATTTTTATGCTATCCAGCGTAATGATCTTTTTGATAAGCTATGTTTTATTCTCTTTTCATGTGACGTTTGTGCCCACTACATCACCCATACCTCCTCCTACTGTTTCCTCTCATTCTTTCCACCCTCTGCCTGACCACGAATCAAATAGGAGATTAGAGTTCATTAATAACTCCTTCGTTCAGTTATTACACCAACACCAACTTGTAATGAACACAACTAACTGTTGGGTGTGTGGTCTCATGCCCCACACCACGGATAAAGGTATCCCCTATTTGGTCCTGCCATTTAGTCACAATGGTTCAGTCTGGGCATATAGGACAATGTTCATATATGCACGAGAAATCCAACCCCTACGTTCTGTAAAAGACAACCTCAAGACTAGCGCCCTAGTCAAAGGTATAGTTGACATGATCAAGGAAGTAACTTCCTATGAAGATACCCCGGATGATGAGATACTTGCATATGTAGGTTGGAACGTGACCGGATATGGCACTACATTAAGTGAGAAACAGCAAGCCAAAAGATCGTCCCCTATCTGGATCGTACCTCATCAAGGTCACCTGTGTCTGCAAGGTATTGGCAAGAATCCCAGAGCTCAGCTAGGGAAGAGTGTCTGTACAGAAACGTATGTTTTTGGATCTCAGACTTCCCCTGCGTTTTTAGGCGCTAAGGGTACTTATTTCATCTGCCATGATAGAGCCTATACATGGTTGCCCCCTGACTTCTCGGGCTCATGTTTTGTTTCATTCCTGTTACCTCCCACCTACACAGCAGCGGCGGATTACCATCGGACAAGGGTAGTTAGAGGTGTTTTGAGTAAAGAAGACACTGCAGGTCAAGAATTTGGTGACTTTGCAATGGGTTTTCTGCCGTTCTGGGGAGCCATGGCTAACAGCAGGAACATAAGGCAATTGACAAGGGTAGTTGAATCCACCGTGACTGAAACTGCTGGTGCCCTTAGTAACCTGACTGCTGAGCTCCAGTCGGATCGACTTATGACCCTTCAGAACCGGGTCGCTTTGGACGTAATACTTGCGGACCGAGGTGGAGTATGCAAATTGATCCAGTCTAGTTGTTGCATTTTCATCCCAGATAATGCTCCGACCGTGTACAGGGCCATCTCCAAACTACATAAAATTTCTGAATCCATTCATGTGGATAAAGGAGATTGGTCGTTAATGGGATGGGTCTGGGAACTGATATCTGCCTGGGGATGGAAAATTCTGATGGTCATTGGGATGGTCTTAGCCATTCTTTTCCTGTTCTGTCTATGCATACAGTGTGCTCCTGCAATATGTGGCCTCTGTGCTACATCATGTGTAAGGAAGCCTGTGTCAAGAGATGAACTCAGTACTAGAATGATTTTACAGCAACATCTCAATGACTTTAGGAATATAGATCTGGACTCAGACTAACATGAGGATAGATTAATTGCCTATGTAAGGGCAAAAGGAGGGTCTGTGGTTCTGAAAATCTGGATTCATATAATAGTGCTAGACTCGAGAATAAAAACTTCGTCGAAATAGGACGAATTTGGTATCAAAAGACCGAGAATGACGAGTACATCATGTACATGTATTTTCCGCGTATTCGAGTGACGATTTCACCTCGAAATCGTCATTTACATTCTGAACCCCACTCCCATTTATATGTTGCCCTTTACATAGGCCTTAATCCAGTTGAATTTGATTCCACAAGGACACATACTCCTTAATCGACTTCTCCCTGACCTCAGTACAAGTTAGAACCATTGCCCCAGGCCGAACTCGTTAGGTCAGTTCCCTCCCAGTGGCCGAGCAAGATAACATCTAGGCTCAACCAGCCATAAAACCATTTCAGCGCGCAACCCTGCCATATCTCGCTCACATCTTTTCTCCACTCCTTTTCTTCACTTGCTTTATGATGGGGAGGTGACCGTTTTTATTAGGGGTCCAGCGATATCTGATGAAATGTTGGGCCTTGCCGGATGATTTGTTATGGGCAGCACGACGTGAAATATGTACATGTCATCATGACTCTGCTTTTCTTTTGTAACCAGTAACTATAAATGAAATACCACGAATTCAAAGAATGTTTTGCCCAAGGCTGAAAATCATGTATAAAGAGAGAAGCCTGACTTCGTGAAAGTGTGCAGTCTCCTGAGAATATACCTGTATTGTACTTCTAGGACCCTGTTACCTTGGTTGCAGCCAATAAACTAATCTTTGACTTCACCTAGAAGACTCTGAGTTTCTGTAGGTCTGACTCAGGAAGAACCCGAGGTCTCTGGGGGTTGATTCCCTGACACCGCTGGGTTACCGGTTCTGTGCCGGTTCTTAAAAACCCAGTACCTCAACCCCGTCTGCCTGGGATGACTCCTGGTGGCCGACAACACTAGGAACAGCACCGACGCCCACGGACCACGCACGCAACTTGGGAGTCATCCTCGACTCCTCCCTCTCCCTGTCCAAGCAGGTCAGCGCCGTCTCCTCCTCCTGCTACAACACCCTCCGCATGCTTTGCAGGATCTACAAGTGGATCCCGATCGAAACCAGAAGAACGGTGACCCAAGCCCTCGTCAGCAGCCGGCTGGACTACGGCAACGCACTCTATGCAGGAATCCCGACCAAACACCTACAGCGACTACAACGCATCCAGAATGCTTCGGCCCGCCTGATTCTCAACCTCCCCCGACGCAGCCACATCACCCCACACCTCAGAGACCTTCACTGGCTCCCCATCGACAAGAGGATCACCTTCAAGCTCCTCACCCACGCTCACAAAGCACTCCACAATTCCGGACACAACCTACCTGAACAACAGACTCAACTTCTACACCCCCGCCCGCCAGCTCCGCTCCGCCAGCCTCGCCCTCGCCGACGTCCCACGTATCCAGCGTACCACCTCCAGAGGCAGATCCTTCTCCTTCCTCGCTGCCAAGACCTGGAACACCCTCCCCACCCACCTACGGCAGACCCAGGACCTGCTCACCTTCAGGAAGCTCCTCAAGACCTGGCTCTTCAAACAGTAGCAGCAGCCACCCCCCCCCCCTTCCCCCCAGCGCCTTGAGACCCTCACGGGTAAGTAGTGCGCTATACAAGTTCGGTAATTGAATAGGGCTGTGCCTGCCTTCCACAATGCTGGCTCCACCTCCTGCTGGGCGGCTGACGACCCTGCCCCTCTCTCTGAAAGGAAAGGAGAGGCCAGGAAAATAAGTGCTCAAGAAACACCCAGAACTGGTTCAGACAGGGCTCAGAGCACTTCTGCACAAAGGGATCAAAGACTTTTAGGGGTATAAGTACAGGACCCCTGACTACAGAAAATTAGATCATCCTGGAATCAAGAAGGAACCTCTGCCAAGGAGAAAGCTGAAAGTGAAGAAGGAAGACTGTCCTGCTGTTGCTCTGCTGGACTGACCTGCTGTTGCTTTGCTGCCAAGGAGAGGGGAAGGACTTTGCTTTTGGTGCTGTGTCCCCTTGCTTGAAGGAACCTCCAAGGGCCTGAGAAGAGCTGGGTCCCTGTTAAGAAGTCCCAGGAACAAAAGGGATCACTGACATAATATCGAGTGACGGAATATCGACTAGCAAAAATATCGAGGAAAAAATATCTACAGACAAAATATCGAGTTTGTATCTACAAACAGGTAAGTACAAAAATATCGAGTACAAAACATCGTTTACAAAAATATAGTTTTAAAAAATATCGACTTTATTAAAAACAGTGTTAAATTAAATTAAAATTAAAAATTAATTACTAAAATATACTTAAAAATACTTAAATTAACTTATAATATTTAAATAATTAATGAAAGTTATAAAAAAAGTACAATCATATTTGTTAAAACATATATATATATAAACATAATATAATTAAATAATATCCAATATTATTACCGTACGATAGCAGAAGTGTAAAAAATATTATTCCCACTCCACAGAGTGCAACTGTAGGGAAAGCGTTGGATAGCGTAGGGGTAAAAATTACTATTCCCACTCCAGTGGGTGCAACAGTAGGGAAAGCGTTGGATAGCGTAGGGGTAAAAATTACTATTCCCACTCCAAATAGTGCAACAGTAGGGAAAGCGTTGGATAGCGTAGGGGTTTAAATTACTATTCCCACTCCAAAGAGTACAACAGTAGAGAAAGCGTTGGATAGCGTAAGGGTTTAAATTACTATTCCCACTCCAAAGAGTGCAACAGTAGGGAAAGCGTTGGATAGCGTAGAGGTAAAAATTACTATTCCCACTCCAGTGGGTGCAACAGTAGGGAAAGCGTTGGATAGCGTAGGGGTAAAAATTACTATTCCCACTCCAAATAGTGCAACAGTAGGGAAAGCGTTGGATAGCGTAGGGGTAAAAATTACTATTCCCACTCCAAAGAGTGCAACAGTAGGGAAAGCGTTGGATAGCGTAGGGGTTTAAATTACTATTCTGACTCCAAAGAGTGCAACAGTAGGGAAAGCGTTGGATAGCGTAGAGGTAAAAATTACTATTCCCACTCCAGTGGGTGCAACAGTAGGGAAAGCGTTGGATAGCGTAGGGGTTAAAATTACTATTCCCACTCCAAAGAGTGCAACAGTAGGGAAAGCGTTGGATAGCGTAGGGGTAAAAATTACTATTCCAACTCCAGTGAGTGCAACAGTAGGGAAAGTGTTGGATAGCGTAGGGGTAAAAATTACTATTCCCACTCCAGTGGGTGCAACAGTAGGGAAAGCGTTGGATAGCGTAGGGGTAAAAATTACTATTCAAACTCCAAAGAGTGCAACAGTAGGGAAAGCGTTGGATAGCGTAGCAGTAAAAATTACTATTCCCACTCCAGTGGGTGCAACAGTGAGGAAAGCGTTGGATAGCGTAGGGGTAAAAATTACTATTCCCACTCCAGTGAGTGCAACAGTAGGGAAAGCGTTGGATAGCGTAGAGGTGAAAATTACTATTCCCACTCCAGTGAGTGCAACAGTAGGGAAAGCGTTGGATAGCGTAGGGGTAAAAATTACTATTCCAACTCCAGTGAGTGCAACAGTAGGGAAAACGTTGGATAGCGTAGAGGTAAAAATTACTATTCCCACTCCAAGGAGTGCAACAGTAGGGAAATTAAATACTTCATATATTATTTCAATAAATATAAATTAATATCTATCAAAAATTAATTAAAAGTTATTACGAATTTAATATAATATAATAATTATTCAATTAAAATTACAAATTAAATTTATTACAATTATTTTACTATTAATAAAAATTAATTACAAATTAACATTTAATAATTTAACATTTAAAAATACATTTACAATAAATTCAAATTAAATACAATTAAATAAATGTATTTATTTAATTAATTATAAATAAATTACTTCCCATCGTATTCCCCTATAAACCCACAACCCACTACAGAAAATAAATTATTAAATTAACATAATTAGCAATTAATCAATTAAATAAAATTAATTAGCAATTCTAATTTAATTAATTACCCATAAAAATTAATTAACAATTAATTCTAAAACAATACCAATAAATATGTTAGCATATTTAATTAATTTTAAATAAATTACTTCCCACCCAATTCCCCTACAAACCCACAACCCGCTACAGAAAATAAATTATTAAAATTAACATAATTAGCAATTAATCAATTAATTTTAATTATTGCCAATTAAAAGTTAATTAATTACCAAATATAAATTAATTAACAAATAATTAAGAATGAACAATAAATAAATCTACATATTTAATTAATTATAATTAAATTACTTCCCACCCTATTCCCCTATAAACCCACAACCCGCTACAGAATTAAATTACGCAAAAATTAAAAAATAAAAATGTCATTAATTAAAATTATTTATAACATAAATGCACACTTTTCACACATATAATAACATAAAAAACACTATAAAAAATTCAATATTATTAAAAATTCGATAATTTTAATAACCTATATTATATACTTTGATATTTTAACTGTCTATATTTTTAACATTCGATATTACATTACTTACCTTAAAAACGATATTTTTGATGTCTATATTCTGTCCAGTCGATATTTTGTCCATTCGATATTTAAAACTCGATATTATGTCCAGTCGATATTTTGTAGTCGATATTTTGACTGTTCACCGAACAAAAGGACTTCGCCCCCAGCTTCCCTGAACTCTGCTGAGAGAGTTCTGTCCTTCCTAGAGTGCTTGGGCCAGTTGTGGTGCCTCTGGAAGTTGCACCTGTGTTGGGAAGCTGGAAACCAAGCTTTTAAAGACTTTCTGCAAGTTTTGTCACATCGCTCGCTTGCGGAGCGCATCCCCGTCAGTGCGAGGAAATTCCCGCCGCTACGAAGGCCGAGATCGTCGCAGCGCCTGTTGCCGCTGCCAAAGTCGTCGCATCCTTCGTTTGCAGGACGCACCAGTCCAGTGCGGGAAGATTACCATCTCTGCGAGTGTCGTCGCAGAGCCTGTCGTCACTGGGTGAGATCATCGCAACGCTTGCTTGCGGACCGCATCCCGTCGATGCGAGTGTCGTCACAAAGCCATCGCATCGAGGAGCTGCGAGAAGAAGATCACCGCTGTCCGCACATCGTCGCCCCAGAGATCATTGCATCGTGCCTTTGCAAGCTTTTTCACTACGGAACCTCCGCACCGGAATCCATACAAGGTATCGCATCCCTCCCCATACAGACCGGAGTCACCGCATCACGCCCGCTACATCCAGTGGGGCTGTCGGACCACCTCCCCAGGGTCTCAGGAGTGATGCATCACTTGTTTTCCACCGCACCAGTTTCTGTTTTGGAACTTTGTCGCATTTAAAGGTACTGTTGGCTTAACGTGACGCAACTGTGAATTTTTCACGCAACTGTGGATTATTTTAACCCAACTTTAAGAATTCTTTTGAAACCATAATCTTGAACTGTGTATGTTGGATTTTTGTTGTTTTGGTCTTGTGTAGTTTAGATTAAATACCTTTATTTTTCTTAACTGTTGTGGAGTCAGTTTGCGATGTTTTCACTATGTTACTGTGAGTGTTGGTACAGATACTTTACACATTGCCTTTGATAAGCCTTGACTGCTCGTGCCAAGCTATCAAGGGGGGAGCAGGGGTTATCTAAAGAGTATATCCTCCTTACCCTGACTAGAAGCAAGGGTCCCTATTTGGACAGTGGTACCTACCTCTGCCAACTAGAGACCCCCAGTTCTAACAGCCCCCTTCCAGGTGGACTCCTCCCAATCCGGCTTCCGCAGCAACCACAGCACCGAGACCGCCCTCATCACCGCCACGGACGACATCAGGGCCATACTGGACATGGGTGATACCGCGGCCCTCATCTTCCTGGACCTCTCAGCCACTTTTGACACCGTCTGCCACCACACCCTTCGCACACGCCTCCACAACGCAGGGATCCGAGGAAAAACCCTGGATTGGATCACCTCCTTCCTCACCGGCAGAACCCAGAGAGTCTGCCTCCTGCCGTACCGATCCGAAGCCACCACTATCACCTGCGGCGTACCCCAAGGATCATCCCTCAGCCCAAACCTCTTCAACATCTACATGGCTCCGCTAGCCAACATCATCCGAGCACACCACCTCAACATCGTCTTGTACGCCAACGACACGCAGCTGATCCTCTCCCTCACCAAAGACCCGGCCACCGCCAAATCAAAAACCTCCACGTGGGAATGAAGGCCGTCGCAGAATGGATGTAGACCAGCCGCCTGAAACTGAACTCTGACATTCTCTGCTCCACCCCCCTCCGCATGGGACGACTCCTGGTGACCGACCACGCTGGGAGCTCCCCCGACACCCACTAAACACGCACGCACTCTGGGGTTCATCCTGGACTCAACGCTCGCCATGACCCAGCAAGTCAACGCCGTGTCCTCCTCCTGCTTTAAAACCCTCAGAATGCTCCACAAGATCTACAGATGGATCCCCACCAAAACCAGGTGAACGGTCACCCAGGCACTTGTCAGCAGCAGGCTGGACTATGGCAATGCCCTCTACGCAGGAACCACGGCTACACTCCAGAAGAGACTCCAGCGCATACAGAACGCCTTTGCACGCCTCATCCTCGGATTCCCCCGCCACAGCCACATCACCACCCTCCTACAAGACTTGCATTGGCTCCCGGTCAATAAGAGGATCTCTTTCAAATTTCTAACCCACGCACACAAAGCACTCCACAACACCGGACCATCATACCTCAACGAACTACTGTCCTTCTACGCCCCCAACCGCCATCTGTGTTCCGCCGACCTCGCCCTCGCCATCGTCTCACGCATCTGCCGAACGACCACCGGCGGCAGATCCTTCTCCCACCTCACTGCAAAGACATGGAATTCCCTCCCCGCCCATCTAAGTAAGACCCAGGACCTGCTGACCTTCAGGAGATACCTCAAGACATGGCTGTTCGACCAGTAGCTCCCCCCCAGCGCCTTGAGAACCTCAAGGGTGAGTACTGCGCTTTACAAATGTTTTGATTGATTGATTGATTGATTGATATTATCATTCCTTAAGAAAGGCAGAAATCTTTTATCAACGACATGTCCAGTCCCGGTACGCCAATTTCTCGGTTCTCGGAGATTGTAATTTACACATTGACGACCTCTCTTGTCTAGTAAGCTCTAATTTTCTATCGTCTCTGGCTGCTTGTAATTTGCGACAGCTAGTCGCTTATCCCACCCACAAGGCAGGACACACTCTGGACTTAATCTTTTCTAATCTCCCTGATATAACAATAGAAGCCCCCCTTCCAGTTATCTGGTCAGATCATTGTCTAGTTCCTTTTTCCATCCTCTTGACCCGCTTAGACCGTCCTATTCCCATTCCACGAGAACAAGGAAGAAATTGGAGCAAAATCTCCTTGTCCTCCATGGAAGAGCATCTTAAAGACAGCAGCCCCCCCCTGCTATCAATCTGGACTCTCGTATCACCAATTTGAACACTTGGATCACTAATGCAATTGATGCATTAGCCCCCCTTAGACCTATAAAGACCTTTAGGGCCTCACCTGCAGCCCCCTGGTACTCTGACGGACTACGTCAACAAAAATTGCTCTGTAAAATACTGGAAAGGCGCTGGAGATCTGGGTATTCTACAGAATGCAAATTGGCATACTGTAAGGCCCTTAAAGACTACCGAAAACAAATCATTAAGCATAAAAGAGGTTTCTTAGCGGAGAAAATCAATAAAGCTAGCAATGCCCCACGAGAAATTTTCTCTATCGTTAGATCCTTCACTGACCCTCAGACCCTGATTCGACAACAACCCACTTCTCAAGAACTCTGTTCCCAATTGTCCGAATTTTTTGAGGACAAGATTGCCCAGATACAGGCCTCATTCCCCATCAGCGAGAACACCAATCACCCTGAGAATTATACTGAAATCACTACATCAGGTCCTATCCTCGTTGACTTTGATATTATATCGGAAGAGGCCTCCTTACAAGAGCTGCTAAGATGCAGATCTGGATCCCCAGTGGATCCCTGGCCAGTAAAACAATTTAAAGTCTTGGCCCCACTCCTCAATCCCCACCTTAACACAATATGGCACGCTTCCCTAGCACAGGCCATTACCCGGAAGAATGGAAACAGGCCTACCTTGTTCCCCTTTTAAAAAAAGCCAACTCCGACCCTGGTAATCCAGTTAATTACAGGCCAATATCCCTCCTCCCGGCCCCGGCTAAGATACTTGAACGGCTCGCCCATCAGCAAATTGCGAGTTTCGTTGAGAAACATGACCTTTTTCACGATTCCCAACATGGTTTTCGCAAAGGATACAGCACGGAGTCAGCCCTCATAGAGATGGCGGACTCCGTAGGATGGGCCCTAGATAGAGGATCGCGAGCGGTGTTGGTGCTGCTGGATTTATCAGCAGCATTCAACACCGTCTCTCACCCAATCCTACTGGATCGTCTGAAAACCATTGGAATCCAGGGCAATGTCCTCAACTGGATCAGCTCCTTCTTATCAAACCGCACTCAACTTGTGCACACCCCCCCCCCCTTTTAAGTCCTCCCCCAAGCCATTGAAATGGGGTGTTCCCCAGGGCTCTTCATTAAGCTCCCTACTTTTCAATGTTTATTTTTCCCCGCTAGCAGAGATGATTTCTAAAACCGGCATTAAAACTACATCCTATGCTGATGATATTCAACTGCTTTTTACTTTTGATAACCCCGCCACTAACACTTTTGATCCCCTCAAATCCTGTATCCGAGACATTGCTCACTGGATGGATCGCAACTCTTTGAGATTGAATGCCACTAAGACGGAAGTGCTATTTTTTAATCAACCTTCTCCTCTCGACCCTAACATCTGGTGGCCGGTTGATCTGAGCCTAGCCCCTATCCCTAAAGACTCAGTTAGGAATCTTGGAGTTCGCTGGGACCAACAGCTATCCTTGAGCTGTCAAGTCCAATCAGTCGTAGCTGCCTGTTTTTTCAAGATTAAAATTTTAAGAAAACTGATTAACTACCTTCCATGTGACAATAGAAAGACAATAGTCCACGTGTTGATAATTTCCCATCTGGATTACGGTAATGGACTCTACTTAGGACTCTCAGCTGGCCTTTGTCACAAACTTCAAACCGCCCAAAATGCCGCTGCTCGACTGATAGGTGGTCTCTCTCGGAGACACCCCATATCGTCCTACTTTCATGACTTGCATTGGCTCCCCATGAGCAAACGTATCGAGTTTAAGGCAATGACACTCGCCTACCGCTCCACCCAGGGTAACGGATCTGCTCACCTCAGATCAATTCTTCGTCCATACTGTAATTCCCGCTCTCTACGCTCCAATTCCAAAGGCCTATTGGTCATTCCGAGATTCAAAAAATCTCGCTCTGGAGGAAGAACCTTTGAACTAGTTGCGGCCCAGCGGTGGAATAGGTTGCCTCTTAAACTACGCATGAGCAAGACCGAACAAGAATTTTGTCGTGCTCTGAAAACCTTCCTGTTCTGCCGTTAATCGCCCATCTCTGGTCCCTCCTTGAGATCCGCAATCACTTAGCGCCGGGACACCCCGTTGGGGTAGCTGCGCACTTTATAAAAGACACAAAATAAATAAATAAATAAATAAATGTCATTTTTCTCTAAGGATAGGGGGTGTCATGTCATGGGGACATTAGGATCATGCAGGCAGAGCGCTCCTCAGGTCCACTGCAAAGACATTGGACACATTTTCTTGTCCAGGGAGTTGGACTGGGCAGGAAGTGTTGGGAGGAGCACAGCATTCCAGGTTAGAGGACAGCCAGAACAACAAGGGTGGAGGCAAAGATATAGCAGAAGAAGATATGCTAGAGGGGATATCGATAGTAAAGAAAAGATCAGCAAAGTATCTGTGTCTGTCCAATTTCTCACTGGCAAATTCAACTAACATGATAGGACACTGGAGCTGCTCAATACCAAGGTAGCCTGGTCTTGACTCCACCTAATATCTCTTTCTTCCACCACCCTACACATGCTGTCTCTTCATATCACTCTAGTAGGTTCCTTTTCATCTCTGCTTTCAATCTTTGTCTCTTTTTTTCCTAATTTTTTCTTCTTTATTATTTCTCTCTTTCTGCCTTGCTTGCGTTAAAAGCTGATAATGAGAAATAAGCTCCACTCGCCAAAAATGAGTGCCAATAATAGACACCAGCAAAAATGAGGCACTTCTGCCACAGATGCTTGTGACTACAGAACTCTTAAAAAGACAGGAATCCAAAGGTGCACTTGTCAAGACAAAGGGGGTTGGTTAAAACATCTTTAATCTAGAACCCATGGAAGAAATGGAGCAATATTTATATCTATTGTGAAGACTTGTGGGTGGCCCGTACAAAGGAACTTCCGGCCATGACCCACAGAAAGCCAAAGCCAGCCTCGTTGAGTACTCATGCGTGATAAGCCCACAACATTCCAACCAGGTGAAAGGTCAAACCAGGGACATGGCCCAATTCCTAGGGAAGCATCCATGCCTGATTATGCAAACACTGTGGCAACTACACTTGCTTCCTTCCTGAAGAAAACTCGTCATTCCAAAATCTGTCAAACTATTTCTGAAAAGTATTTCGAAGTGTTCTAAAAGTGGGAACCTCGCAGTTCTGATAAATATGGACTTCATTTAGGGGTAGCACTTGTCCCTCGTGGCCTGGCCTCCCCATCATGCCTTGCACTGCCCTTGCATTCCCGTGTTCAGGGTTCACGAAGGGGGCCGCAGGAACAGAGTATATATACATAAATTGTATGTTAGCCTTAGCCTGCCACTTGACTGGTCACGGTAACCTTCTTTCAAGGCGCATAGAATAAGCAGGTACATTTTCCCTGACTCGAGTGGCTTTAATTTGGTAGTAAAAGGAGAAACAGATGATTCCTGTCCATACACTCCTGCGCTTTAAGAGCAGCACATCTTGATTTACGCTGCTCGCTGTTGGCAGTGTCGACCCATCAACTTCCTTCTTAAATGAATGAATTGAGGCACCGGGGATTTTTAAGATGGAAAAAATCAGGGGGAAGCAACAGACAAAAGTGCGTGCCTAGGCTCAGGAGGAGGGGTTGCGTCCGCGCTCGAGTTGTGGGAAGAGGGGCAGAGCGGCAGGTCAGTCTCTGCATGTTGAAATGTTTTGGTCATTTAAATTGGCTTATAAAAAAGACGGCGAAAAACGATACTTTGAAGCGCACACTAACCTATCCATCGTCTAATGGGGCAACATTAATGCGACGGCGTTTGGACAGACATCGAAGTCCTGTCTGGGAGGAGTTTTGACGAAGTTCCACAACTGGAGGGGGCTTGACTCCCTATCCAAGCCCGGGCTCCTGCGCTGCTGCGAGGCTCCTGTCTGCATCCTTCCCGCCCACAGGTCCCAGCCCACCCCACCGCCTCCTGATACGCTCGCTGCGAGCGGTAGTAGCTATGTGCGGTTCAGCAGGGCGACCTGCCTCCAGCCTCCCCTGACTGACACTTAGACACGCGCTGCTCACGGGGCCGGGAAGGCAGCGAGCAGGACTCCCCCCGAGCGGGTCTGTGTGTGGAGACCGCCCGCTCTGAAGAGGTGCAGCCGGCGGGGAGTGCGGCCGGGGCCCCACGCACCAGGGGATGGTGCTGAGCTCACGCTCTCTCTTCACCGCTGGGACCTGCTCCGTAAGTCATCAGGTGCACGTTTGTGCCCGAGTACACAGGGGCTCACAAATAACTTGCTGTCATATCTGCTGTTTCTTCTCTTCTTGCATTGTCTTGTACTCCACTCTCTCCGCTTTTCTCTTCTACTTCGCCTGCCTCTATCCTTTTCCAATTAACCCCATTGACTTCTTGTCTTCTATCTTGTCACTTATTTTTTTGTTTTTTTCCCTTATGCTCGTTCCTTGTCGTGTTTCTTTTCCCATTTCTCTTCATTCCTTGCTTTTGCCTTGTTCACTCTATTTGTTGTTAATATTCTCTCTTTCTTCTTTTCATCATATTGGAAGACACGTATACTCTTTAGTGCTATTGTAAATCAAGTTTGCATTGTTTGTGACTCTGTGGAAGCCTGCTTCCAAATCGTACACACTACCTACAGGTGATTTGTGATTGTCCAAATTGGGGCAAACGTTGCGGACAGCAGGAAATATAAACAACAAAAAAGGATACAAAAATGCATGTTCTCTGCTCCAGGAATGGAAATTGGAAAGAACGTAAAGTTAGAGAGGTTATAAAGAGCTCACGTTATTCTATTTAGGGTGTGGGCAATGTATATCCATTGTTACTGTCTTTTACTTTATTGTGCTTATGATTCGGGATTTAAAAGGCGTGTCAAACTACAAGTACCAGAATGCAAAAGCGCAGGGCTGGGCGAGTTACTGACACTTGAAGGGGAGGGGGGTAAGATCTCTAGCATTCCTCGGTGTTGGGAGACGGGCACCCTCCTGCCTCTATGCCAATTTTAGTATATCAAGTACCACTGAACTCGCTAAGCCGCTCATGATATTCATAAGCCGGTGGCTGTTTCCCGGTGTAAGCCCTTTAAGTGGCGGGGATTTGTTTGGAGTTACCTCGTGCGGAACCGCTGTTGCCAGTTGGCTCTGGGCCCAACGGTCCTTCCACTGCAAGCAGCAATTAACCAGTAATTATATGGTCCAGGTAACAATAGCACCGACTTGTAACGCAGGGAGCGCTGCTTTCCCCGGAGCAGCCGCTGGGTGGAGTCTGCTGGCACGGCTCTGCCTTCGAGACAGCCTCCAACCAGCTGTGCCCTCCAGATGGGCGAGACCAATGAAAGTGGCAGGTACATGGCGTTGTAACCACAGCCTTGTTATGTTATTTCGAACCAGTGTCATAGCAAGGCTGCTGCTATGTGTCCTAATGCATGGGAAAAAAATGGACACCCACAAACCGGTTGGGTGGTAAAAAGACATAATTTGTTGGCGGTGGGACCCTCACATCCGTGGGCAGTGGCACGTGCTGCGCTTGACCTCGCCGTTGCCCCTTAGCACACTAAATGACACATAATTGAGACGGCACACCGCCATGACCGGTTTCAAAAGTCAATGCACGAGCAGCCCACCCAGTCTAGGTTTTTATGGCATTGTGGGATTTGTAGTTTTATTTACTCCATTATAAAATCAGGACTCTAAGCCCCAGGGTGCAGAGAAAAAACGAGACTGGAGCTGTTTCTCACACATGGAACTGGGGAACTTGGAAGCTCTGATGCACCAAAACCCTGACTCCATTAAACTGCTCGGGAACGGTACTCGTCTGATGCCATTTTCTTTTGTTATCACCTGCTTTTGAAACTCTTTTGTGTGGAACAATATTCAAAGAATAGAGTGTTCGCTGCCCGCTGTTGATCTTGATTTTCAACTGCCCCAAATAATAGAGAATTGTGTTATGGTTAATTCTTGGCACCCCAAAAGGACTCCCTGGGTAAAATCCTGCTCCCCTATTGTGTTAATGGGTCTGGATCAGGAGAGAGCCAGGGAAACAGTAACACATTGAGACAGCAAGGATGAAAAACCCTAAAAGGGTGAGATAAGCGGACAGGAAGTATAGGGTGATATAAGAAAGAGGCATACGGTAGAGTCAAGACCAGGAAGTCTTGGTATTCGGTAAAGCCAGTAATAGGCAGCATTTGTGCCAGTTTTTTATTCTCCAAATTGGGCATTGTAGGAGAAGTAACACTAAGTTTGCTGTTTCCACTAATAACGTCCATCATGCAGCATAGTTGACTTCAGATCAATGTGAAGCTAGGTCCTTCTGCCCATGCACAATTTTAGCCGAGCCATTAAATATTAACAACAAACATATAGAGATAAGTTTTTGTCAGCTCTCTTCATTCATTGGCCTGTTCGAGTGCCTACCACACCATGGGGCAGTGTCTCTCTTCAATAAGAGGTACATTTTACTTGTGCACATCCACCTAAAAAGTAGTTCACTTCAGTATCAGGTCTGTTGGACCAATCTCTGCTTTTATTTTTGCAATGGGTGATTTTTTTATTGCACTTTTTTGCACACACATTTATGGCAAGTAGAGGCCGTAGCATTATTACTATTTTTACACTTTTAATCCATATTGCATAAAATAAGTCATAAGCTTGCACAGGTGAGATCTATGGGCTTTGCCAAAGCTTGCTATAAAGCTGGAGTAGGCAGCACCTCTATGTTCAGTCCACCGATGATGTGCACATGATTCCTATTGTGTGTTTTTGCAAGCTGCCTTGCTTGGATGAGATGACATAATTACTAGCTCTGTAAGTTGTCATTTGATTCCCAAGCTTCCTGTGCTGTCATTGGGCCCATGTCATGAGGTGCACTTCGGTCAGTGATGCTTTTTTTCAATGACTGGCACTGAACGTGCTCCGAACTCTCACTATTCACAGTTCCATGCATAACTAGCTCATCTGCTCCTGTTTTTAAGGGCTGCAATTAGCCTCGACTTTTTGATTTTACTAAAATTATATGTCACTACAGGTATATGGGTTTCATCTTGCCCTCTTCCTCCACAGGTCTGTTGTTTCATTCACATGTTTTTCCAGCCACTATAGCATGTAGCATGGAGTAGCGTCAGCCCTCTTTAGCCACTGGCACAAAACTGGCCCCCAGCCCACTGGGGAAATGCCCGGTGCCCTAGTGATTGTATTTTGACCTTTCACATGGCTCACAGTCGCACTCAATTTAGTTCCCTTGAGTGCCAGATACTACTATGGCAATGCGTGCTTTTTGAGAACAAAATAGCCAAGACTGCTGAGGGCATGACCGCTTCCCCAGCAATATTTTTTTGCAAACAACCATGACCAAACAAGCATTAACAAACTCAAAAGGCAGGCTGCCATCACCAGACTTATTGGCGTTGCCGGTACTTGTATTTCTTTGTATTCTTGGCTTTTTAATTGGATTGATCCCATTATTAAATGAAGATCACAGAATCCAAATAAAACCCCTAGGCTGGCTGAGCTACTCACACATGGGCCTGGGAAACGCGGGAGCTCTTCATGCTGAGACGTGCCAATTCCATTTATAAATCTGAGCTTACCAGTCACACCCACAGTGCTTCGTGCTTTTAGAAGGGAAACCAGTATTTGCTGATAGTTCCCCTCATGACACAAAGATAGTAACAAATGCAGGCCTTCAGTGGTGTAAATTACAGGTGACCATTTACAAATAATTTGTACTGTGTCAAGTTGTTAGAATGTCAGCATTATGAATATCTACTGTACTAACAGCAAGACAATTTTAACGCTTACCTGGAAACAGACCATGGTGACTGAGGGTGTCTAGTTGTTTAGGTTGTTTTCATTTAGTGCCTTTTCAATGTTTGCGTCCCTTGATTACTGTGCTACACGTTTGAAGCGTAATACCCATATCCCACAAATGTATCCAGTTCAAACCATTTGTAATTGGGCACTCGGACATCCGTCACTGTGTTTTTACCCAAAGAACACTGATCAACATGCTTTCCCTCTCTCCAGCCTTGAACTCAGAAGTTGAATCAAACAATGGAAGCCTCATTTCATGAGTGACCCCCTCAGCCATTCCTGGATCCTTCTGGAACACCATTTTTCATGCCGGCACATGTAGGCCCATTCTTGTACTCAGGACATACGTGACTGAAAGTTCAATAACGAAGTGTTATTGCTTCAGCACAAGGACTGTCATACAGTTTTACAGTGTGCTGCATGATTTGCATGAACACTGAAAATGTACAGAAACTTTGGGTCATAGCTGCCAAGTGACTCTAGGTCATGGACAGCACCTCCAACCAACCAGTCGAGGAATTGATGTGAACATCAGAGATGTGTGAGGAACTCAATTAGCCCTTAGGTTTAATCCTGTTTTACAAAAAAAGATCAAATGCTCGCCTCTGGTTTGGGACGCTCTTAATTATATTTTTAGTGATAATCAGAATTCTCACTTGCCATTTTTGATCCTGTGGGGGTATGGTCACCCTTACCCATGGTTTTGCCATTAAAAAATGGAAACTGCAATCCTTGTCAAGTAAAGTGCTGTTGGTTTAAAACCAAACCCAGGACTGGGAACATGTCATTGAGGACAACTGGCAGCTGGCAACTCTTGTTTTTGTGATCATGGCAAAACGGTCACTCAACGTCACCTTTCTTTTAGGTGTTTTATTTACTGAAATTCATTCCTGCAAACAGCAAAGCTTCCAAGTTTCCCAGGACTATCCCTATGTTGCTCATGCAGTCCAGTTTTTTTCCTTTACACTTTTATACTTGAATCCCTGATTTTACAAAGGGATAGAGAGGACCTCAAAGCCCAGAATCCAAAGGGAAACTGGATTCGAACAGCTATTGACACGCGTACCTTTGAAAATTTGAGAGCTGTGAAGGGAAGCCTCAGATTCCGACCTGCATGCACCAGTAAATGTAATCTTTGTGTCCAAAGTGCAGGATTCCTCACACTTTCTGGTATTAATTGCAACACTTGCCTCCTCATCATATGTGTTTTATGTCCGAATTTGTTTCTTTTCACATAGCTCTCAACTGGCCCCTCGCCACGAGAGTGAGGTTCACCCAGTCCTACCTTTTCAGTCAACCTCCTTAAGAATGGGCGTGTAGGTGTATAAGGTAATTTGGAAAAAATAAACTACGATTCCCAGCATGCTTATAGTTGCTGCTTGAAAGAACCAGGACTAGCTGAATTGCAGCTTTATGTCTTGGGGCAGTTCCAGGCCATAATGTTGCTCCTGATCAAATAACTGGTATATGCAAAGGCGTAACACAAAATTATGTGGACCCTCTGCATAATGTGAAGGGAGCACAGGGGGTGGTGGTGGTGGGGGGGTGGGAGGGGGATTGGGCTGGAGTCTCCAATGTCCACAAATATTCATTGGCCTTGGGCGTTATGCCTCCTCCTCCTATTCCGGTAGGGAGAGGGGGCTGCACCGTTGGGGCCTGTGTTACCCCTGGGTAACTGGGTATATGTGTTGGTAAAATATATGTTATGAAAATGTTGACAGTGTATATTGAACCCAAACATAAAATGGAGGTTTTCCAGAAAATTCTGCGGAATTCACCTTGTGAAAAGTTTGGCCTTCGTTACCAGGGGCATTGGCAGAATGTGTACAGCTATGTTTTTTCACTCCCAGGGTTTTTTTTTCACAGAAATCCACCCTTTCTTCTCTGTAGCCCTGGCAGTTTGTCCAAGAATGGACCATTGTGTTACTTTGTGAATACAAACACGAGATTAAAGGCCTATTTCTGCCAATTTGTGTTATCTGGCGCACAGAGCGAGCCGCAGCCCCTCAGAACTTGCTCGATGCACGTTTCTCAAGTACTGCCACTTCCGCAGACGAGGGGCTTCCTTTGCCGTCCTCTTTGAGGGAACGGAAATTCGACAAAAGCAAACCCTCAATATTTTTCTAGGCATTATTATGTGGCAAATGAGCCTCCCTAAAAGCTGCTTACAACGTTCTAGTCTGGTGGGAAAAGCTGCCCTCTGTGTGTGTCCTGTTTTCAAACTATCCTTCCCTTGGCCAACTCTCTTTAAATGCGACCGGTTCTTTGCAGTCTTTAATGCTGTAATGCATGAAATAAAATAGGTCACCATTTAATAAGTTATAAGGGAGCTTAGTTAATTAGTCTTTTTTCTATTTTCCTCTCCCATGAAATGAGAGCAAGAGAGTGCCAAACTCGGTCTGTATATACCTAATGTGACAGGCCCAGGCCTGTAGGCCCATCCGCAGACTTCGCTTCAGGCCATTACCGCCAAAAATCTGTTCTGCTAGGGCAGAGTCTGTTGCTTTGCCAGGTAGAGCCTGAAGTAAACGTGACTCTGCCCCAGCCGTGCCAGCCTTTCAGGCCTGACCTGCCTTAAAATGTGTCCCTAGCACTCTTATGATGAGCGATGTGTGTGGAAGTTGGCCCGCTGTTTTATCAGAGTTTTGTGCTTATTGGATGGAAGCGGCACGCGGACCGCATTCTTAGCTCGGTGTGTTTTTAATGAAATACGCTGCGAGCTCTGTGCCAAAGTAACCCACCTCCTGGCAGTTTTACTGTTTACTTATTACCGTCGCAAATCTGCCAGGGTGCTGATTGGTAACACAATCTAGTTCTCTCTGCATACAGCAGACCCCGTGCCAGTGAAACTCAAGTACCTCACAGTAAATGTATGGCTCTTAAAGCACTTTCTTAGAAAAATATACATTGAGCAGGGAGTGTGTGCCGACGACTAAATCCGAGTGCCGCAGAAAAGGCTGACATTGAAGTGCACGGATGTTATTACGTGATTGGCTCTTAAAACCCAGCTCATTAAGAGTTTTGACGAAGGGTAAACCTTTCAAAGAGGTGAGTCCATTAATAAATACTCGCTAGATTAACCAACCCTCAAAATCTTAAATTCTGCCCTTATTTTACACAGGTCCCCTGAGGGCGTTGCTCCAACCGCCGCCCGCAGCCCAACCGTCTGCAGCAACACACCATATAATTTTACTTCGCGGGTTACAATGGCCCACAGAGACAATAGCTATTGTGCGGCTCATTTGTTTATGACCATTGCTAGGGCGCGTTGCCGCATTCCCGCATTCCGCTGTGCAGAGCTGGTCACAAGACTGCACCGGTTACGTCCGGGTCATATCGTTACTTTGGTGTAGCTAACGCGCAATATGTTTCCATTTACAACTGCCCTGAATTAAGTCTCTTGTCCACTGTCCAGTGTAGACACAATCAGCAGGCTGGCCCTGTGGGTATCTTTGCAATACAGAGATGTCTGGCAGAAGTATCAGTGGCCTCATTTCAGGAGCCTGCTGGCAATGGGCACAGGCGTGTTCCCATTATTCATAGCCACTGATGAGGTATTTAGAACATGTGTGCCTGTCAACCTAGGTCCAGAAGGGACCGAATTTAGAATAGATTTTCAGGATAGCCAATTTAAATGGAAACCAATTTCATCGTCTGTGCTTTTCCTCAGAATCAGACATGGATCTGGCCCTCCTGGACCTATGCTGGACATTCCCGAATTAGAGGGCAAATGTTACATTAAAACTGGGGTGTAACTGAATGGCGCATTATTACCCCCATCCACAGCGGCGTCCGAACTCCAGCAGCTGCTAGTTGTAGGAAATATTTGTGGTAATTATTTAAAGATGCGCTTATGTTACTTGAATGCCTTCTGGTAAATACCCCAAGTGTGTAAAATGTATGCTCCAGAGCAGGAAGTATCCAGTGACGTGATTATCTGTAATTTCTTCCCCTTTAGCACCAATATGTCCATTTCTGCACGAGGCATCTGCTGTACATTTTCCAGGTTCAAGTAAATAATGGCCGTTTTGGCACGTGCACTCCAGGACCAGAGGTGCAGCATGATGATGCTCAGCTGTGAATAACAGTAATGTCCACAGCTGTCTCATCAGGCCCTCCTACCTGGAGTTGAAAAGCAGGCGTGCGTGTTTAGTCTCTACTGCTTCTGATATGGACTGATGCTGAGAAGGGGCCTTTGTTGATAGAAGGCTGTGGGATGCAATGCTGGGACTGATGACTGGCAAGGAAGGGAAAGGGTGTGCATCTCCATAAATAAACCCTGAACACAAATCTCAAATATTTACAAAAAATCCTACTCCGGCAGTACGCAGCAGTGTAGCAAAGGTTTCACAGCCCTTAGTGCAAGCAAGGAAAATTGCTACCCTGACCACTGGTTGGGTAGTAAACTACAGCAATTATAAGAGTTGAGTGCACCCCTCTTTTCTAAAACTGGTCCCTAGGCTAGTGCCACTGCACCTGCTGCACCATTGAAAGCTACAACCCTTGCAGGGCGCCTCACACAGGCATAGCACCTACAGCCCTTGCAGTGCTTCCCACAACGGCATAGAACCTATCAGGGGCATGCACGTGCTCTTTATTTGTTACATGACATACCGGCATCACAAAGGCACATGTGGTAGAATCTTATCTCTTGACCAGTTTCCCTTGTCCTTTAGTAAAAGTAAAGCTGGACTGAGAGCCCTCCTCGCTGAAAGTTATTTCTGCCCTCACTCCTGAAAGTGATGGAGCGTGCATTTAATCTAGAGGCAAAGATATTTAGGCAGATTTTCAATCTTAATATTCTGGGCAAATTTCCAGCCCTGCACTTCAATTTAACAACTTGATGCGGTGTTGGACTGGACCTACTGACACACATTATAGCAATTAAAAACACAAGATTACAAACATCCCCCCCTGATAGAGTAATCTGTTCACCGTGTAGACATGTGCCCTGTGAGCTGTATATCGCACGCCACAAAAACATGACACGATCAAACAAAAACTCAAACAAAAATGTCAGTTTTTACCTTTGCTTTATTTTTTCAGTTCTTTCTTGTGGCTTTCAAACATTTGTCTGCTGGTCGGACTTAAACAATCTCTTGTACTTTTCTCTTGTCTGATTGTCTGCTGTTTTTGGTTGATTTTCCCTCCAGTACTAGCAAGAGAGGCAGTCATTATTAGAGTCCAATCCAGAAGGGATGTGGGGGACCTATACATCATAAAAATATAGACTACTGAATACTCTATATTTGAGTACTCATTCATAAGTGAAACACTACAACACGAATACACCCACCCCAAACAGCTAGCACACACAATAAACAGTATTAAACACATAAGTAAAGAGCAATCTATAGCCCAGAGACAGTGAAAACAGTCTCACAGACATGGTATAAAAGACTCCACACATACACAGAGCAACATTGCACAAATAAATGAGCAACTATAGAAAAATAGCCTTCTAACCATCACTTGAGAAATGCTTTTTAAGTTTGTTTTGACAGTGCAGCTGTCGATGTACCTTGTGTGATCAACAGAAAAAGTGCTGTAAGTGTAGTGAGCGAGGGGCTTTGGTTCCACCCAAAAGTTGATTTTCTTGAGAGTAGAGTTTGATCAGGGAGATGCGTGAACTTTCACTCAAAGATGATGCTTGTATTGCACTTTACCTTGTGGGAACTCTTATGCTCAGTACAACACGACTCAGTTGGTTATGGTGACAAGCCAATGTTTAAGGCAATAGGCCTGATCTGTTTATTATGCAAAGCTACACCAAAGTCAATAGGTATGAAATATTTATTGTGAAAGAGATTGTGTGGATGAACAGTCCTTTGGTCTTCCATTGTTTTCTTTAATAGGTCTCCTTTGGTTTCTTTCCTTCTACCCTGTTGTATAGAGCATTCTGCAGCACCACCAGACAATTCTTCCAAGCAGTTTGCTTGCTGATCATATTGTCTGCTGTGTGCTACATCCTCTCGGACCACTATTTCAAAACTAGGCAGCCACATTGGAATGGTATTGGCTGTAGTGTATGATTGGTATACTGCTCTAAGACGTCCACCATATTTAGAAGCATTATGTTGGCCATCCGGGGTTAGTATAACAGTGATACACTACACACTTTAACATTATAAGATGGACTCCCAGTGTAATGTTTGTTAAACAGCCATCTTGGAACAGTATTGTACACAGTCCATCGTTGTGTTTTTTTTTGTTTTTTTTTTTGCTTTTAGATGGCCAACATATTGCTTCTGAATGTCGTAGTTATGTTGGAACTTTAAAACAACAATATGCTGTGTACAACACCATTACTAGATGGTTGCCCCCCACTATATCTAATTTTATTTTTGTATTGCAAGCATAGTTTGTGATGGCATGCTTTCTTTTTCTACCTTTATTCCTTTAATTTGTCTTCCAGACACTCGTGGAGAATGTCTGTTTTATTGTGAAGGAATGCACAAATGAGTCAGTGGGTAGATCTAATGATGTATGAGTGCAAACATGAATGAAAGGATGCACATATGTTGACTTTTAGAGTTACTAAACTCAACAGTGAATGAAGAGACACTTTAAGTTATAAAACAGACCTTTTGGCATTGGCAGTGCTTGTTCTTTATGGAACACAGATTCGTTGTGCCCTGAACTGTAAACAGTCACAAAGTATTATAAAGTTTAAAAATGATGGTGCAGCAAGGCTAAAACAGTATCAAAACAATGAATTAAGCTTCTATTAAATGGTGCTTGTGCAAACAAACTAATGCAAAGACGTGGAAGAAAAACAGGAAACAGAAAGCTTGGTGTATGCTAGTTATTGCAATAGTTTGCAGGGGTTTCCATTTATAAAAAAAAGTCACTTTCGACAGTCCTGGAGAGGGGTCTTAGGCAGAGAATTACAAAGTTCATTATTTTTCCTCTCTATCCAATGAATGGTAGATGTAAGCACCCTTCTTCTGTGCTTCAACGCTGTGCTGTTTGATCCTCTGACTGGGTATGTGGGCTTCATCAGGACTGGCAAGGAACTGATGTGTAGTATGCCTCTGGGTGTGTCGTTGTACTGGTGCTAATGGGGGGTAAGGGGCAGGTGGCCAGTCTCTCATGTGTAAATATCCACCTCCCACCCCCTGTGCCTCACCCGTGGCGACAATTCAGCCATCAAAAACAGACTCAGCCCTCTCAGCCTGGGAAAAAGAAAGTTGATCCTGTTTACATTTCATGTATTTCTCTTAGGAAATGTGAGAGTAAGTATTTGCTTTTTACAATATGGTGTGTTTCTGTTGTTTTTATCAAGCAATATATTACTTGTGTATATTGCGTACTATGCAAAGAGCTGCCTCCATATATCTGTGTGAGTTCAGGTTGTGGGTGGGTGTTTGTAACGTGCCACGATTGACAGCTGAACACTTCAGACCAAAGACAGTCCAAATTTCTCGAGGTGCTGATCCGTGGTCCGGATCATAAAAAGGTACAGAATACAGGCTCATTCAATCCACGGGACCTCTGCAAAGTGCCCAGAGCAATGGTTGGGTGTGCCAATTGTAAGTGCGATATATGCAAAAGTGGAGGTTCACAGGTGTCCATATACTGGCAGGGCGAAAAGTAAAGCAAAGGCAGTGCTTGTTTGTGATTGGGTTTGTTGTGTTGGAAGAGATGGAGCTGAAGAGGAAAGAGATGGGTGGTGAAATATACAAATGGAATATTTCAGAAAGATACGAGGAGAATATGAGTGCAAGATGTTAAACGCGAAAAGACTCGCGTTTACTAGAACAATGACAGCCCTAGTCTCCTTTGCCAAGAAATTAGGGAGGAAGCCGCCACTGGAGCTTTTGCAAATATACAAAGGAAAGTGTATCACAGCTACAATGTATGGGGCAGGTGTGTGTGTGTTTTTTTTTAATACCTACCCACTACAGCTGGTGGAGAATTCTTTATGCGTTCTATTCTGTGAGTCCCCCCATCCACGCCCTCCTACACATGCCATGAGGAGCTGGGTCTCCCTTTTATTTCAGACCTCCTCAAATTGGAACCAGTGCTTTTATAGCATAAGATTTGGACTAAGGAGCAGACCAAGTTGAATAGAGAGATTTTAAATGATAGCATGAGCTTGGATGGGGCAGCCAAGACCCCTTGGATTAAATATATACGTAATTTTATGAAAGACCTAGGGCATCCGGAATACTTTGTGGACCCCGATACTATGCTGTCAGTATCGAGAAAGACCCTAAAGTTGGAGGGTCTTCAATGATTGAGTTCAATACGACTTGCAGAAGTGCTAAAACCTCGCGTTAGGCAGCATCAATTAACGCTTACATGTATGGGGATGGAGCCCTACTTGTTGTATGTCCCAGGAATATTTGATAGGATGCTTTTAACAACATTTAGATTGTGAGTTGTACATAGATTATTGTCAATACCAGTTATGAACGGCTGGTTACGAACTCCGATACCCTACCCGTGTGACAACCCCTCTGAACAGTCTATGATCCACCTAGTCCTATTCTGTACATTTTACGTAGAGTTGAGGAAAGTCTATTTACTTCCACTTTTAAAACTTCTGGGCGTAAGGCAAGGTCGCCCAGCTTTTATTTGGCTGCAGCTTCTGGTAGATGAACACACTGCGTGGAGGGTGGCCAAGTTTTTAAAAAAGGCGATCCAGCTGAGGAAAAGTAAGATATTTGAGGTGTAAATTGTGGGCACTACCTTCCCTGATGGTGCTGGATCAATTTTTAATGTGTAATTATATCAAACTCTGTTAAGCTTATAATGACATTTTTATTTGTTGTTATTGTATGTGCTTTTATGATTGGTATATTAACAATCGAATAAAGCTTGACTTGACTTGACTTGAGTGCAAGTGTCTATCGTGCAGGGATAAGAGGCAACACCCCTAATTCCTGGAAGAAGTCTATCATCATCCCAATATATTAAAAAGGTAATAGAAAGAAATAGTCCAATCTGCTACCAAACAATATCCCTCCTGGACTTCTCTGTAAAAATCCTAGGGATGGCAATTCAGCAAAAATTAGAAGATTGGGCTGTGGAGAAAAATTATTCTCTGTCCATCATCTTGTTGTGTTTGCTATGTTTTCCCTAAGTGGCCAAGGTTATGCCAAGACGTGGATCCCTTGCTCACTGTGCCACTGGATTCAAGCTAGCCTGGTTGATGAGACCCCAAAACTGGTCCAAGGATGCTTGTTTGTGGTCCAGGGAGGACTTGGCCTGGCAGTTTGGGCTGGACTGTTCCCATGAGGAACAGGGTCAAGACTGATTTGCATATGTCTAAGTTTGGACTAGGGTGGCATAGTAAGCAAAACAACAATGGATTCAACCCAGATCTCCTGACTGGGGTGGGTGGTTGAAAAGTTTTAGCACTCCGTCCATCATCTTGTTGTGTTTGCTATGTTAGCCCTAGATGGCCATGGGTGTGCCCAGACGTGGGTCCTTTGATCGCTGTGCCACTGGATTCAAGCTAGCCTGGCTGATGAGGGGTGAAACCCCGAAAGCGGTCCCAGGATGCTTGTTTCTGGTCCAGGGAGTACCTGGACTGGCAGTTCGGGCTGGATGGTTCCCATGAGAAGCAGGGTCAAGACTGATTTGCATATGGCTGTGTTTGAACTGGGGTGGCATAATGAGCTACAGAGCGCTGGATACAAACCAAATCTCTTTACTTGGGGTGAGTGGTTGAAAAGTTTCAGCACTCTGGCCATCATCTTGTGTTTGCAATGCAAACATTTATTTCTCAGAAGTGCAATATGGTTTTTGGCCGGGGGTTGGTACAGTCGAGCGAACCCTGAATCTGATCTTGCTATCTGTGAAGTGTATCCCAGCAAGGGGAGGAGCGGTCCATTTGGCTTTTATGGGCCTCTCCAATGCATTTGACTCGGTTAACAGGCATAAGTTATGGGTTATGATGGGCAAAGCAGGGATTGATGTAGCCCTAATTGACCTTTTGAAACATCTGCTATGTGGTACGATGGCTCGGTTCGATTTGGTGCCAATAGGAATGCTCTCCTGCCTTTTATTTCAGCAAAGGTGTGAGACACTGATGTATTCTGGCTCTCTTTTTAGGTCGAGCGACCTATCTCAATGCGCATGCGCATTGAGCGGGAGCTCGATATATAGGGGCTTATCGAGAGTTTACCTAACTGGCGATTCCACTGGCGATTTGATGCTGTGCCCGTGCGCTTTTAGGTCAATGCACAAGCGCATTGACCTAAAATGCGCGTGCACATCATCAAATCGGCAGTCAATCACCTGCAGCACTCCTCCCAAACCTTTGAAGTGAAGCTCAGCTTCACTTCAAAGGCCCCTGCTGCTTCACACCCTCATGCCGCTCTCCCCGTTCCGCCCCCTCCCCTGCCCGCCGTGTCGCATTTCTCCTCCTCCATCCCCACAGCAATGCCCTCCGTCTTGTTTCATCTGCCAGCACTGGATCACTCTGCCCCTCACCGCTGGTTCTCACCCCTCTTGCTCCTCAGCCCTCGCTACCGATCCCCCTCCCCGGACGCACTCTCCATTCTCTGCCCACAACCAGCTGTAACGTTGAACCCGACTCCGCCGTCGATCTTGCTCCCGCCTAACTCTCACCCTCCCCGGCACCGGCTTCAATCTCCCTTTCCCCTTCACCACTGACCCCCTCCCCACCCCCCTTGAGCACGGGTTCAGACTGTAGCCTTTCCTTTCTCCGGTAATGGTATTTTCTCCTCTCAATTTTTTTGCACTTACTTTGATTTTTCTTTTCTCGCCCTGTTCTTCGATTACCTCCCCCCATCCTCCAGCACCGCCCCCTCCCACGCCCGTCATCCAGGAGTAGCTTGCTGTTTTTTCTCTCTTCCACATCTCCAACACCTCTATTCCCCCTCCTGCCACTCTCTCCAGCACTAGCTCGCGCTCCTTCACCCACCCTTTCCCCTCTGTCACCACATCTCCAGCCCCCCTCACCCCGACCAGCACCTTGAGCACTGAGTCTCTCTCCAGCACGTATACTCTGCACACCCTGCACTGCTCTAGCTTACCCTTTCTTCTCTTTTGAACAAATTGGCCACATGCCGCCCCCCGTCTCCCCTCAATCACAGTCAGTTGTTTTCGTCCAGATCCCGGTTCTGAACGATGTCATTGATAACCCGCAGGGTGGGGAGGAGACTGACAAAATGCTGCAACTCCGGGCCGAATTATCCGACAGCGCTATTATGTGGCTTTGAAAAGCAAATTATATGGTACATTGTGAATGAAACAAATTATGCGCCACCTTTTCACATTATTGTGTAGTTATTTATAAACTTTTTTATACATTGATGCAAAATAGACCTCAATGATCCGCCACATCGACCGCCACATCGACCGCCACATCGACCGCCACATCGACCGCCACATCGACCGCCACATCGACCGCCACATCGACCGCCACATCGACCGCCACATCCACCGCCTCATCCACCACCTCATCCACCACCTCATCCACCACACCCACCACCACATCCACCACCACTTTCACCACATCCACCACCACCACATCCACCACCTCCACCACATCCACCACCACATCCACCACCACCTCCACCACATCCACTTCCACCACATCCACTTCCACCACATCCACTTCCACCACATCCACCACATCCACTTCCTCCACTTCCACCACATCCACCACCACCACATCCACCACCACCACATCCACCACCACCACATCCACCACATCCACATCCACCACCACCACATCCACCACCACCACCACATCCACCACCACCACATCCACCACCGCCACATCCACCGCCACTTTCACCACCTCCACCACCACCACATCCACCCCCACATCCACCACCACATCCACCATCACAACCACCACCACCCTATCCCCCAGATCCACCTCCACCACCACATCTATATGTGTGTGTGTGTGTGTGGCTCTGTGTGTGCGTGTAGGTGCAAATGCAATGTTCTTGGATTTTCGTCACAATAAAATACACTGAACATAATCTTCACAAAATTTATTTACAAACGTTTAAGCTATTGCCATTATAAATTACAATACATTTTATTTAAGTATTAATTATTTACAAAATTAAAAGCCATTGTTATTTGTAATATCAATACATGTAAGTCACGTAAATACAACACACATTGCATTACAAATGCTATAGGTGTCACATTTGCGAAAGTTAAAACTATTGACATTGTAACTGACAAAGCTATTAAATTTGCTATTTTCAAAACCAACACATAAATAAAAAAAAGTGTCATTTACAATACCAATCGCTCAAACTTTCCTAATGCGAGACCTATTGCATTTCCAATGCTTGTTGTTTCTTTTTTATATTAATGCTCTTGGGACAGAGCTTATGTCAAGTGAAAAGGATCTCCCTATGGTTGGACGTTGTTCAGTTCATGTTTTACATTATGTGGAATCACCCACACCGCAAATGGACTGCAGTTGCTACTGGATTCTTTTAATGATTTTATTGGAGGTTAAATTTGAGAAGTAAATACTAGAAAGTACATATTATGATCTGTGGACCTAGAAAACCAAAAACCTTCACCCACCCACACCGTAGATGGTATCCCAATTATCAAGATGCAGAGTTTAAATTACCTTAGGGTCTTGCTGACGGATAATTTGAGATGGGATTAGCTCTTGAGCCAGAGAGTTTGTAAATCTACCGGGGCAAAGATGTGATTTTAAAATTCTCCAAGACATTAAGTCACAAACCCATTAAGGAGCTACCAACTTTGTATAAAAGCAAATCTTTTCTCTGGGAATGTATGGGGCTGGTGTTTGGGGCTATACTTCACCTGGAAGTTTGCAATCAATTGAGAAACAATTTATGTGCAGATTGCTGGCTTCTTCCAATAGTACCGAAAGTGTTATTGTCCATCCGCAGCACCTGCACCCAGAGCCTGGACTCCGTTGGCCGTTCAAATCACTGGTCTGACTCTCAAACACGGTGTGCGGGCCTGCAACGGACGCACCAGTTCCGACATCCCCCCCAAATGCACTTATAATAGAATAGGTAGGGAGTCGAGATTGGACTATATTCTAGTTCCAATTTCGTTGTGGTCCCATATCATTGACTTCCGGGTGATACCTAGGGAGGATAGTGACCACAACGCATTGGAGCTGGAATATGCCCATCCAGGCATTGACGACAGAGGGCAGGTGACGGATGTCCCTGGAAATGGGTTAGTACTGATGAATAACAGACGGAGAGTTAGGTGGGAGAAGCTTGCCTCTAATCCAGAGAAGGTATGAGGGCTTTATGCCCGGGTCATTCCCACACTTGAAAAGGTTTGCACACTAATGGAGCAACCTAGCACATCCGGTACTAATGAGCAGCTGTGGCTGTTGCACGAGGACATGGTTAAGTCTGTGGCTGATGTTTTCTTTTCGACAGGAAAGAGTGGTGGTGGTCATCACACCCGCTCTTCTTGGTATAACGCTGCATGCCGTAAGGCTAAATCTGACCTGCTGACCTCGATCAAGGAAGGCAGAGACAGATCTGTGATCAGGGCCAGGAGAAGGGCGTATAAGACCCTGATTTCACATGCCAAAAGTGAATGGGAGCAGGAGAAATGGGAAAATCTCACAATTTCATTATCCTGTAGGGACTCGCGCAAACTCTGGCGCATTGCAAATACGGGGTCAGAGGAGCTAGCCTCAGCAATCGAACCCAACATTTCGCCCAAGGTTTGGCAAGATCACTTTCAGTCTCTTTACGGGGTTGATGAGGGTGCCCTTGCCAAACCCTCACCGATCATTAGCACGGTACTAGAGGGGGATCTCTTTACCGAAAAGGAGGTGCGAATAGCCATTGCAAGGCTGACACCTGGCAAAGCGCCTGGTTTGGACGGCTTACCGGGTGACCTATTCAAACAAGAGCCCGATGTATGGGCACCATACCTAGTGACGATGTTTAACGCTTTTTTAAGGGGTATGGATATACCGGGTACTTGGCTGGGCGCAGAGATTGTCCCTATTTACAAGAAGGGGTCTCCTCTGCTCCCAGCCAACTACAGGCCTATCGGCCTCATTGATGTTACTCAGAAAATTTTTGGTAGGCTGATACTTGATCGCCTCCAAAGTTGGATAGAGGAACTTGCTATTCTAAGTCCTTATCAGACCGGGTTCAGAAGAGGGGTTTCTACAACGGACCAAATCTTTCGTTTGAACCTTTTGTTTTGGAAGACCGTGACAATCGAGGGCGGCAGTTTGTACACGGTCTTCGTGGACCTGCGAGCAGCATTCGATTTAGTGCCGAGAGACAGATTGTGGATTGTTCTGGCGGAGCTAGGGATCCCGGTGGATATTTTGTCAATTTTGATGAGACTACACCAGGGGAATTTCACCCGGGTCAGGTGTGGCAGAGGTGGGGCACTCTCGGGTAGCTTCCCCGTTGGCAGAGGAGTAAGACAGGGCTGTGTCCTAGCTCCGACCCTGTTCTGCCTCTTTGTCAACGCCCTGTTCTGCCTCTTTGTCAACGGGGTGATCGACCACTTGAATAGGTTGGCTGATACTGACGCTCCAAAGCTTAGTGGCAGCAGGGTGCCCGCTATCATGTTTGCGGACGACACCCTGCTGCTATCCAAGTCTCCCATGGGTATACAACGGGTTTTGGACGGGTTTTCGACCTTTTGTGTGGAGCGGGGGCTGGAGATCAATGCCATGAAAACAAAATTTATGATCTTCAACCCTCCCTCCTCGACTCGCCCAAACCCTTCCATAGGGCCGCTGAGATTAGAGAGGGTCCTCACCTTTGAATACCTGGGGCTAACCATTAACCAGAATATGACTTGGGACTCACACTGCACCAAGGCCACCATGAAACTAGTCCAGCTAACGGGTGGCATTTGTAGGATGGCAAGCAGGTCGACTTTTAAGCCATTTGGTCCCCTTATTCACATCTATCAAATGCAGGCAAGAGGGGCCGTTACTTACGGCGGAGAACTGTGGGGCCATGCAATCGCCAAGAAATTACAGATCAGCGAGAACAACTTCATAAGGCAGCAGGCAGCCCTACCACCTGGCACCCCCCTCATCCAGCTGAGATTAGATCTGGGTCTTAGACCCATTGCTGAAGAATTGGGACTGAAACCTTTAACTTTTTGGCGCAGAATTTGGAGCTCCCCTGAACTATCAAGCTACAGGGTCGAGCTCATGGAGATCCTACGACTACCTAATGCCACCCTGATACCTTGGCTGAGATATATCAGGCAAACATGCGAGTCACTGGGAAGGCCGGAACTATGGCTTGACCCGGGTAATGCTTGTGGCAGGACCCCACGCAAACTTCTCTCAAGAGAATTTTATGAACATAAGTTGCTTGTCTCGATTGAGAGTACACACGAGGGGTCTCTAACTAATCTGTTCATCATGTCCAAGGACTCATACCTCCTAGAGCCTGTTCTAGATGGAATTAGTCCCGTCCTGACAAGGAAATTATTCATGCAGTGGCGCTACGGCACTCTCCCCCTCGGGGCCTTTACGGATCGCTGGGGCAAGTCTCAGCCCTCCTCACAGTGCCCAGGTTGCCAACATCTTCATGAAAATGATTTACACATTTCACTTTATTGCAAAGCTTACCAAAATACCCAGGAAATACTGGCTTGTTCCCCTATTAAAAAACCTCGGCTTCAGGCACTACCTCCCAGCCTTCAGAATATTAAAGACAGATCTATCCCCTCCTATTGTGTTTGCAGTGGCAACATTTTTAACAGCTATGTGGTACATTCGTAACCGATGTATTAAGCTAAATAATAACAAAAGCATTGTTTGATGATTTTCAAATATGTAATGCACTGCAATTGTTCCTTTTTGCCTTTGCAATCTTTTAATCTGTCTACTAGTACTGTTTTTATTTATTTCTTTAAAAAAAAAAAATGTCGTCACCTTTTAATCATGTATAATTGTTGCAACCTTTTATGATCTATGCTGATCGAAATAAAGACTGTATATATATATTGTCCATCTGGAACTTGGACTTTCTTTTTTGGAGGACATAGTTAAGGCTGCAACATTGCTTCTTTGGGTTAGGATCTGGTACTCGCCCCACACCACATTTACTTGTTTGGTCGTTGAAGACTGCTTGAGACAAGACTATTCGGAACTCATCCCCCTAGTTTGCTTATGTTAAGAGTAATTTTTCTGAACTTGGCCTGCCGAATCAGTTCCTCTGACCTAATGTAATTGATAATAGCACAAGAAACCAGGTGAAATATATTTTTATTAACATAGTGATCAGGCTAGACTCCTTAAATGTGCATCTATGAATTCGGTCTACCGCTACCTAGATATTAAATCTGCTGAAGGGATGGATCCATATTAATTGTTGATCTTCAACCCTGAGCAAAGATTTTATTTAACCTATTTTAGATTATGCACCTAGCAATTTTTGCTAGTTTTTACTCAGCAGGGCACTTCGTTCCCTACTCTATCCCGTAACCTGTCCAAGCAAACGTTTATCCATTTTGTGTTCTTTGTGTTTTATATGCTCGTCTCAGAACGCTACTTTTATGTCTATTACTGCGTTCTTATGGTTTCATATCACACATTTTAAGCCTGCAACACTTACAGCTTTTTGATAAGGGGCACTTTTGTTAAGCCGTCAATTCAAGAATCTTTATTCGGTGAATAAAAAACACCATAAAAGCACATTTATATACACAAATAAGAATAAAACATTGTTAAATACTAATTGAGATCCTTGTACATAATTGATACAGTAAAAAGATTTGCCAACAAAGGGCCAAATAAATACAAATTCACAATTTTTCATTCATCTCCGCCTGTCTGTCTTAAACGAATAGCGACTTTAATAAAATTCAGAATGCTACATAGCGTTAATGGGTCAGAGGCTTTTAACAGAAATACTAGGGCATCCCTGGCGTGTTCCAGTCGCGCTTTTTTTAAAAATATTTACAAGGAATCTACGCCTGGGCATGGAAAAATAGGGACAAAGCAAAACAAAGTGAAGGGTATCCTGCGGAGACCGATTGTCGCAGCCGCAGGGACCCTTCTGCTCAATAGATGAGGTAAACCCTGCAGGTATAGCCAACATGAAGGGGAGCAGATTCAGTCTGAGACGGCACATTAAAAATCTGTCCTGTGCATTATGCAGAAGAAATAAGTAAGGCTCCATACCCTCCACACTTTTTACCAATCCATGGGCCCTTACAGTCTTTTTCACTCCTTCAGCATCAGCTCGACGTTGGGTTTCTTTCCCCAAAAATAATTCCCCTACTAGTTTCTTGTGCTGTGCTGAAATAATGGCAGGGTTCGTGAAAAGATTCCCCAGCCCTATCTCCTCCAGGGTATTTTTCACGTATTTGAGCCAGGGGATGCGCATTGAATGGGTCCTACCTAGGCAGTCCAATAGTATTTCTCTACTTAAATGCGCGTCCGGGTTTATCCATATTTTTAACCACGCCACTATAGGTCTAAGTTTTACTAAATCTTCCAAATATGGTCTCCCTAACTCCCTGTGGGCTATGAAACCAGCCGTGCTGGGTGGCACCCTCAGGATTGCTTTCAAATACCTATTTTCTTCCTGTTGGATACTAATTGTATTCACAAACCCCCAGACTTCTGCCCCATAAATTACTTTGGAGCATGTTATGGAGCCGTACAGATTCATCACCTGTTCCGGACTCCATCTGCCCACCCTCCTGCCATATCCAGCTATTGCCCCATTAGAAGCGATCATTTTTGTGCAACGTTCCGTCACCAGAGGGGTAAATTGCAGGGCACCGTCAAAAGTTACCCCAAGGTAGGAGAACGTCTTGACCTGCTCCAAGCAATGTGAGCCAATTGTGTAAACAAATTTGGTGAAAGGTTTTTTGCCGGCCAGAAGCACATATGATTTCCCTAGGTTAACAAATAGGTCTAGGTTACTCATGAACTCCACAAACCCCTCTATCAGGGTTTGTAGGCTGCGTGGTGTTCTTGCTAATAAAACCGCATCATCTGCATAAAGCAGGACGGGGATATGCCGCAGCCCAACCCTCGGGCAGTCTGTTTTTAAACCCAGAAGGAACTGCTCCAGGTTGTTGATATAAAGAGAGAACAGAAAAGGGGCAAGTATGCAACCTTGTCTGACTCCACTCCTACATGGAAAGGAGTCAGACAGGCCTCCCTCCCTGTTGAATCTAACCTTGGCCGTGGTGTCACTATGCAGTTCCCTCAGTATGGTGATTAGGCCACTTTCTATCCCCATACCTGACATCATATCCCACAGCTTTCCTCTGTTGACGTGATCGAATGCTGCTGCCAGGTCCATGAATCCCATATACATGGGTTCGTCGCTGGCCAGGGTATACTTGGCAGTCAGCATATATAGGTTTAGGCACTGGTCACTGGTGGACCTCCCTATCCTGAACCCATACTGGGTATCCGAGAAGATGTTGTTCTCTTCTGTCCATTCGGTCAGTCTATTCAGGATTGCCCTTCCCAAAAGTTTGGCCGATACGTCAATCAGGGAAATGGGCCGATAGCACTTCGGGTCATCCCTATTACCCTTCTTAAAAATTGGTACAATGATCGCCTTGGACCATGAAGGGGGGAGACCACAGGTAATAGCGGTATTTAAGACCCTAGTCATCAAGGGAGCCCATAGATCTATATTACTGAGGAACAGGTCTGGCGGAATTCCGTCCGGGCCCGGGGCTTTATTTTTTGTTAGACCCTCCATCCCTGTCATAATCTCCTTAAGAGTAAATGTAACTGGTGGGGCCTGACTTAAAAATTCCGGTGGTTCCACATGGGTACCCGGCTCGTAATTATATAAACCCCTAAAATGGGTTACCCATTGCTCCGGAAGAATATTAGCCCCTATCTCCGGAGAATCCTTTTCTAAAAAAGTCGGTTTATTGATGATTCTCCAGAACCCCGCTAAATCTTTTCTTTCCCCAGCTTCTCTTAGATCTGCCCATGCTTCTGCCTGTAAGGCAAGTTTCCTCCTTTTAATCTCTTTTTTATACCTTTCTCTACTGAGCCTAATAATCTGTGAATCCCGTGGTTTCGTCTTGAGGGAACATTTCAGCTCCCTCAGTGCCTTAGAGCAATCTCTATCGAACCAGCGGGGACTTGCCTGGTTACGTATGGGCCCACTAGATCTCAATAATTCGTCAATTAGATTAGCAATGTGGACAAACGCTTCCAGGACCCTTGGACCCTGTATTTCCAAATCTAAACAGTCATTAATGGCCACTAGGCCCTTATCGCCCAGAGTTTTATAAAACTGTGCCCCATCAATTTTAGACCACTTCAATCTCCTGCCTTGATCAGTGGCCCTCTCCTCGATTAGACAACGGGATTTAGTTACACTGCCCGCTTTGTAAAGAAACGTTAAGGTGAGCGGATTATGATCACTAAAACCGCTCCACTCTATCCCTACACTAGTTATTTTATTAATCAACGGTCTCGAGACCAAGATGTAATCTATGATAGATGCACAGCCCCTACCCTTGAAAGTTGGTGGGAGCATACCGTCCAACTGTGGGTCTATCATGTTAATGGTGTGCTCTAGGTCATACTTAACCCGAAGCAACCCAAGAGCAGCCCCAGTCGGCGTATGTACAAAATGCGGCCCCTTCTCAATCGGGCATTGCGCCCAATCTGTATTTGCCTTTATTAGTGCCGGACAGAGGTGACAATTAAAATCTCCTGCCAAAAGTACGCCATGATACAGCCCTTTGTTCTGAGACATAATTTCTTGACCCAGCCTCTGGTCAAGTTCAGCCAGTAGGGATGAATTGGAATTTGATGTCTCACTGTTATAAAAATTAAAAACAGACAATTTCAACCCCTTACCAGAAAACCGAACTGCCTGTATTCCATACAAATTCCAGTCAAGAGACAACCAGATACCTGGGAGGGATAAATCTACATAAACAGCTAAGCCCCCCATTGCTCTCCCAGAACTGGATTTTCGGGCGGGGACAAAAAAGCACTTGTAACCCTGAAGATGGTAATTATTCACCACAGCCCATGTCTCCTGTAAACAAATAACATTGAATTTCCTGACATAGTCAACCCACTCCTTGTTATTAAATATTCCAGCTAAGCCCGCTACATTCCAAGAAATAATTCTCATGTCCTCTCCACCCAATACTGCACCCCCCTGACTCCTTGATCCCATCTCCTGCAACTCCCCTTGTGTGTCCCCCCCACCTCCTCCCACCAACCCAAGTTATACTCAACAGGTGCTCAGAATTAGAAAATTGGAGAACTTTAACGTTTCTTAAGAAACCTGCATTTTCTATCCCAGGCTAGAACCTCTGCCTTTGTTACCAGCCTTAAAGGTTTTTGCCAAATAGATTTTTTTCCTTTACTGTTACAACCTGGTCAGTCTTTTTGCCTCATAAGATCGCATTTTGCACCCTGATGTATATACAATTTTATTGTGATTTAATCCTGTTTATCTGTTTGTATTTGTTTTTTAAATCTTTTTATGGCTATCAACCAAATGAGTGTTTGACTGACTTGAGTGCAAGTGTCTAACTGAGAGGCTGAAAAAGAGTTATGTGAAAAGGAGAACAGGAGTGACTGAGACATTCCAAACACCACTTCCTTTTCCTCAGACCATTCTAATGCTTAGCTCGCAGTATGCTTAAAACCTTTCAATTACTGCTTATGGATCAAATTGAATCTTTTCTGTCCAAAAGGCGTCTGGGGGAGGGGTGACGGCTGACGAATGACTTGTTCTTGGAGCCTGGGGGGGGGGGAGATGTGGCAGTTGACAGACACGACTCCCGCCGCCCCCAAAACAGACCAACCCCTGTCTCCCCCTTAGGTACGCCACTGCACACAAACCACACACACTTCTGTGTAATGATGCATGACAAGGTGCCTGGAAGACCGATATGATAATGGGCAGCAAAATGTCATTTTAAAAACATTTAATGCATATTTGAAACCAGTTTCAAATACGAAATGCTGAGTGTTTATGTTAAAGTGTCAATGCCCAAAAATAGTATAGGCACATTTCGTAACGAATACAACGAGTTCATATAGGAGAAAGCCACAGAAAAGACTATGAGAAACTTATAAGAGACTAGCAACCCGCCCAAGCGTTGCCTGGGGCAGAAAGGGGCTGGGGGCAGTACACCCGCTCCCGCCCCGACTCCCTCCCGCCCCGACTCCCTCCCGCTCCCACTCCTCCCGCCTGTCCCTCTGTGCACACCCGCTCCCGCCCGACTCCCTCCCGCCCCGACTCTCTCCCGTCCCGACTCCCTCCCGCCCTGATTTCAATGAGCCTTTACTTTACCTGAGCTGCCGCTCCTTCCCGCGATCTTCACTACATCGCCGCTCCTCTTCGCCTTGACGCGCCCGCGCTCCTCACTTCACCGCCGCTCCATGTCCGCCGCTCCTCGTCATCACGCACGTCGCGGCCAGAGCAGCGTCGCGGCCGGCGCTACTTTCAGGGCACTACTTTTTTTTTAAAGTTCTTTTTTTAACTGTACGTTTTTTTTGTTTTTTTTATATCCTATGTCCATCTGCACACCCTGACAATTTCTACAATGTATCGGGTGTGTGGATTGGCGCAGTTGTTCCCGAGTTTACCTGGCTCAAAGGTGCGTGTTCTCTCTTTATAATAGTAGTATAGATTGCCTCCTTAAGGAGGATGTGACCAGAATGGGGAACATACTTTTTATTTGAATCCATTTAATTGTTATGCCATCTACAACTTCATCGCAGATCATCTCATAGTTTGACATTTCATTGCAAATTATATAATGTTAAATGTATAAAAATATTATATGGATAATACATTTTAGGATTGTGTTCAGGGTAAGATTTAAGGGTAAGGATTATGGGTAGGGAGGCTAAATGTAAAAGGGAACGAGTGCTGTGGATTTCAGGTTGATTTTATAGTTGCCTTTCCCAAGTAAATTTTAGTTTGTGTTTCTTTTCAGTTCTTTGTGTGCCCTCACCATTTTATATGTCTCTGTGTGCTGACTATGACTCCTGTCTCAACCGGTTTAGCTTTACCATTGCTTCAAATGCACACAGAGTAAAATCTACGCTTGTAAATGGTCTGCCCTAAGGAGTGGAGGACAAAGAGTCTTTAGCAGCTTGGGGAGTGCCAACTTAAAGAGCAGTTGAAACATGACACGCAGGAGAACGATCGTTTATATTACTGTAATAATGAATCTAATTTGAGAAAATAGATGAGATACATAAAATGTTGAGAAAAACTGTCCGCAGGTCGTCGTGCGTGGCGAGTAATCACCGAAGCTGTGTGTGAGCACAGCCACGCTGCCTCTCTCATGTAATACGGCGACGAAAAGATTAGGATCACTTTTAGGCAAGGGTTTTATTAAGCTACTTCTCCATCTAATCTGTGTATAAAGCATTAAAGATACGAGGGAAGAGCGCGGTATTCACTGAAAATAAAACAAGCAGGAAGTGGGATAAGGGAGGGGGTGGCAAATGGTGAGTAATTTCTCAGTCGCTTTGACGTTCTCAGTGGCCACGTGGCTCACTGAGCACATCAAAGCGGCTGCGAAAGTGCCCCCAAAGGCTGCAGGTGGACAAATGGTGCGCGCGTGGCGCACATGCACTGTACCCGATCCGCCTCCAGACTTTGGGGGCATTTTTGAAAGCCCTTACTTAACTCACAGAGCAACGCATGGCTCAGCGAGACCTAAAAAGCCAATGTTCCAAAATGTTTTTCTTCATATGTACTTTCACCGGAGTCTAATTTAATGGCATATTTATATTATTAGGTGAGGCATTAGCCTTCATCTTTTGATTTGACTAAACTTGAATGTAGAATATACTTATTTTAATGAGCTTTTAGGCAGTCGCGGCTTGAGCAGGTAAGCACGGTGAAGCGGGGGGAGTCAACGGAATAGGTTCTAATTATTTATTTAATTTGACCTATTCCATTGTTTGTCGACTCCCCCATCCTCCCACCCCCACCCCCACTCCCACCACCCTTATGCCCTTACCTGCGCCGGCCGCCGCTGCTTTTAGGAAGCCCTTTTCATCAACTGGTTTATTGTTGTTCATATTTTCTGTCACCCACTACACCATTCAACACATCCACACACAACATAGTAACTCTAAGTGCCAGGGACTACTACTGCAACATGTATATATACATCTATGACCGTTTTTTTACTGTGCGTTGCAGGGAGGGACACTATAATAAGGTAGTCAAAGGTAATGCAGTCCATATTTCAGAATTACTCGTCCAAATTGTAAGACACCAAGAGATGTTTCCCATGCGTGGGGATGGGATTTCTTCCTGAGCCCTCAAGCTCAAATAAGGCCTTCTGTTTACACGCTTGTTAATGTTTGGCCATTTGATGACACGAGAAACACTGACAGGGACCCCAAACGGCGAAGGCCCAGCCTCCACTTGACATTTGAGGGGGCCGGTGTGAGGTGATACTGCTTGCGGTTATGGGGGTACCAAAATGCCACCTCTCGTGACAATAAGTGGACGCAGTTTTGTTTTAAACAAGAGACAATCGGGTTCAGGCGAGTGTCAGACTCTTGAGAGACATTTCCTCAAACGGAGAGCTGAGTTACCTAGTTTCCTCTTAATTAGACGTTTCTTTAACGAATCTTTATAGGCAAAGGTTAAATACAGGTTTTTCGAGGAAATTTTACTGCTGTGGGGCTGCACTACCGTCAAGGCAGCCAAGGAAACGGTTTGTGAAAGGCGGTGCTACGTCGTGCGTTAATGGGCTATCTTCAAACACAGCCTGCGTTATTTATGTGAAACAATGGCGGGCCTTTTAAGAGCTGACATCGATTGAAATGTAGCACCTTTCAGGGACCTTATAACGACACATATGCCAAACAACACCGGCTGTTTCTTCAAATTGAAAAGGACATCTATTTTTGAAGTATTTTATGCACGTCCAGACACTGTTGCTTATTGTTGACGGCTTCATTTTCTAAACTGAGGCCTTCAAAGCACACCCATTCGGGCACATTATATCTGTTTTAGCTCATTAACTTTGTGGCAGGCAGTGACAGGACCACAACAAATTTCAATGTTGCACAAATGTATGGTGGATATTATTTGTCATATGGTGTTTTTTTAATTTTATGCGTCAGTATGGTGTTTTTTATTTTATTTTATGCGACAACTGACGTTCCAGGAATGGTACTTTCTAGGCACGTATTTCTAGAACGATCCGTCCTGGGATTCCTCCGGACCAGTCAAGAATGATAGCAATTGTTCTAAAGTCAAAAACTAGAACGCTACTAGTCATTATCAATGGAGCAAAGGAAATATTGGAGGGTGCTATTGCTGCTTCAAATCTATAAATCCCAAATGTTTATCCTACATGAAAATAAAAGAAGCCCAGTAACAAGAAACCGTTACCACGATCTTTTTTGTTAACCTTTTCACTATTGCTTCTTTTGTTTTGAGGACGAACTCCACTTTCCCTGCTTCCCCAACTTATCTGTGTAGATCACTTCTGTTTTGCCCACCCACAAAAAATATACCTAGCCATGTTTTTCTTGCTAGTTTATTTTGGAGATATTGGATTATTGGTGACGGTGTAGAGATTTTCATATAATGCTACTTATATATTATCTTAAAATCCAAGCATAATTTTAGCAAATCTTTTCAACAGTGTTATCCTTGCTTGCAAGGGGAGTAGTTGTTACCGAATACGTAATTTCCTTAAAATTCTAACACTTTGGCTAATTAAATTCGGAATACTTCTTCCAATTTATACTGATGAGTAATTAACGGCTAATCAGTGTTGGGCAGAGCTGTGTATCACAATAAGCTGCTGTGGAGGCTCAGATAGGGGGCTTGGTTTATTTCAAAACATGATACAATTGTTTGCCCACGTTGTCTCTTATTTATTAACAGCAATCTGCTGACAACCACTGTTTGTCCTGGTTGTACTTTGTAAATAAAAAAAATATGGAAAAATGAAATAAAAATGTTCAACCCTTGTTAAACCTTGCTTGCATTGTTAGTTTAGAACGTTAGCCCCAATTACTCTGACACGCCCTGTTAACAGGTGATTATGGAAGAAGTGGAGTATGGATGTACTTGGGGAGAGGGACTTCTAATATGACATCACTGCAATGAAATAGTGCCGTCTACTCCTTTCTGATAGTTGCAGCTTTTTTTCTCTTGCGGTATAAGGCAGTCCACTAAACTGAAATGCAATATAAGCCATGCTTAATTTGAGCAGGTGCTTTCAGGTGCTCAGCACCGGCACTTCTTTCACAGGGCCGGGGCTACAATTTCTGACCCTGCAGGTGGTGGCCTGCAGGTGGTGGTCTCAATATTCATTGTTCAAATAAATAAAAATAACATACATGGCATGGTGACTGGCTGGTAAATGTTCATAGACTGGCCAGCATACGCCTGTCCAGGCAGGCATGATTGTGTATCACCACGTTAGTGATGATATCATCACACCGATCACAAATCCAAGAAGTCATCGACAAACTATGGCTTGTATTCTATTCCCAGAGTCTGCTGCACCCTGCCACTGCCTGAGCCTAAGCCTCCTATTGGATAATTGTAGCTGGGGGACTGGCTCATGGTGGAGTGTAGGCAAGGAAGTTGCAAGAGCGCATTTGGAACTTAGGAGTGAGGGCGCAAGAGGAAGAATAAACAAAAGTAAGTGTGGACTTTGCACTTGCTGCGTAGCCAGAGCTGCGTAGCCAGAGAGGCATTTCCTGCAGCCCTGCATTGCTGCTATCCTCTACGTGCTTGATGCGGCTGTGGACCAACACAACTTTTGCTTGCCATTGCAACACCTGTAGAATCTGTGCGCTGCACCGCAGCATGGTAATTGCTGAGCATGCATGAGTCCAGTAGGGGCCACAGCCATACTTACCGGCATTGGCAGCATTACGGCTGGGGACAATGCCTGTGCTGTAGCAGGCAGGGTCACAGCAAGCTGAGCAATGGATGCCGATGCCGTCGCCATCCTGGACCTACTAATTACAGGCCGCACTAGCAGTGACGTCACCGGCTTTGCTTGAGCAGCCGTCTGTTCCGCAATAAACCCAATCATACCGCACTGATTAATATATGCAAAAAAGCATTTTTATATGGTGTACATTTTGTTTTTGCACTCGGTGTAGCTAAGAAAGTAAAACATGCCATCTTCCACTTCTTTAGGAATGACAACAGGAAAACACAGAGTTCAAAATAGCAGGGACATGTCCAGGCTGACTACAGGGGTCACAGGCAGCAGCAGTAGTGTTATAGATGAGAGAGGAGAGCAGGAGTAAAGAGGAGAAAGAAACAACAGGAGAGGAGAGAGATAATACGGAGCTAAGTAGAAAAAAAGGAGAGCAAATCAGATACAAAGAGAAAGCAGCCATGATGTGAAGAAGAGAACATTAAGAAGAGAGAAGATAGAATGAAAGGATGTAGAGGACAGGACAGAGGGAAAAAAAGCAGACAAATGATAAAACGGAGACACAGCTAATCGCTGCTAGAAGAGTGATAGTAAAGAGCCAAGATCGAGGGGAGAGAGAGCAGAGCATGGATAAAAGTGAAGAGGAAAAAGGGCAGGGCTAGAATGAATAGAGGGCACATCAGAAATACAGGGAATAAGGTAACACACCAGGTGTGACAAAGATGATAGAAAACAATTAGAGAGGTGAGAGGATAGACTCTTAGAGCAAAGACGTAGGAGACCGACAACAGATCAAGGTTAGAAGATAAAGACTGAGGCAGTGAGAGTGTTGAAAGTGGGGCTCACCGGAGGAAGAAGTGAGCTGTGACCTCCTTTGCAAAATTTTCAGCACCTTTATAAATTAAGCACTGAATATAAGTACAATTGCCTTAAATAGGAAACAATACAATGATTTATCAATTTAATGAAATGAAAAAATCATGTTAAAAAGTAATGAAATCATGGATTATTATATATTCTCTATTTAAAAAATGTACTGTACAATTTTCTCCTGGTTGTTGGAATTTGTGTGACACATTCAGGTTTTATAGAAAACTGCATTTGATGTGGGGTATTGATTTTAAAATTGTCTTGTGTATAAACAATTCTATTCTTATGAAAACAGCCACAATTTAGTATTAATTACAATTCTTGATGAAGGGATTTACGTTATGAGCAGTCACACTTGGAATTGCAGAACAGACCAAGTCTGTGGTGCACATATAGCATGGCAGGCATAAGGATACATGCCATCTCCACTGATTTGGAACTTGAAAGAATATTTTTTAAGTTTCCATAAAGTTTACAGTTTCCTTTTGAATGGCCTTAAAATAGATGCATGGGAACTGCCTTTTTGGTAGGCAGAATCATTGGTATGGCAAAGTTGAGGTCAAGGATTGGGCCTTGAGTCTGACTTCATCGATGTAATTCAAAGTAATGTGAACATATGTTCTGAAGATTCACACACAAAGACCTAAATTCAACATCCGCTTTTAAGGAACAAAGATGTCCAGAGGTTGAACTTAAATTTCCCCATTGTTGAATTTAGGGAGAGATTACTTTGTATTTGCTCGTGTTTTCAACTTGTTAGTATGGTGAGCTGGCCAAAGTGTTGGTGTTTCAACATCCAAGAACATGGTGGTTCGCTAAAGTAGCAACCACCACTTGTTGAACAAAATACAAGGTTGTTTTAATGAGAAGACACTTTTGATAGGAGCTCTCCTTCAAAGCATTTTAAATGTATTTTTGTGTAATCCTGAATTCTTGAGTGGTTTCAGCAAAAACTCTGTGCAACCATGTGCAGATATAACCTTTTGAAAAGAAGTGTTTTAAGGCAAGTTTGGCTCTTACTTTGCCTACAAGTAAATTTCCTGCATTAGAAAATACATGGGTTTAAGCGCCTCCTCCTTACAGTGATTTGTTAGCATGTGGGTACTTCTGTTTGAGAAGTGTGGGGAAAGTTGTTTTCCTAATTCATACTTTAAGCTATGTTGAGGCATTGCCACATTTACCTAAAGTGCAATTGCACACGGAGTAGTGCCACAGCATTTGCATCATAGAATTTTTGTTTACTCCACAAGAAAATTACTTTTCTCCATGGAGAAATCCTTTCTATACGCCAAAACCATTTTTTCGGCTGTCCCAAGCTTTCCCCACCTTTTTCCTTGGCAGAACTAAATATTGGACCTCTTCCAGGGTTAGAATTTGCAAGAAGACAGTCTGTGATTTTTCTGAAAGTGCTTTACTTCGTGTTACCAAACATATGTGGGCATATAGTAAAAGCCCACTCCTCATACTTGAAATTTTATTCAATCACAGGGTTGCCTTGTGCCTGAATAAACAAACTTACCCATGCAAGGTCACTGGCAAATCAAGTCTTTTGTGTGTGTGTAAATTGAACTTGCATGCAGAATCTATTTAATAATTGGTCCCAAGCTGATTAATAAAAGGTATGCATGCAATTGCAGAAAATTAAGTTTCTTCAACAAAAAGGTGACCAGCTACGGATGTCGGATGGCTCCTAAAAGGTGGGAAATGTAAATAAACACCAAACATCATTGCTTTTGCTGGAACTGGTCAGAAATGTAGTTTACATATGCCATATGTACATGGAAAGAAGTGGATTGCATATTTCTGGGGCGTGCGTGTGCTGATGACGGCCGGGAGCCGTCATGACCACGCCCACGATCGGAATGTGCCGCACAGGCGCAGAATTCTGGCCGCAGCCAGTGGGTTAAAGACCCACCACTGAAATGGTTACCGGCACAGGAGGTAAATTTGCCTCCATTGTTCTAAGAATATCTTAATGTACAGGCCAAACATAAAAACCGGAAGAACACAAAAAAACGATATTTGATGTATTCTTTGTCTTTTAAATTCTGCAGTCTGTTAAGACCAGAATGATGGATAGTAGGGAGAGATCCTTGCATGATAAGGACATGGATACACATAGGCTGGCGATGTATGCTCACAGGTAGGATAGACCATCAGAAAGCAACAGGGTGTGTCGGTTTGTTTGCTTGCTTGCATTGACACCTTTGGACACCAGCAACTTTAGAAGTGTATTTTGTGAATTGCAACAGTCTCTTTTCCGGTTGTCAGTTAGTAATGGGTATCTCTCCCAGTCACTTCCTTACATTTTCTCAAACCCAACCAATTTAGTGGTAATTATTCTCCATTTTCCCACCTTTCCCTTGACTCCTCCATTTACTACTAATTTGTATATGTACATGTGCAGAGATATCCACCACTGTGGAGGAGATCTCTGTACGGAAGAGATAGGAGAAGGGGAGGTCTCCGGCTATAGATTTGTAAATTGTATTTTACTGTAGTGCTGAACGAGCTACAAAATTAAGTTTGTGAATTGGATTCAATCTATTTACAACTAAATCATGTGAGTGCACTATTGTAAAAGAAGCATGGCTCAGCAAAGGAAATTGTGGAAAATACATCAGAGAAAAGAGGAGACCTGTTGGAGAAAGTGTTTATGGGCGTTTACTCTTATCCTTTAATCACATCAAAATGCTTGTCCTACTGTTTTACCCGTCTGCCTTTTCTTGAGTTGTTGCAGCTAAATTATTGTGACAACAGAATACCTTCAATGTGTATCAATGACTTTGTTGCTGGATTGATTGGCATTTCCTACCACAAATCAGCTGTTCCTCTGCTTTGGCAAGCATGAACAGAGCAAATGTATTGACAATTTGCCTACCCAGTAGTCTTCAAACTTTTTAAGGCTGCACCCCGTGTATAAAAATATCATTGCCCCCCCCCCCCCCCCCAAGTTTTTTTTAGAGTTATTCTATTAAATTGGCAAAGTTTATATATGTCTACACTTACTTAAACATTGCAGTTAAGTTCTTTTGCCCCTTTCAAAAATACAATCAAATACAAGATTGCCAAACCTACTATTCTGGTTAGCTCTACCTTACTCACGTGTAAACGTATCCACAGTATGATTATAACAAATGCCGGGGGGATGGGGGGGAGGAAGTTGAGTCCCTTTCCTATTGAGACGTACTTGCACTCAGATATAAATGACAAAAGATGTTAGTGGGGGGTCATTACAGAGTGGCTTACTGCCACTCATTTTTTCAGCATAATACGAAGCATTGTTATCAGCCTAGTGCACTCTCTGGGATCAGCTAAGGCTCCCCCCGTTTAAAGACCCTTGGCCCACCTTATATAGATCAGTCTTGATTGTGATTAATTAGATGTCTCAATAGAGTTTCTAATAATTAAGGAAGCTGAGAAATGGGGCAGGTTGATCAGTGCAGAAGCCATTCTTTGTCATTCTAATTCACAAACATCTGAATTATCCTGTGGCGTACGCAAGTGAGTAGTTAAAATTAGAACCACAGTTCGATAGAAAGGGCATTTGTAATTGGCGGATAACTTTAGCACCGTGTGACGAATCTCACAAAATCACCCAAAAATAGTCTGGAAAGTTTTGGGATGATCCATCAAGTGGGGGCCAAGAAAAGGGTTATTCGCAAAACGTAATTTCTTCCTTACAATATTCATAGGGAGTTTTAGATGGCACTACAGCCAAAAAGGCTGCCGTAATGAGTCCAAAGCTGGTGGAAAGCTAGATCTTTACCCTGAGAATGTGCTTTTTTATTTGATGTAAATCTATTCAGTAGTTTTTTTGAAAACTTAAGGTTCAAAATCTATAGACATCTGGACAGTTGAGAGAGTCTCACATGAGCCCTGTGGTATACAACTTCAAATAATGGAGGGACCTGATTGCCCATCAGGTAATTTTTTTTCTGTCTGCGATCTCACTCTCGCTGGAGTAAGAGTATCCTGCAAGTCCTTCAACAGCACTCACTCTGGTTGGTTGTCCATAATGCAAACAGAAATTTTGCGGACACCAGTACAAGACTCCGGGACACGGTCCCCGTGTACTGAAAATAATTAAGGTATAAGAAGGTAGGATAAAGGTACCCTTAAAAAAATGTTGTTTTTTTTTCGGTGCATGATCCTGTGGAGTTTCTCTGGAACCATCGCAGTTCCATGTGCTTCTGGGAGAGTTTTGTTGGCACAAAGGTGGATGCCCTTGCTCCTGAGAGACTCTTGTGCGTGTTCTGCTGGATCAAGAAAAAAAAGACCGTGTGCAGCAGGGCTTTGCCTACCCATAGAGAGTTGGGACCAGGCATGGCCAAAGGCTTTGCATGGCAAATCGTTTGCCCACCCACATGGGGTTTGGCAGAGACCCTGGCCTATCCTGTGGCTAACCTCATGCCGAGCACAGCCAAATGCTGTGTGCAACGGCAGTCTGACATAGTTAAATATGGTAATAAAAGCTTACTTTCAGTAAAAAAATAATTTAAAAAAATAGAAATTCACTGGAAAAAACAAAATTTTAAAGTGACGTTTTAGTTGGGTAGGGTAAAACTGTCTTACTTTTATATTAAAGACAAATCTGACACATTTGTGGGGGGAAAAAGGGTAACTTGATGTTATAGTTGGCTGAAAATAACAGTTAAGACTTTTCAACTGAAAAAAACCCAGAAAGTCACTAGTCATAGCAAACTGAAGAAACTATAATTCATGCTCTCGCAATGCAATACTTTTAACTTCACATATTACATCCATCATTGTTCTATGACATCATTGATACCAAAACTGGTGACATCTCAAATTACCGCATCAATGACAACACTGTACTTGGCAGGGTGATGAGTTATAGTTTCTTCAACTAACTGTAACTGGTGAATTTCAGTGTTTTTTATTTTTTAGTTTAAAATGCTACGTTTTAACAGATATATAGATTTATTACTCACTCCCAGCCACTTCCTGTAATCCTTTCGACTGTTCCAGCATGGACAGCACAAGAGGATGGCACACACTGGATTTTATTCAGCCATAATCTTCATTTTGCAAAGTGCTCGTGCATCAGAAAAGAACAAACTTATGTGTTTCAGCAAAAGCCTTCAAATGGGTAATATCTCTTTTTGGCAATGTCCTTAAAAATGGTTGTCCAAAGAGCAATGAAATGCAGTGGGTAAACTGCTGATGTATATCATACAATACAGTCATACATAGTAGCATAATTAATGAGGTACTTTAAGCCCAAAAACTTTGTTAGAAAAACAGACATTTGAGGTGAGCAGATTTAATTGGCACTGAGTGCTCTATAGAGGGGCCGCTCTTCACCTAACCTTGAAAACAACCCAGAGTTCATTGCTTCCTTTTTTGCCTCATTTATGCACACTCTCAGCCTGAAGGGTATTGTGTTGACTTAAACTGGGTGCTCCCTTGTGTCTGGGCAAAGCTATACATCTCTGAAGAGCTCATAAGAAGAGCAAAACACATATTGGGGGTTGCTTTTATTCATTCCCAGTTAGCTTGTATTGCATTTTACCAATCCAAAGCTGAAATGCTAAGCCTGGAGTGGTTAAAGTGCTTTTGCCATTTTTCACCTTTGCATGGATGGTTAGATATCTAATCCTATGTGTAAAGACTTTGCTGTAGGAATGGTAAAAGACATTGTGACTTTCTAGCTCGGCGTGGATGGCACTGCGCTAACCCTATGCTTAAAAATTTGCTAGAAAAACAGACATTTGAGGTGAGCAGATAGAGTGTCTCTGGTGCTGTTGTGCTCTATATAGGAGCTTCTCTCCACCTAAACGTTGGAAATACTCCGAGTTCCTTGCCACCTTTTTTAATATAAATATGTGTGTGTAAATATATTTGAAAGGAAAACCAGCACTCAAGGGAAGAAAGGAAAAACTTGTTTAATTCATCATGAGTTTACAAAGCCAGATACGTTTCAGTAAGCGCCTTTGCCAACAAGTTATTCCTTACTTCCTGTGAGTGCTGGCTTTCCTTTTGAATATACTAATTATGCCGCGTAAGTGCACCCTCAAGTAGCCAGGCACCTGCTGAAGAGAGCTGAGGATCTTGGTGCCAACAGGAGCGAACATGAATATATATATTCATGTTCGCTCCTGTTGGTGTGTGTATATATGTGTACAAGGCCCGTGAACAAGGCTTCGAGCCAAAACTAGTTGGGACATTGGATTTTTTGTTCACTCTGCGTGATTAAATGCGTGCTGCCTCCTCGAGTGGGCCTCTTGTGTTTGTTTCCTGCCAAGAAAAATTTAACCGGGCTTCCCGTGCCCGGATGAAGAGGCCGCCCTGCAGGGTCATGGGCTCCCCTTCGGAGGTTTCCTTGTGTGATGTTTCTACGAGGGAGACTGGCCCACACGCTGCCGCCCGGCCCACTGAGGTTCACCACTTGGCTATCAGACGGCAGCGCGGTAAGGGATTTGTCTGGAGATGACTCTCCTTGCAATCGCTGGGGGAGATGGCAGCATGAACATCAGCAGGACGTTATCCAGCATTGTACTTTTTTACTCGGAACCCTGACTGCTCACCACTTGGTCATAATTTCCATTGATAGTGAATGCACCGCAACGCTTATTAGTACATTGTACTGACAGCTACATCAGACGGAATTGTCCCATTACTTACCTGCGCTGTATGGTGCATTCTGGGTATAGTATTCTACGAACAGTCAGGTGACCTTACTTACGTCATAAATATGCGTGAACTTTGACACTTGTCGTCACTCCTGCCCGTGAACAAGGCTTTGAGCCAAAACTAGTTGGGACATTGGATTTTTTGTTCACTCTGCGTGATTAAATGCTTGCTGCCTCCTCGAGTGGGCCTCTTGTGTTTGTTTCCTGCCAAGAAAAATTTAACCGGGCTTCTCCGTGCCCGGATGAAGAGGCCGCCCTGCAGGGCCATGGGCTCCCCTTTCGGAGGTTTCCTTGTGATATATATATATATATATATATATCATGTTCGCTCCTATTGGCACCAAGATCCTGGGATTTGCTTTGATATATATGTCATTTGAGATGTCATCAGTGATGTCACTGACCATGTCATGAGTGATGTAATATGTCATGTCATCAGCAGTGCATTGCGGGCGCGCAAGTTATAGTTAGGTGAACTAACTATAACGGGGGAATTTCAATGGTTTTGTATGAGTGAAATGTCCAGCTAACTATAACGTGTGAAACCTATGTTTTTTTCAGTGAATTTCTAAGGTTTTTTAAATGCTAATTCCTAACTATAATGTGGCTGAAACCTATGGTTTTTTCACTGAATTTCCAAGGTTTTTTTTTTTTTTCACAACTGTGTTTATTAAGGGTTTCAGGCAAATCATACATACAGTACTCCATAGCCAGGAGGACACTGCCAGTGGAAAACACATAATAGAATGCATGAACAGCCTAGACATTCAACTAACCCCCCACCCACCGTCCCGCCCCCAGCCAACAACCCCAAAAAAAAAAAAAAAAAAAAAACCCCGACTACCCACCCCTTATCCCACCCTAACCCAGTGCACGTGATCACCATCAGCTGCAGCATATAGTGTAAAGCACAATAGGCGTCCTGGAGCCACCTAGGCCCCGAGGTCACTGCCGGTAGGCAGTCCATCATCCAGGTCAACGGGAGGATCCAATGGCAAGTCTCTGTATTCTGCCCACTGCTTCCAGATCTTGTAATGTTTGCGGGGGCAGCCCCTGGCCTCAAACACAGGCAATTCCAGTCCCATAAGAAAATCTAGTCCCGCCCTCCATGCGCTGAGTGGGGGGGCGCGGTCACTCTTCCACGCCTTTGCCAAATCCCGTTTGGCGACCGTCAGGCCCAACAGAAGGAGGTGACGCTTATAGATGTTACCCCCTACTTGATCCATGATATGTAAAAGACCTAGTCTGGGCGTGCGAGGAAGGTCCCATTGCAGCACCTCTGACAAGCAAGACCAAACCCCACTCCAGAATCGAGTCAGACCCACACACGACCACACAGTATGCAGCAGCGTACCGCTCTCCGTCCCACAACGCAGGCATACAGGGGTGGCAATGAGGCCAGCCTTCCACAGTCTCTCTCTGGTGTAATAGGCCCGATGCAGGTACTTGAACTGTATAAATCGGAGTCTCGCAGCGATGGCTGCCCCACGGGGGGACTCCAGTGCCTCCCTCCAATCATCCTCATCCAAGGGGCCAACATCTACTTCCCAGGAGGCCTTCAACGACAAGAGGGAAGAGGAGCAGTGAGTAATTAAGGTTTGATAAATTTTTGAGACTTTTTTATCCCCCAGATCCCCCATGAAGAGCTTGGCTTCAACGGGGCTAAATTCTGGGAGTTGGTCTAACCCCACTAGACTCGGCGCGAGAGCGTGACGCAGTTGTAAGTATTTAAAAAATTGGGTCTTGGGCATGTCGAATTCGGCGCTAAGGGCTTGAAAGGTTTTAAGAGTAGTCCCAGTAAGGACATGGCCTAGCGTCGAGATCCCAATAGAGTCCCATCCACTAAACCCCGACAGTGAGGCAAGTGCAGGGAGCCGGCCATTGTTCCAGAGTGGCGTTTCCGCTGTTAGGCGACCCCACCAGCCCATACGACGTAGCACCTGTCTCCAAAGCATGAAAACCACCTGAGTAGCCTGCGGCAGCTTCCGCCGCCGGCTGGCCGAGTATAACAGCGTGTGGAGCGTGGCATCCCCCATAAGAAAGCGTTCCAGGGCGTATGCCGGGTCATCACGCCCACCGTACCACCACTCATTCAGAACCAGCAGATGAGAGGCTTGGTAGTAGGATAGTATGTCTGATGTAGCGAGACCGCCACAGTACGTGGACAGGAAACAAGTCCGCAGTGCCACTCTGGAGGCACCCCCTGCCCACAGGAAACGTCCCAGTACCGAATTCACGCGACGGAACCATTGTGGGTCAACCCTATATGGGAAGTTCTGAAGCTGGTAAAGGAGTCTAGGGAGGGCGACCATCTTAAAAATCGCCGACCTGCCATAGATGTTAAGGGGCATGCGAGACCAGGTCTTGACGTCCGACTGAACTCTGTCCCACACCGGCAACACATTGCGCTCCCATGCAACCGCGGCAGATTCAGACAGGAAAACTCCCAGGTATTTTAGACCACCAACCGCGACTTGCAAGGCCGAGGCCCAGGGGAACACCTCCGATCTCCCGCCCAACACCCATAAAGTCGATTTACGCGGGTTAAGGAAGAGTCCCGACACTTCACCAAAAATACGCATTATGTCTAGGATCCGCGGGCCAGAACGGTGAAGGTCTGTCAGAAAGAAGAGGACATCGTCTGCGTATAACGCAATCCTGTCCGAGAGTCCAGCTCCCCACACAAAGCCCCGAAGTTGTGCATCAATGCGCACCCACGCGGCCAATGGTTCCATGACCAAGGCAAAAAGGTACGGGGAGAGGGGGCACCCCTGGCGAGTCCCCCTGGCAACTGGGAACTTCTCCGACACAGCCCCCGAAACACGCACCGAGGCGGTGATGTCTGTGTATAGAAGCCGGACATACGAGACAAAAATTGGACCGAGGTTGAGTCGCGGCAAAAGAGCGAAGAGATAAGTCCAACTGACTGAATCGAATGCCCTATCGATGTCCGCTAGTAGAAGCGCCGCTTGTTCTCCCGTCGCTCCCATCGCATCGACGGCCACCTGCGCGCGCCTGATATTGTGACGCGTCACCCTACCGGGCATAAAGCCCGCTTGATCCGGGTGGACTAAGTCCGCCATATACGGGAGGAGGCGGTTCGCCAACGCCTTGGCCAACAATTTGGCCTCAAAGTTGATCAAGGATATGGGACGATATGACTCGTGTCTGTCGGGTGGTCTGCCTGGTTTCTGAAAAACCACAATTTCAGCCTGACGCCAGTCAATCGGCAGGCTACCACATTCCCGCGCTGCCTCTAGCGCCCGCCTATATGCGGCCCCAGCTGCAAGTGGAATTTCTTATAAAATTCGCTGGGAAATCCGCTCGGTCCGGGCGCCTTGCCAGTGTTGAGTTGACCCAATGCATCGCCTAGTTCCTCCGCCGTCAAGGGGAGATCAAGGGCGGTCTTGGCTTCGTCTGTAATCGCGCGAGGGGGAAGGTCAGCGATGAACTTGTCAATAGCCTCCGGCGGGAGACTGTCCCGAGGGGCATATTGTATCGCATAATAGCGAGCGAAGCTCGCCGCAATGGCAGCCGGATCCGTCATGGCCAACCCGTCTTCGTCCACGAGGCCCGGCACAGTAACCGGCTGCAGTGTTTGTTGGCACAATCTATGGAGCATGGTGCAAGATTTGTCGCCCCATTGGTAGACCCTGCTCCTCGTAGCCAGCCAGGCCAGTCGCGCCTCGTCAAGTAAAACTGAGGCGTAAGATTGCTGCGCTTGCAGGAGCAGCCTGAGAGCTACCCCATTACCGTCAGTCCGACACCGAGCTTCCAACACCCCTACTCTATCTGACGCCGCCACTATAGCCTCACGACGACGTCGACGGGCCGCAGCACACCAAGCTATGTCGACGCCTCGCAACGTGGGCTTCATGGCCTCCCAGACCATCACCCCATCAATCTCCTCAGTCAGGTTCTCGTGCCAGTAGTGGGCAATCGCTCCGCGCATGTGAGTAGTATAGTCTGGTTGCTGGAGATGCCACGAGGACATCCGCCACCGAAACGGCTGGGGCGACCTGTGCAGCGTGATCTGTACTACGACTGGGGAGTGGTCCGACAGCCCACGAGGCTGAATCACGGCCTGCTTCACTCTGTCAAGAAAGGCCCCCGGCACAAACACACAGTCTAGTCGGGAGAAGGAGCCATGCACAGCAGAGACATATGTGTACTCACGCGACCTGGCATGCAAATGCCTCCAGACATCCACCCAGCCCAGCCCATCAACCATCGCCTTCAAGCGAGTAGGGGAGGTGGCCACCGCAGTTTCCTGCAGCCTTCGCCGATCCAGGCACACATCTACCACATCGTTCCAGTCACCACCTATCACAGCCAAAGAGTCCGGAATCTCAGCCCACAACGCAAAGAGGCGCTCAGCCAGGGACCATTGTAGAGGAGGAGGGGCATACACACAGCCAAACACCACCGGCTCCGCGCCTATCACCCCTTTGACAAAGACATATCGACCCTGGGGATCCAGCCAATGACGCTCGTGGGTATAGGACAGTCTCCTGTGTATAAGGATGGCCACCCCTCTCGAACCTCTAGAAAATCCCGCATGAAACACTTGAGTGTAGCCAAAGCGCTGTAAGCTTAGCACCTTTGTTCCCAACATATGTGTCTCCTGCAATAGCATGACATCAGCTGAGTCTCTCTTGCCCCAGCGCAACACTGCCCCACGCTTAATTTTGTCCAACATCCCCCTCACATTCCAGCTTAAAATTCTCATAGATCCACTAGTAGGTGTCAATTGTGCGGGATCAGCCATTGTCCTGACGAAAAAGTCTCAGAAAGCCCCAGGACCCAGCCCAGGCACCCTGTAGCATGCAAATCACTGTAGCCAAAATCACGTGCATCCCGTCCAACACCCCCCCAGTCCTCCCAGCTCCCCCAACTGACACAACCCCACAAACCACCCAACACCCAACACTCCGCCTCCCCCCACCCCTATACCTCATGAAACCTTGAAGTACCTGTCGCGGCATGGGGAGCTTCGGGCCCAAAACATAGTGCCCAAAACCACCCATACCAATGGATCCCACTACACCCCCCAAACTAACGGGAACTACCCTTCGGGGCCGCCTCCCAACGTGAGAGGACAAGGCTGCCCATATGTCAACACCCCGAGCCCCAATGAACCACTAGTGACCTGTAACACGGTCAGGGCGAGGCAATCAGGCCTCACCAACAGCGCCCCACCTGAGACAAACCAATGTCTGGGTCTCACCACCCCTGGCGTTAGTTCCTCGGCCATCGCGGCAGTTGCTCCGGGCCTCTCGGATAGTCCACTGATGAAAAGAGAACTGACTTAGGAAATGGAGGTCTCATGATCATCAAAGCCCTTTCCCGGACTGATCAGTGTCGGACTGTACACCATCCCGCGGGGCGCCCCCGGAATGGGAGCGTCCCCGCGACCGAGATTTCCCGCGTCTTTTACCCCTAGTGGAGGAGTCACTCCTCTCCTGCGACGATCCACGTGATGGCCCTGGGTTCAGGCCCGGTTGGGCGTTCGGCCGGAGCCGGATAGTCTCATCCGTCCAACCATACACTGCCTCTGGAGTATCGAAAAAGTGAGTCTTGGACTGGAAAACGACGCGTAGACGGGCCGGGTAGAGCAGTGAATAAGGAATCTTCAAACCCCGGAGCTTGGCTTTCGCATCTTGGAAGGAGCGACGCTGCTGCTGCACTTGTCTGGTATAGTCCGGGAAAATCATGATCTTATGATTATCGAACAGCAGCGCGTCCGTGGCCCTTGCTTCTCGAAGTATGGTATCCCTATCGTGAAAGTTGAGGATTTTTGCGATGATTGGGCGCGGTCGTTCTCCCACAGGCGGTTTCTGCATCAGGGCTCTGTGGGCCCGTTCGATCACAAAACAGCTCGAGAGGACATCTGGGGGGAGCCAACCTTCTAGCCAACGCGTCAAGAACGCATCTATGGGCCCCTTCTCGCAATCCTCCGGAAAGCCAATGAAGCGTAGATTATTCCTGCGCGCTCGCCCTTCTGCATCCTCAACTCGGAGTGCCAGACCCCTCTGAATCTTGTCCATCTCCGCCACTTTCTTCTTTAGGGCACCAACATCATCTGCCACTCCCGTGATCCTGGTTTCAGCCTCCGTGATGCGAGCAACCGCGTTTCGAAGGTCCTGGCGCAGAAGCATGACATCAGCCCCAACGGCCCCGATCTTGGCGTCCAGTGAGTCCCTGGATTGCGTGATGGCCGCCATCAGGGCCGCGTTGTCAGGTCCCGCGTTCTGGCTGCCACCCGAGGCTCCTGACCCCCCGCTGGGTCCGGTAAACTTGTCGATTGGACCTTGCTTGTTGGGTCCAGCGCCGCCCCCACCTCTTGTCATGATCAGGGGAAGTCGGGCGAACCCCTCCGCACCCGCAGTAAAGTAGACGTAGAATGCACTCGGGGGCTTAGCTGCACACCGCAGGTGGACACACCAAATCGGGGGGCACTCACAGTTCTCTGCGTGTCGCAGTCGGATCAGGCCACAGTCCACTCCTGGGCAGCAGGCGCGATCCCCAGGCTGGCGGGGATAGGTTGCACTGGACACTGCCTGCCACCGATCCACTGCCCAGCCAGCACAGCCGCAGGATCCGTAAAAGTCCAGTCGCAGAGGGGCCCTCGACCCCACGCGCCACTGACCACAGCGTCGGCTCCCCCGACAGAGAGCCAAAGACGGTTGCGCCAGGCGGGGACCGCCAACCTCAAGGTCCCGGCGTCCAGAGGCCCAGCAGAACACAGCACCACTCCGGTGTCCCCGGGGGCCAGGTCCCCCAGTCGTCACAGCAAAGGCAGTCCGGGGAGCCCTCCGTCACGTCCCCGGGAACCAGGCAGCCTCAGTCCCAGGCAAGGGAATTGTACCTCCGGACCCACGCCACCAAAAGGGGGGCCAACCCACAATGCAGATGGGCCGCAGTCACGGGGGGTCTCCCGTGGCACCCCCTCCTCACGACGAATGGCGTCCTGTGGCAAGAGCTCGGTCCACCAACCCCAGGGGCACCCAGCGCCGACTCACCACCTCCCAGGCGCGGGTCAGCTCAGCGTCTCCAAAATCGAGGCCCCGGCTTCTCGGGGTCAGCATAGGCCGCAGTGGTACCGGAGCTTCCAGGGGCCACCCCGGCGTGGGAGTCCGCTCCACTGGTCACCGCCGCAGCTCCTTTCACCTCCGGTGTCGCAGGCACCAATCAGGAAGGCTTCCCACCGGTCCGACCAGCGGCCGCCAGCCGATGCCTCGAAAATTGAGGTCCCGGCTCCGCCTGCCGGCCCCAGGCCGCACCACTCCACATCCGATGTCGGCTCACCAGAGCAGCCGGGGGGACAGCGCGCCTCACCGGACAGGTCCAGATGCTGCCAGGGACAATCGCCACTCAGGTAGGGCAGGTAGCGGGCTCGGGGGTCAGGATAAATGGTAGGATTGTGTCAGGGCAGGCGGGAGCTCTACAACGCTGCGACCGCCATCATCGCCCGGCAAGCCACGCCCCGAATTTCCAAGGTTTTTTTAAATGCTAATTCCTAACTATAATGTGGCTGAAACCTATGGTTTTTTCAGTGAATTTCAAAGGTTTTGTAAATGATGATTTTTTTTTTTTAATTTTTTTTTAAAATTTTTATTTAGAAATTTTTTATTGGCATACAAAAGAAGGCCGTACAAAAATATATATATACAGATGTGCGTACAATGATGACGGTTTTGTCTATAAACAGTCCATTCGTGGGTTCGTTCTCCCTCCACTGGGAGAGGAAAGAAAGAAGAGAGAAAGAAAGAGGGGGGGGGGTCGAGTGAGTGGGCACATTCGTTGTTGTCTTTTACTGGGTCTTCCTCAGGTGCTCGTCTAGCGGGTCCCACATGTGTAGCTTGGCTTTATGTTCTTTTGAGAAGGTGCCTGTGATGTTGTCGGCACCCCTCAGGAAGGTGACCCAGTTGATCCATGTTTTGAAGTTTGCTTTGGCTGTGTTTTTCCAGTTCGTTAGGATTATTTTAAGGGCTGCTGTGAGGAGTAGGTCGAGGAGTTCTCTCTCTTCTCTACTTTTTAGATTAGCTGTTAGGTGTTCAGTCGCCAGGCTCACGAAGCTGATTTTCAGATCGGTTTTGAGCATGTCGTTCAAGAAAGTATTGATTTGTGCCCAGAACCTCTTGACTTTCACGCAGGTGAAGATGAGGTGCTCGAGGGTGCCTTCCTCTTTCTGGCAGTTCCAGCATTTGTCCGAGTCTGCGATGCCGACCTTGTGGAGTTTGGATGGCGTCCAGTAGGCCTTGTGGAGTAGCCAAAATTTTGTTTGCGCTAGCTGTGGGGTGATTTTGTTTGTCGTTGCTGAGCTCCACATTTTCGCTCGTTCTGTTTCACTCAGTTGCCTGCCCAGGAGCGTCTCCCACGTATTAGTGGCTTTTTTGTTCTGCGCCAGCTTGGATGGGCTCAGGAGCTTATAGATCTTCGCCGTTTGGTGACCTGCTGAGTTGAGGAGCTGCAGGTATTTGATGATTCCCGGCTCTCCTCCGCATAGGTTGGCTTTTGTTATTGCTGTCCTGATCTTTAGGAAGTTATAGAACTCTCGGTTCGGGAGGTCATGCAGCAGCTGTAGGTTCTGAAACGTCAGTGGTCTTTGCCTGGTCTCTGTTTGGCTGGGGGTGCTGATGCCTTCCCCGATCCAGATGTCATTATGCAACGTCGCCCCCTGGTAGGCCACTTTAGTGTTGAACCAGATCGATTCCCATGCTGTGCCTTTCATCTTCTGCGCCATGTGCCTGTCCACTTTCAGCAGGGCCTCTCTCGTGTGTTTTAGTATGGCGTTGGCTTTTAGTGGGTGCCGGTTCGCTGTTAGGAGTGCTATCGGCTTGAGCCCTCCCAGGATGTCTTGTTCGACCTCTAGCCATACTGGTATGTACGTTTGTGTGGCATCTATCCAGGCGATACCCTGTCTCGCCAGACATGCCGTTTGGTATGTCTTGAAGTTCGCCAGATTAAGGCCTCCGAGGTCTCTAATTACTTTTCAGGATCAGTAGTGGGCTGAAAGATGCAGCACTGAGGTCTCTCCTGATAACAAGTGAGTAAATCGGAATTCGTAGTTCGGCTGATTTTTGAGGAATTTTTTAAACTTCCAAAATTCCACACAGACTGGTTTCCCTTGAAATTTTTTCTATGTTAGCCTATGGAAGGAAATTCAAGTTACTGTAAGTATGGTTAGATTTACTTTTCAGGGTCCGTACTGGGCTCAAAGATGCAGCACTGACGTCTCTCGTGAGAACAGGTTAGTAAATCGGAATTCGTAGTTCGGCTGATTTTAGAGGAATATTTTGCTCAATAGTGAAGGAAGGGGGCGGGGTCTGAGGTTACATTGGGTGGTGCCGGAGGTGACATGTGTGCAAACATGCCCTGTGGCACGTTTTAAGTTGGGGAATTAATTCTTCTTCAATCCTGAGGTCCCCTGTGGGCCAACTAGCCCACCAGGTATCTCCAGTATGCGCCAGGGAGCTGCGTTTGCGGAGAGGTGTTCAGAGGGCACGCCCCCTTTTTACAACACTCTGCAACGCAGCTCCCTGGCGCTTACTGGAGGTACCTGTTGGGCTAGTTGGCTCCTAGGGGACCTCTGGATTGAAGAAGAATTAATTCCCCAACTTAAAACGCGCCACAGGGCGTGTTTGCACACCTATCACCTCTAGCCCCACCCCCTACCTTCACCACTGTGAAAACACGCCCCGTAGCGCATTCTAAGTTGGGGGACTAAGTCCCCTTGCATACTGGGGGTCCATGGGTGTCAACTAGCCCACCAGGAACCTCCAGTATACGCCAGGGGGCTGCGTTGCAGAGAGGTGTAATGAGCCCACGCCCCTTTTTACACCTCTCTGCAACGCAGCCCCCTGGCACATTTGCAGAGGAGGAACTAATTCCCCTTGCATACTGGAGGCCCTGGGGGCCAATTAGCCCACCAGGAACCACCAGTATGCTCCAGGGGGCTGCGTTGCAGAGAGGTATAAAAAGGGGCGTGGCCTCATTACACCTCTCTGCAAGGCAGCCCCCTGGCGCATACTGGAGGCTCCAGGTGTGCTAGTTGGCCCCCTGGGACTCCCAGTATGCAAGGGGAATTAGTTTCCCGTCTGTAAACGTGCCAGGGGGCGCGTTTGCAGAGAGGTGCAGGGAGGGGGTGTAGCCTCCTCCCGATCCCTTGTTTTTTTTTTTAAACTACTTTTAAGAAGGGGGGCTCTGTAGCCCCCTTCTTTTTCCTTTTTTTTAGGCCCTGGGGACCCCTTCCCCAGGGCCTGCCCCCAATTCCTTTTTTTTTTTTTTACGGGAAGGGAGCAGTGTGGCCCCCCTCCCGTGGCCAATTCCGGCCCCAGGGACCCCATTCCCTGGGGCATGGCCAACTTTTCTATTTTTTTGGAGCCCCCCTCCTATGCCCCGTTAGGGCCCCGGGGACCCCATCCCCCGGGGCCTGTCAATCTTTTTTTTTTTTTTAATATTTAATAGTGGAGGGGGGCCATCCCCCGGGGACTGCCCTCTCCGTTGGGGACCGTGGGGGGGGGGGTCCCCAAGCGCCTGCTACGGGAGCCGGCATTGCTTTTCTGCATGGGGAGCAGCTAACATGCTGCTTCCCATGCAGAAAAGCAATTGGCTTTGATTTTTGAAAGAGAGAGCAGGTTTCCTGCTCTCTCTTTCAAAAACCAAAGCAGTTTGCTATGGTAGGGCGGGAGCCGCGAGGCTCCCTTCCTACCATAGCAAACAGCAGTGTCCCGGGAGTAGGCACCCTGGGACACTGCAGGAGCCGGCCCTGGGTGGTGGCGGTCCCCAGGGCCATCGAGGGCTCCAGGAGGGGTCCGCGCGGCCCCCTCCCAACAATTGTAAAGCCCCTGGGCGTGGTGGTCCCCGGGGCTGGGGGTCCATCACGGACCCCCCTATTTTAAATATTAGTGCCCCGGGGAGGTGGCGGTCCCCAGGGGCATGTGGGGGGGCTTGAGCCCCCCACAGGTTTTTTTTTTATAAAAAAAAAAGCCCCAGGGGGTGGCGGTCCCCGGGCCTGCATGGGTTTGTGAGCCCCTCCTCATACTTCATATTGAAGCCCTGGGGGTGGCAGTCCCCGGGCCTGCATGGGTCTGTGAGCCCCTCCTCATACTTCATAATGAAGCCCTGGGGGGTGGCGGTCCCCGGGGCTCGGGGGGCCTTAGAGGCCCCCCATCATACATATGCAAGCCCCCGGGGTTGGCGCTCCCCGGGGCTGCGGGGGGGCCGTGTGCCCCCCGCTTATTATACTTACTTTGCCCCGGGGGTGGCAGTCCCCGGGGCAGTTTGGGGGGGGGAATTGGGCCCCCCCACCCTTTTTTTGCTAAAGCCCCCGGGATTTGGTCTCCCAGGGGCTAATTTGAAAAAAAAGCAGATCAGGTTTTTTTTTTCACCGGGTACGCGTAAATAAAAATGTTTTGGGCTTTGGGGGTCCTTGTGGGATCCCCTGAGCAGGCCTAGGGGGTCAGGGTGTTTCTACCCTGCCCCCTTTGCGTGTTTTTCGCGTTTCTTTTGCTGCTTTGAAGATGGCTGCCAACACTTCCTGGTTTGGAGTGTTGACAGCCAATTAGCATAAAGCTTGTGCTCGGGAAGGTACGCGTACGGTACTTCATCTATAGATATATCTATGATTTTACTTTTGATTTTCTCAGGAACTACTGAACGGATTTACACCATTTAACAAAAAGGGTAATCTGCGAATCAAACTCTACCTTTTTGCCAAATTTGGTGTAATTCTGTTCAGCCGTTCGGGCTGTAGCCCTGCCTAAAGGTCCTATGGATAATTGCCTGGGGAAAACACCTTTTTGGGACCCCCCTTTTTTCTCAGCCCCCGCTTGACGAATCACCCCCAAACTTTCAGGGAAGGAGCGGAGCAGGCCATTTTCTTGGAGAATTTCCCAAAGATTTGTCCACCGGTGCCAAAGTTATTCCAAATAGAATGTTGCGGATTTCTATGGAAACTAGGTCCTAACTATAACTATCTACTGGCGACTGCCAGTAGGAGATATATATATATATATATATATATATATATATATATATATATATATATATATATATATATATATATATATATATATATATATATATATATATGGGACATAGTGAAAGCTGCTGTGCTTTATCTAAAATCCATGAATACAGCAACCAGTCAGTCCTGGCCAGTGACTCAGCATGACTCGTTTTGACCGATACGACTCGGTCTTGTTCACATAACGCGCTACAAGACATCATGTGATTAAATAGTGTAGGTGTTTGAAAAAAAGTGAGCAAAAACACACCTGTGTGTAATTATGCCAGAATTACGTGGCATATAGACATAAAAGACACTCTACATAGCAACACAATGAGTAAAAAGTACATGAATTGCATAAATATATGGAATCAATATTTAAAATGAGGGAAGATGAACTTTTCATAATTAAATGCCTGTACCAATAAATATTAGAAATATTGTTAAATTCATCTTGTATATACGTAGTCTGCAAAAAAAGAAATAGTAGTCCCTCTCAACTATGTTGTGCAAAGTTATGCATGTAAACTGATACTCATGTGCAAATAATTTGCGCACATGTACTTTTGGACATTAAATTATTACCACAGACTATGCAGCAATTGTTCCCCTTTCCACTTCACTCGTGCGATACCTACCTATGCACTGCTGTGGCATGCTGGACCTTGTAGGCGCCGAACATCAAGCGGACTACAAGAGGTGTATGCACCGTGACGTCAACGAAGTGGGAGGAGCTGCGGTCTGTTGGTGAGAAGGCAGGACATATCTTCCTCACTCACACCTGTTCACACAAGCACATGCACCTGGCGCTGAAGAGGCGAAGAACGCCGAAATGCATCCGCCATAGGAAGAGAATATACTCTCCGTTGTTTGTGCAGCCTAATAAAGCGCTTCCAAATCGTTCCTCAGCTGTGGCCTTACTCGTTCTTTGAAGGAGCGGAGTGTGATATATATATATATATATATATATATATATATATATATATTAAAGCTCAATCTCTCCCCGGTCCCGGGAAGAAATAAGGACTGCACACTCGGGATCAATTTTCCAAACAGCAACTTTTACTAGCACAGACGCGTTTCGGAAGCTGTGCTTCCTTCTTCAATGTGGTTACAACGTCCCGCGCTTGTAGGCGCCATTTTATTACCCATGAGTACACAATTGAAATTGAGGGTCACAAAGAAAGGACTAACGTGCGAGCACCATATTGGTAGTACCAATGAACATTTACAATGAGTACTGTTGTATTATGCACGATTGAAAACCCAAATAGCAAGTCTGTAATAGAACATGCGATTTAAGAAACCAAAGAAAATAATCAATCCCAGATCACGCCGTGAATCGGCAGTTGTCCTCCCATAGTTTGAATGATGGGTCAGAAACGAAAAATCTTGCCGTGGATCGGCTTTTGGCAACCTTATTCGGTTGCCAAATATTAAAGTTTCCGTGCCCATTATGCAAAAAATATATATCCCCCTCGTAGGTACTCATGAATTCATCATAGGGATAATACTTTACATTCTCTTCAGTGTTACCAAAAAAGTTTTTTTGCCTTTATAAAAATCCTTAAATCTACGTACATTTCAGCTGTATGTCCAATTCATTGAAAGAAAAGAAAAGCAAACATAAGCATGAATCATTCATTATACATTACTACAGTGTTTAAGAGACATGGACCAATTTGCTGATTTACACAAATTCATGCAGATTAACTGCCCAGATGCACCGCCAGTTCCTCCCCACAATTTAATCCGTCCGGATTTTTTGTTTGGTTATCAATTATGTGCCGGGACTCCAATCTTCGTAACTTTTGTAATTTATCACCTCCCCTGATGTTATCGGGTATGGCATCTATACAAAAATACTGTAGGAGATTCCGGTCACCATTGTGTTTGATGGAGAAATGTCTGGCAACTGGATATGAGAAGTCCCTATTAGCTATGGCCCTCATATGTTCCAGAATGCGCAACTTCACTGGGTTAATAGTGCTCCCTATGTATTTTAGCCCACAGGGGCATTTTAAACAGTAAACCGCGAATGGCGTGCTACATGTTAGAAACTTGTTAATCTTCTTTTGTTTATGCTTTGTGATGTCATACGAATAAACCCTTTTGCTATTGGCACATGCTTTGCACCGTCCACACGGAAAGAAACCTTTAGCATCTTTCAACTGGCCAGACTTTGGTGGAACTGGTGATAAATGGCTATGTACCAACGTATCTCTTAAAGAGCGCGCCCTTTTAAAGGTAATGAGTGGATTCTCAGGTATGTCTCCTCCTATGATATTATCTAATCTTAGGATATGCCAGTGTTTCTTCAGAATCATTCTGAGTTGATGACTATCCTGCGAGTAGGGAGTGATCATCCTGAATTTCTCTTTGTCGCTCTTGGGTTTATTTCTTTTACAAAACAAAGTATTCCTTGGAGGTATCCTAACCCTGTCCAGGGTTTTATTAAGAAGTGTTTTGTTATACCCCCGTGCCTGAAATCTCTCAATGCTCTCAGCAGCGGCTAGCTCAAAATCTTCATTTGTAGAGCAATTGCGTTTCAACCGCAAAAGCTCACCATAGGGTATTGACTGAATGAGTTTGCGGGGATGGTTACTGGACGCGTGAAGCGTACTGTTTCCCGCTGTCGGCTTCCTATATAGCTATGATGAATTCATGAGTACCTACGAGGGGGATATATATTTTTTGCATAATGGGCACGGAAACTTTAATATTTGGCAACCGAATAAGGTTGCCAAAAGCCGATCCACGGCAAGATTTTTCGTTTCTGACCCATCATTCAAACTATGGGAGGACAACTGCCGATTCACGGCGTGATCTGGGATTGATTATTTTCTTTGGTTTCTTAAATCGCATGTTCTATTACAGACTTGCTATTTGGGTTTTCAATCGTGCATAATACAACAGTACTCATTGTAAATGTTCATTGGTACTACCAATATGGTGCTCGCACGTTAGTCCTTTCTTTGTGACCCTCAATTTCAATTGTGTACTCATGGGTAATAAAATGGCGCCTACAAGCGCGGGACGTTGTAACCACATTGAAGAAGGAAGCACAGCTTCCGAAACGCGTCTGTGCTAGTAAAAGTTGCTGTTTGGAAAATTGATCCCGAGTGTGCAGTCCTTATTTCTTCCCGGGACCGGGGAGAGATTGAGCTTTAATTTGTAAAGCGCGAGGCTCCGACGCGCTTGGACCGCACCCGCCCACCAGTAGTGCCGCGCCTTTGGAGCAGAGAGCGAATATATATATTCACACAAAAAACAAAGGTTACAGGGATGTTATAGGTAGGTTCAGACTTCACACACACAAAACCATAGAAATTCCACAAGTAGTATTATCAGACACCTACTGCCAACGTGTTTCGCCCCCAAATTCTTGGGGCTTCTTCAGGGCAGAATTAACGCAACACAAGCATGTGCCTCATATGATCAAACACTGAATCCAATGTGAACGTAAGTATTGTTCTGCACAAACGATCACATCCACATTTAGCTTCTGGGAAATGTAATAGTTCCAGGAAGAGTAAGCCTCTAAGAGTAAGTCGCTTAAGTTTTGAGTCCAGAATCGTGCGATAAATCAACAAATGCAAAATTGCACCAGCGAAAACCTTTTACGGGCTGGTACAGGACTCAAAAGTTATTCACATTCACTGTCTCAATGTAATGTCATATAAACCATAGGTCTGCCCAGTAGACAGCTAAAGCTTCCTCTAGCCGCGACCTAACAAAAGATAAAGAATGCGGAAAAATAACATTGGCAAAGTAAATTATTGGCCACCAACTCTGGCAGTGAACTGCACTCTTTTTTATCTCACTCTAGCAGGTTCTTTTCCCCAGCTTTCCGTGTTTTTTCCCTACCACCTTTCACCCGTTTCCATCTTTTTTTCTCTTGCTCAGGGCCAAAGTCGGTTAATAAAAATTAAGTCCCACGCCCCCAAACTGGTCCAATGGACCGGGCATAGTACATATACCTACCTGAGCAACGTAGGCCATTCACCTAACTCCACTTCATATTGAATCAGTTTTAAAAGATGCTCCCAGCTACAGGCGCTCTTTCATCACAGGCTACAACCCCCAGGATGAAGTGAGCTTCTAAAGATGAGGCCCGCTCTCTCCACACACCCTTAGATCACTGGTAAGTTTCTTGTAATGATTCAATTTGTCATTTTCCTTCACCACGAACCTTCGCACCCTGTTGTCCCTCCCACACAAAGGGTGTTATCTGGTTTCACGCGCGCACACGGGAAGGCTGGTTCACACTGCAGAAGCCTGATTCATTCGCCGTGTTGACAGGTTCATTTGTGCGGCCCTGACCTCTCGGGTCACGTCCACTGCTTCCTTCTACTGACGTTTTGCATTCAAATATTTGACCAGTTGCAACACGAATGTTGTGAAAGATCGCAGGTGTGGACAAGGTCATTATGCCGGCGTTCTGTTTTTTTGTTGTATTTTTTTCTTTTTATTTTCATGGGACCAGACAACAATAAAGGACAGTAGTATAAGTTCTCGTAGCGTGTACCATGGACGCTGTATAAAATGTCCTCTTTATGCACTGTTGCTACCTCTGTCATTTCCAGTTAAAATGTTCCATTGTGGAGAAGAGGATATAAAGTCACACTTTTATTGCTGATTTGAGCAGTTCTACTTGGTGCAGTGTTTTTGGATTGATAGCGAGGCTTAAAAGTAGCATCTCTATGCAATGCTATCGCTTTCCTTGTGGAAATGCCTTCATGAAATCCGTAGCAAAGACTAAAGGCGCAGTTATGTCTAACACATTAGCAAGCATCTCAGCATTATAGAGATGCCACAAAAGCTGCAACCAAGACTACTGCAGTAGCAGGAGTCACAGCAGCCACCACACCTGCTACATGGTGGGGACAACAGCTACTGACAGCACAACAAGTACTGCAGCAGCAACCACTTCTTTAGCAACAGCAGTGCCACAGATGTGACCAGAGCTGCCACCAAGGAAGGGACAACAGTAGCAACAACAGGTTTTGGCAAGATGGGAACATCAGTGACTATTGGCACACAAACCATCACCACAACAGCAACAACTGGCTCAGCTGTAATTACAGTGACCAAAGCTCCCACAGTGGTAGGGACCTGGCAGTTACCACAGGAGGGACCACCCAATCAACCACAGCTACCACCAAAGTAATAACAAGAACATCTTTGATATTGTTATCCAAAGCAGGAACTAAAGAAACAACAAGAGAAACGGCAACACTAGGCACCTCTGTAGCTGCAGCCACTACCACAGGTACAACAATCACTGCAACGCACTAGTTGCAAGTACAGCAGGAGCCATAGTAGTGTAAAAGCTTCCCCAACATATGTAGCTACTGCAGGAACCACAGTAGTAACACCAACGGCCACCATGATGGGGCCAACAGCAACCTCTGCTATAACAGCAAAGCTCACAGCCACCACCAGGTTGGTAACAGCATCCATCACAACAGCAGAGACAACAACAGAAACAACTGTAATCGCAGTAGGAACTGCAACTGCAGCCACAGCTGCTGCAACAGTATGGATAACAGCAGGGTTCACTGCTGTAACCACAGCAGTGACGCGTTGCCACCACATCAAAAACAGCCACAACAGGCAGCAAGGTAGAGGCAAAAACAGCAACTACATTCATAACCATTAGTACAAATAAATACAGATGTGTGGAAAGCTCAGATTCAGCTCATTGAATGCTAATTAATCTGGGTTTTATTTCAGCCAATCGTTTTTATTGTTTTGCTCACTGTACCTTTAAATTACAGATCCGCCTTGGTCAGTATCATATTGGTTTACAAGTCAATCTTGGTTCTTCTCCAGTATGAATATACCAGCCTGAGCTGCTAAGCCGTGTCCCTCGTGAACAGGAAAACAAACTTTCCAGAAACCTATTGGTGTTCATCAGTGGAATGCAATTTGTGTTCTGTGGCCCAACAAGCATAGGACCCAAGTCGGGAAAAGGAGTTGGCCTAACCGCTAGGGCGGGCTTCCTCGAATCTGGGGAAACTGGGTTCGAGTCTCGGCAACGACGCTGAACATCCCGTGATTCTGGGAAAATCACTTAATCTCCCCGTGCTTAACAATAAATGAATGTGTCCTTATGTAACGCTACTAGTGCTATGTAAAGTGCTCTGATACCCGATTCGGGTCAAGTTTGTGCTATATAAAACTCTGTTTAAAAAAAATATATATATAACTACACAAGGGCGGCTGCTCAGCAGTTTGTGACTGCACGAAGCGTCGGGTACATTGCTACTACTTCTCCTGCCTGGTTGACATTTGGACTGAAAGGCTAGAACGTTATGGGGACCTGAGGACCATGGACTTACCTTCAACAACTTAAACCCCCCCTTTTGCCCGATATTCCAGCGCTCATTAAGCATGAACTCTGCCTTTTGGTACTCACCACCAAGATGCATTCTGGGGGCTGCAGTCTTCAGACATCGATCTGCAGCTGTGAGCAATCTGCAAGGAGGATTCAGCTGACTTTCCCACCCAGGAGGAGGATCGCAGCAGCACAAAAGCAGGGTGTCGGTGATTTCCAAGTGAGAAGGGCGTCTGATGAAGGCACACTCCACGCCAAAATGCAGTATGCCTTGTTGGTCCAATAAAGAACTTCTCAAGGATTCCCCTGTGTGGCCTCTGCTTCTTCTACTCGGAGGAAGTTTGTGTGTGTATATGTGTGTGTGTGTGTGTGTGTGGGTGTGTGTGTGTGTGTGTGTGTGTATGTATGTATGTATGTATGTATGTATGTATGTATGTATGTATATATATGTGTATATATATATATATATATATATCTCCGACAGCCAATACTTTTTGCACTTGGGGCCTCTCAATATGAAAAGCAAAGAAGCATTGGAAAAACCAATAAGTCTGGCAATAATGCACTAACACGCAAACATGGCATGCACATCATCTTTGTGCAACCTGTAGCTTTCTATGCCATCTCTGCCTATGTCATGTTTCTTATTTGCAAAATAAGGGAAGCTAAAATGTGCACAAACTACTTGTCTGTGTCACATTTTAACCTGATGTTTGGCCTTGCAAGATGTTGAAATAAAGTACATAACAAAGACAAAGGAAGTACATAAAGAAGTACGTTGCTGAAAGATGATCCGTGTTTTGACATGCTTGTATTTATATTGGTTAGCAAATAAATCCAAAACCATTAGCTTTGACAATGCTTGTTTTTCAATGTCCGGCTTAGGGCAGTGCTGCAGCTGTAGTTCAGTCCTACCTCCCCAGTAAGTTTGGGGTCCGGCACATATATTTTTTTTACAAATAAAGCTCTGAGTAAAGTTTAATGGCCCACTTCGCTTAAGTGAAAGCTATGGGTGCATATGTGTTACTTTTAGACTTAACCAAATGAATGATTTGCAAATATTTAGAATCTATCTCTTGCTAGACTTGGATCATACCGGCATATATTCTTTCTATAGTTTTATGTATGTACTAGGGACACTGTCTGGAACTAGAGTGCTCTACATATTTGTGGGATCCAGTTTGCAAATAGCTATCTATATAAAGCCTTCTGAATCACAATTTGCTGAAAAGTCAAAAAGTAGAATAAATGTTTCTAATTTGTTTACATTTATACATATGCTCACTTGATAGCCTATTATGTTGGCAAGTAGTGTATATTGATATGTTAGAAGTTCAATGGTCAATGGTCTCTTAGATGGCCACATGTTAGTTTCATATAAACAGGACTGACGGATTTGCTGGCTCTCACTGAGAGGGAAAATGGCGCCTACCATGATGCAGGCCGCACATTTGGCAAGTGTAAGCAATCGGGAATCATTGCTTTGAAATCTAGACAATTTGATGACATTTGAATTGAGTACATTCCTTAACAATTGGGGTGTTTGCTAAACATTTAGCTTCGCTCCATAATCTTCTTGGGTGGGAACAGTATGCCTATCTTTCACATTTCAGCAGTTTGGGTTGTAATGGCAGATGCATGGTTCATGCAGATTGATGCTGTACATAGAGAGAGGAGTCAGATCCAGCAGGGAACAGGGTGGGAGAGAGTGGGGTGCATATTAAAACATGTGTTACTTCTGAAAGGCTCAGCACTGCGTTCTTCCCTGAAGTGTTCGGACTGGTGTGGACTTTGCCAAGGCTTGTTTCTTTTTTCTTTTGGTATGGCGTGTAGTTTAAGCAGCCTCGATTTGAAAATAAACCCACTTTGCTTGTAATGCAGTGCAACTAAAATATGCACTGCAGTCAAAATTACATTTATAAAGTCCTAAAATCAAAAAGTGCAGCTGAGTGCAGTTCAGCATCCGCGATCACATACTTAAAATAGCAGGGGGAGTTTTTAAGACTTCTTTATTATGACATTTTCTCAATAAAACTTCAGTTTTCTTGTACTACATTCTGGAACTTAAATGTTAGGGAAAAATAAGATTGCGGATTGATGCCGCCGTAGGAAAGTGGTTACCTGAGGCTGCTCATGCTGCAATATGCTGCACTATTGTACGAAAACGACTCTGGCAAACAGATGGTGATTAAAATGGAAGGAAAACACGCTCTGAATAGCGGAGATCTTATCTTCATGTTTCTGCTTCAAGCACAGACTCTATATTACTTGCTTCAACTGACCCGGACCGTAAGATAGCGGGTGGGTTTGAGTCGATCTGCCTTCTACTGGTTTTGGCTGGGCCCCGCTTTGAATCTATCTAGTGGTATGGCTCTGCAGAGAGGCACTTGCAATTCTTGTACCCCCGCCACAGCCTCTTCAGAGAAATCCCAAAAAGTAAATTTTTCCGACCCTGCCAATCCTGTCAGCTTGGGCAGAGACGGCTGGACGTCACTCAGCAGCAACAGCTGTGAAGGGAAGCATCTCCCGGGTCAGGAAGCTGATGCTAAAGTTACTACATTCAGGGTAGGCAACCAACATTCTGCAGACCTGCGCCTTAACAGATCCCCCGCTTGAGGAGGCAATGGCTGATACTCTGTTGGAGGCGTTTCGCTCTGCACATTCGTCCGCCACTGCCGATAACTGCGAATCAAAAGACCTGGAAGGCTGGACGCGACAGGAGGCAATTACAGTGGTGCTACGAGGTAACCAAACAGTTCAGATATTGCCAAATGAGAAAGTCAATAACAAAGTTGCAAGCTTGGATGCTCCTCCACCACCGCAACTATCTGTATTACAGATGGAATTGACAAGTCCCAATGTAGTGGGAGGGAGGGGGTACTACGGGGCCCAGGGGGCAGAAGCTTACCAAAAGCCCTTTGGTCGTTCTGGAGATGGGATTGGCTCACATGATTTGGCTAAGTCTTTAACTAATTTCTCTGAAACTCTAGGTGGGGGGCACACCTCAGGGCGATTGCAGCGAGAAACAACCAAGAAATCTGGCCATTGAACTTAGTACTGATCTAATGTGCAATACTTCCTTAGATAAGTCTGTATCACCACCTCTGCCTATGTGTGTGGCTGGGAATCTGATAGGTGCACTAAAAAACTCAGAAGCTATACAAACAGAGACTTCATATTCAGTAAAGAAGAAACAAAATAAAAGTAAAAGCTCAAAGGGCATGACAAAACCCACAAAACATTTGGAGACTTTAAGCACTGGCCCTAATTCATATGCTCGTAGCAAAGTGGGGGTCAAGGGGAGCCCTCTCCGCAAATGGGTCACTGCTAAGAGGGAAGTAAAAGCTATGATTTCTAGATTGTCAGGCTCGTCTGCTGGCGGCGGGGTACTCCCACCACCCTCAACAATATTGGATACTTACAACGTTGAGGCACAGGATGTGCCTGACAACTCAAAGCTAAGCTTAGGAGGTGAGGGAGCAGTGGGTGATTCACAGTTGTTGGACTTGGCTTTCTCTGGTTCTCTGGTTATCAAAACTGGTTCTCCCTCCAAAGTAACGGAGGTGTTCCACAATAATGAACCATCACGGTCTACAATCTTCCAGGTACTTTGCGATCAAAGGGCAGAGGCACAAGAGCATTTTATCCAAACCAGAGCAGACCCTCTCAATCTAACAGATCCTGGCTGAAGTGGCTGGCAAAGTGGCTGGGCTGATGCACGATGCAACAGAGTTACAGCAAAGGGTGGCAGACAAAGAAGACCTAACTGTAACAACGGCTATAACAACTAAGGTACATGATGAACCGCTCCTCTTTCTCAAGGATAAGGATGAAGACTTGGAGAATTGGCAACGTAGGAACAATTTTGAGAATCTTTGGGATACCTGAAAGAAAAGAGTATGCGGATCCACGAGCATATATAGTGCAGCTATTTCAGAAAGCATTTCCTAAATTATTAGATTGGGACTGGGATTAAACAAGCTAGTAGACTCCCAATCTTCTTACGCCATGAATCTAGAGCTACTCTACAGCACCCATGCCCACTGCTTATCTATTTTGGCAACTTTTTGCAGTGACAAGCTGTCTCTTTCCGAGATCGCCCAGCTGCCTCTGCTACGGCTGATTCCCTAAAGTCTTTTTTTTTGTTAGATTACACTTTTGTAAGGAAACAATGGAAAGACGATGGAAACTGCGCCAGCTGGTTGATCCACTGAAGGTAGCTGGATCACAGGTGTTTGTTCAGTAACCAGCATGCCTAAAAGGAATTAGGGAAGGCCGTATTCAGATTTTTCATACAGCTACTGAGGCTCAACATGCCATTAATTCTTGGGTACTGCTGGCAAAAAAGTGTTCATAAGAGTAACTACCTAGATTAACTAGCTTTATGCCACTGTTGTTTTCTACTCCTAAAAGTCGAGCTATATATTGAATGAAAAAAAAGATAACTGACTTGCAAAATGCAGCGGTTAATGCATTCTTGTTAGTTTATATTAAATTATATATTTCTCTTCCTTTTTATTAAGGTATGTTTTTCGCTTCATTTTTAGTAAAGTCTTGATGTGAATTGTGCAGTGGGAAGGCCTGGGCTTCCGCGTTCTCTCTTAGCTGTCATTTCCATTTACAGATTGGGTGGGGGTGATTCCTTTTTCTGGATACGGGGAGGTGGGTCCCTTTTTTTGGTATCGTACAGGAATAATGTTTTCCAAACTATCTCCACAGTGTTTGTTTTTAAGAGGTTAGTAGGTGGGTTGAGAAGAAGAGGGGGTGGAGGAGGGATTAAAAAAATATCAAAGGGAATAACCTTGAGAGGAAATGGAAGAATCTGTGGTATTGGCACTATGAAGTCAAGCAGACCTGGAAAACTAATCTAGCTTGGTCTTCTAGGTATTAAAGCAGGTGAAGGGTATAGATATCTTACTCGTAGAGGCATTTAATCTATTCTACAAAGGGGATAATTAAATGTGTTTGTTGGAATGTTGCTGGCCTAAATGATGCTAGAAAACGTCAGATGGTCCGGGAGGAGCTGAGAATTTATTAAATCCAAATAATTGCTCTTACTGAGACTCACCTGGCATACAAGGATAGACATTGGCTTAAACAGCTAGGCTATAAGGTAATTATTTACACACCTCAGACTGCATCCATCAGAGGAGTTGCTATCCTAATTGATAAATCATTTGACTGCACTCTTCTTAAAGCTTCTCACGACCAGCAGGGAAGAGGGGCAATTGTACAGGTTTCAATTAAGGGTGTAAATATGTGCTATGCACTATCTATAGACCTAACTCTGACGACCCTGAAATACTCGATACTCTAGCACTTGAGTTATTAGAATGGCAGGGGGAGATATTAGTTATGGGGGATTTACATTGCATTATGGACTCTACTATAGACTCCACTAATCGGTTGCTTCAGTCAGGATGAGGAAAGTAAGGGCCTCGATATTAGAGATGGCTTGTTTGCATTGTCTTGGGGATGCATGGCAGGCACTATCTCCATCTACGCCCGGGTATACATAATTATAGCGCTCTGCACAAGCTCTGCATTCTTCTAGGATCGATACGGTCTTTGCAAATAACAGAATTTTGAATACGGCAGAGATCAAGGGATGCCCTGAGATTATTTTTTCAGATTATAATCCTATTTTATTTTCATTTCAGTCAGGTGTGGCTAATAAGAGAACACAGCTATTTTTGTTCCCACGATATTTGCTTGTAGATGTTGAATGCATTTCATTGATTAAAAAGAAGAATGCAGCTAGATATGATAAACATCGCTCCCTGCAATATGAATATGACGAACAGGTGGGGAGAATTTTGGCATATCAGTTTACTGATAAAAAATCGAAAAGTGAGCTAAATGCTATTAAAGGGGAGAATGGTTTACTATGCACCCAACCTCAGTTAATAGTTGAACAGTTTGCCCAGTTTTATCAGAAACTATATGGTCAATCCTACACTTTTGCTGTTGGAAAGTGTGCTAAATTTGTAGAGAGGTGTGAACTCCCAAGACTTAAGGAGGAACAAATGAACTCTCTTAACCAAGAGATTACCCATGAAGAGATTTTAGATGCATTAGCAGCCCTGCCTTCTGGCAAAGCAGCAGGTGATGACACAATACCAGTTGAGTTTTATAAAACCTTTAAAGACTACATCGTTTCTGCAATGAGTAAGGTTATACAATATATAAGTGAGAGCATAGAATTAACTAGCTCATGAGCCATGACAAATATGGTCTTTTTCCAGAAGAATAAACCGCCAGAAGAGTGTGTATCTTACCGCCCAATATCTTGTATAAACACGGATGCTAAAGTATTCTCTAAAGTCTTGGCAACACGACTGGCACCTCTGATGTCAGAATTGGTATCAAGTCAACAACACAGGTTCATATTGGACAGGGATACAGCTCATGTGAATGCTGCCATAGTAGCCTATGATGTAGTGAAAATATTAAAACTAGAAATGGGAATGGTAATGCTCGCCACCGAAAAGGCGCTTGATTGCGTTGCTTGGGAATGTTTATGGGCTACACTCGTCGAGCTTAATATTCACAGTCAATTTTGTAAATGGGTAAAGGCCCTATATAACCTACCAAGACCAAAATGAATCTATTTTCAATCACAAGCTACCTCTTTCTGGATATTTCAAGGCACCCGTCAGGGTTGCCCTCTCTCTCCATTACTTATATCATTATATATTGAACCATTCATAAGGGTCACTGCTTTTAAATACACATACTCCCGGTCCAATCAAGGTTTGACATAGCCGTCTTTTCTGCAGACCCAATTACTGCAATATACATTATCCAAACCGAGGCTAGTAAATTCAGTACTTTTTCTGGCTATAAGCTAAATATAGGTTGGACACAGACTACTACGAAAGAGTTTGTTTTAAGACGCTAAGAGATATTGTTTATATATGGCGAGAAATAGTATCTAAATGCTCCCTCCTTCCTATTCACACTAGCTTTCGGTTATAGGGAATCCTATCACTTCCAGATATATTTCATGATAGTGTAGGTAAATCATGGGCTAACTATGGGATTAGTCAGCTTAGCTGACTAATAAAACGCAAATGGGTTTCGTGCATTTAAAGATCTACAGATGTAATTCGGCCTTCACCAGCGGATGTTTTATAAATATCTACAGGTTAGAGATTTCCTATGGGGCGGACGGGCATAAAAGCACTTGAGAAATCTGATATGATGATATGCTTACAGTCTGCTTCTCAGAAGCCATTAGCAATGTTTATCAGATACTTTGCCAATATAGAACCCATGATACCCCAAAGCTAGCATCTAAATGGAGTGAATTAATTGCAAAGGATAATACTTCTTCAGCTATTTTAGATGCATTAAGTACTCTAGATGAGGCAGTACACTCTATTAGCTTACATTTGCAGCAATTTTGAACCATATGCATGTTATATTACTCCCCGACCAAATCATTTTCTGGTCATGGAACAAGGGAAGAGACCTAGGGGAGAAGGGTACATGCCCCAAATGTGGGCTGACTGCTGCAGATAGTTTACATATGTTTGCCACTTGCCCAGGATTAATTTAGTTCTGGAAAGAGCTGGGTCAGATAACTGCCGATCGTCTAGGCTAAGATCTTCAATTAATGGAGGGGGAAATCATGCCTTAACATAAACTGGTACCAGATTTGGGTCTAAGATTTTTTTTTTCTCCATTATTATAGTTACTGCCCGACTTTGTATTGCGCTGGCCTGGATATCTACAACACCTCCTAGAACATCAGAGTGGTTGTCAATTCTCAGAGAAATATACGAAAGAGAAATGGCTCTAGCTAAGACCAGAGGAATCCGTTCTGTGAAAAAATTCTTACGGATATGGGGGGGAGGCATGGATAAAGGCGTTTAATAAGACTTAAAGATTACTACCCTATGTGTAGGGCCCTTCTTTTGAATTGATCTGTTCTTTTTATTTTGGTGCGAACTGTGATGATGCTTCTGTTTATTCTGTTTACTCTTTATATATATATATATATATATATATATCTGTCCTGTATTGTCAAGTCACTCAGTAACCACATTGCCATATATTTATTTATATAGTCTTTATATTGCTATATCTCTTGTTTATTCCCTAAGATAAAATAAAGACTATATTAAAAAAAAAAAGAAAAAAAAAGAACTTGCATGTTTGGACTGGGAAGGCAGAGCAACCGTCCTGCTTCCTCCCTGCCTTCGGCTGCACCAAGGCATTTTTAGCTCTGGATCTCAACAACTGCACAGGCTGATAAGTATGAAATCTCTATTCCCAATATCTATCAGTCGTCTTTCAGCATCACAGTGCATCATAGATCGAACTTTGAGCTTTACTATATTGCTTGCACTGGTAGTTAGTGTATTCCCTTCTGGCTAGGTGAGCTGAGCTCCTCCTGTCTGCCTCGTTCCTGCCCTTGCTTCAAATTATGTAGAACCTCCAGTTTATGCTCATTCGCTTTTGTTGTACCAACTAGAAGTACATTCTATAAATAAATGTTGCCCCCGGCAATAGCCCTGTTAATCGTGGTGTAATTTTGATCTTCCAGGAGAAGCAACATTATTTTCTTTAACTTCAAAAAGCGAACAGATGATTCAACAATTACATTTACACAATTGTCCAAGGAAAAGTGAGACCCTTTTAGGGTGTTTACTTTGCTTTTGACTGCAACTTCTATGTTGCTTACTTTAAAGGCCAGGCATCGTGGTCTATTTGTCTTCAGGAAGGCATCAAAACCCAGAAAAAGAAATTGCATTTTGAATTAATCGATACTAAGAGATTTTGTATCCATTCTAGCAGTACATCCAGGAATACACCCTCCACAATCTGATGACCTTTGTCAGAAGAAATGTTACCTAATTTTCATTCCGTAGGCAGGGCTTTATTCATCAACTTTTTTGAAAAAACAAATAGTTTAACTATCTGCTGGGTTGTTCTGACACCTCATTACATTCTCATCCTCTCCCAGAAGTGTGGCGTGGTCTTGGTGTCAAAAGTTGCTAGGATCAGTAGGATCTGCATAGCCGGATATCCGTTATGCATAATAATTGTTTATCGAACATTTAAAGGGCTCTTTCTGGCCCACTGTATGACTCTATGTGATTTTAGTTAAAAGGGACTTCAAGATTGGTTCTTCTGGGATGGTGCCTGTGCAAACCGAGCTGATTATATAATCTGTGCAAGTCCTTGCAACACTCCTTAATCGCCTTAAATTGGCGGGGACCTCCTGAGAATGAGGTGGGATTCAGACTATTAAAATTGATTGTCATATTTCGAGATAGAATACACAATGCCTAGTTGAGAGTGGCATTATTTTATTCTCACCTGGGTTTGGCTGTATTGCACTTGTAGCCTGAAAGCCTGTCTGTCAAGTTACAACTTTCCCAAATAGTAATGTGCTGTACCAGTCTGCCAATAAGTGGTTATTAGCTTAGAAATCTTTTTGGATTTCTGAAATTGCTTTTCTGTGCTTTCTATATATGCTGTAAGGTTCATTGGCCTTGGTTTCTGAAGGAATCTTACGTTTAACTTAAACTTTGCATTTATTCTATTGTAGTCGAAGGAAAAACATTTATTGGACTTATTCACAGCTTTCTACTTCTTCATTTTGGTTCAAACATATTTATATGGTGGAGAGTATATCATAGACCCTGTCACCCCACTTTGATACGTCGCCAAAAAAAGGTGGGAATTCTGACGTCTTTTCTTCCAAAGAATGGATTATTGGGACTGCTGCAAGGCTGCGTAGTCCCCATTCAAGAGTTTCTAAAGCAGCTCTGGTGTATCACTGTCCTTCTGAAATAAACGTGCGCTACACTTGAATTGGTGTGTTGTGTGTGGGCTTAGTGGTGCTTGCCCTGCATCAAATACAGTATCTGCGGAACTGCTGTGTAATGTGTGTCAGTTTGGCGAAGGAAGTCAAGTAGATTTTGTGAAAGCTGCCGCTGAACTGAGTTGTAAGTTGCCCCATTACATGAACTTCAGTCATTGTAAAGTACTTTTTATTTTATGTATGCGATGGACTTGAAAATATTTTCTTCCCTCTGTATCTACTGAGATGGAGAGCCATGTCGAGTTTGGAGCTTAATAGGAAATATGAAGAGCGTATTTACATGATTATGGTGGGAGATTTTAATTCTTGCTAATGAGTTATGGTACATGAAAATAGGGCACAGTAGTTAGAAGCAGAAACTTATTTTTGCTGCTTGAACTTCAGGTCGCATTAAGCCAGTAATTTCATCCAACTTTCTTTAAGTGTGGATTTTCTTGTGCTGATAAACTCTCTGACCTTCTCAGTATTCCCTGTGCATTGGTGAGATAAAATATGCAACTCACATCATCTGGCCTTGAATACATCCTCCAGTTTTTTGCACCATCGATCCTATCGTTTTGGTCTCTGCTGGGGCCCACACAGTGGCGGCCGCCACAATAAAGAGGTTGAGAGGCGGGTGGAGGGGGCGCGTGGGAGGGGTAGTGCGCAGCGGTAGTTTAATAATAAAATGTAAAAAAGAAACACTTAACTTGCGCTGCCACCCATGTTGCGCCTCGTCCTTCCTGGTCCAAGCAAGCATTGGGGCCGCGTCATGGACTCCCTGCACTGCTCTCATTTGAGAGCAGCGCGGGGATTGGTCTGAGCGGGCTAGAAAGACCCTCCGCTCAGACTAGGGAGTCTGTGTGGGTTTCTCCAGCCCGAAGGTTCAATGCAGCCCGGCTGGAGAAACCTGAGTGCACATATGTGTTTTGGTGGCACTGAGACGGCCAGTCAAATACATATGCACACTTAAGGAGTGCACATACCACTCCTCCTCCCCATGCCCTTCCTCTCCCTGCGTAAGCTGGCTCACAGCCGGCAAGTGAAAAATACAACAATGACCTTGTTTTATTTTTCATTTGCTGGCTCTGAGCCAGGCAGAGGGGAGACGCTCCTCCACCATTACAGAGGAGCCGCCACTAGGCCTAGGGTCTTTTGAACAGGCATCAGTTCCTATATGCTCTGTTTGAAATGATATGCCCTTTACTTTCAGTGCAGCACTTGCTTTTGCATGCTTGCTCAAACAGATGGTCTAAGCAGTAAGCAGTAAGCAGAAAAGGAAAGATATGTACAAATTCATAATTACCATATCTTATATTAACTTTTCATTTTATTATTTCTTTATTGAGATTTGTGCATGTAACAAATACAGTATCGTACAGTAAAACCCCCAAAAGATGACCTGCAAATACAACCTCAGGCGGTTGCAGCCCATGCAAAACAACGCCATTTATGTATATTCAATGGCATCATTCCAGCACCCCCACCCCTCCCCCACCCAACAGCGGCACAACATTCTTGTCTGCCCATACAGGCACTCGGCTCCTAATTTTAGACATCTATAGCATATCAGGGTGTTCCTTAGATAGGTCGTGAAAGGGTCCCATGTATCCTTAGGTCTGGACAAGACAGGCGAATCCTCTGAATAGGTATTCAATTGTTCTCTGCAGTAGACAGCGTCCTGTAGCCAACCCTTCACCGTAGTTGCCTGTTTCTCCCCTACTTGACAGCCACCAGCCTTTTAGCTAATAACATCGTGACCGCTACCAACCTTCGGTTACAGTGTGTTAATGATTTAACCAGTCCCAACAGACACGTCTGCAGACTACACTGCGCCTCCTCTATTAACATCTGTGAAACCGCTCTAACTACCCGTCCAAAGTATTCTCTTACCAGCTTAGAACTCCAGGAAATCCGCCTCTTCCTCGCCAGATCTCGCACACTTAGTCCTCCCTTAGTCCATATCGATGTAGGCGCACTGGCTAAATTTAAAGTGAATTATTCGAAGATTACAGTTTGCTGTGAGCCTCCCTGTAATCATGTAGCAGTGCCCTCAGTCCTCCCATGACAAAGGAGTCTCCAATACCCCATTCCATCTGTCTAGGGCAGCCGAGCTAATTTCCGGGTTCTCCCATAGCGTTATGTTATATAATCTGGTTATTACCCCTTTCTTCTCTGAAGTGGTCAGGAGCATTTGAAGAGCTTTTAATGCCTGCGGTTCACTGGGAAATTCAGGGTATATCACGTGTAACGCTGTGCGCAGCCGAACGTAAACGAACCCTAGCATCGCCATCTCTGGCTGTGTCGCTGTGAGTGCCTCTTGTGTGACAAATTTTCCATCCCTATATATCTCACTGAGTGTGGTTACTCCAGCTTCACCCAACATAGCTAGTGCCTTAGGTTCATGTGTAACTGAGATGTGAGGGTGTGCAGCTAGGGGCATAGCTGGTGTGTGTATATATATATATATATATATATATATATATATATATATATATATATATATATATATATATACTTTACACCTGCCCTGTCACAAAATCCGCTCCAAGCCCTGGAGATGCATGACACTGTGTTGATCTCTGTCCTCGGGATCTTGGGCCTACTGTAAAGTACCATAGCGGGATCAGGCAGGCATCTTCTATTTCCATCGCTAAGTGCAGCAAATATCTCTGCGGGTAGTGCCAATAGTGTGCAAATTGTGCCTGTGCACATAAATCATATACTTGCATGTCTGGTTTGCTAAACCCTCCCCTGTCATAGGGTTTAGTCAACGTGTCCCAGCTGCATTTAGGCTGTTTACTTGCCCTTACTAATGTCAGCATGCATGTCTTGAGGGACCTAAGGACAGTCACAGGCAGCGTTATTGGAATATTCACAAATAAGTATAATATCTTAGGAAGTACTATCATTTTTAGGATTGCGATGCGGTCCGTCAGTGACAGTGGAAGATGAATCCACCTTGCGACCTGATCTCTTAACTTTGATAGGACCTTCCCATAATTCATGCAAATCACGACTTTGGGGGCTCAATGCATCCAGATGCCTAGATACTTCACCAGGTCAGCTGTTCACAGCAGTGGGAACCCCAGTTCAAATGGAACAGTGCACTATGTTGAGAGTAAATACTGCGGATTTATCCCAATTTATCATTAACCCGGAGTATCGCTCGAACCGTACATATTCCCATATTACTGGCTCTAGATTGGTCTCAGGCTCTCTATTATACAAAAACATGTCATCTGCATACAATGAGATGGCCAGGGGGCGCTGACGGAACCTTAGCACAGCAAATGCATGCTTCTGTCGAATTTTACAAGCCAGTGGCTCAAGAATCAGAGGCAACAACATTAGAGATAAGGGACACCCCTGCCTAGTGCCCCTACATATCTTTATCTCCTCTGAGATTGAATTGCTTATCAATATCCTCGCTGTATGGTGTGTATAAAGCAAGCAAATCCACTTCAAGAAAACACTTGGCATCCCCATATGCTGCAGGACTGAAAACATATACCCCCAGTGTATGGGGTCAAATGCTCCGGGTTTAACCGATGCAATATGGCGAACAATGTTCGCAGGTTATGGGTTGCGGATCTCTCTGCCACAAATCCCGACTGATCCGGGAGAACCAGGTTGGGCACTAAAGGCTGGAGTTGGTTGGCTATAATTTTCGTAAGGATCTTAGCATCAATGTTTATCATAGACAGTGGTCTATAAGATTCACACTGCCAAGGGTCCTTGTCTGGTTTAAGGAGTATAATTATAAGGGCCTCCCGAAGAGTTTGTGGTAAGGCACCCGCTTCGTATGCTGTCGCATACATATTCAGCAGCGGGGGAGCTAACTGATCTACATAGGTTTTTATAAAACGTACTCAGTAGCCCATCTATTCCTGCCGCCTTCCCATTTGATAGTGCCTAAATTGCATCCTTTACCTCCTCGATGGTCATGGGCTGTGTTAAGTATTCTATTTGGATAAGGGACAGCCAGTCTAGAGCTATATGGTCAAAATAGCTGGCTACCTCGCTATCCAGTGCCTCTGGCCTAGGCCCATAATGTTCGGTATTGTATTCTCTTTGGCCAGGGACAGCCAGTCTAGAGCTATATCGTCCAAATAGCTGGCTACCCCACTATCCTGTGCCTCTGGCCTGGACCAATAAAGGTCGGTATAGTACTTCAAAAAAGTTGCTAAGATTTCGGGGGTTGTGTAGTGTGAGACATTTGTGACCCACAATTTTCGCTATATGTGCCTGCGCCCTTGGCTCTGCCAGCTTGGAGGCGAGGAAACGCCCAGGCCTTCCCCATTCCCCACATCTCCCAGCCTCCCATCGTCGAGACCTGTGCCACAATTCTTGTTCTGCGATATCCGCATGTTCCGATATGAGATCCTGTATCCGCGTTAAGATATCACCAGTGGGCCTCTGTGCATAATTTCTTTCTAGAATGCAGCTTACTTTCGATATAGTGCAATTTATTTTGTAATGACTTCAAAACTCCTGCTTGCTTTCCCATGCACTCCCCGTATTGTAACTTTAAAGGCCTCCCAAAGTGGCCCAACGTACTGCACTGATACCTTATTCTCCTGGGAAAAATGTGTGATAGCGGTACCTCTATCGCACCTAAAAATGGTGTCTAGCAATGAAGTGGCACGTAGCCTCAATTGAAAAGGGGGGCTGACGTGCATGGGAACCTCTAGCTCGAGTAACACAGGGGAGTGATCAGATTTATTGTACTAGTCAGTATGTGCACACCTCGCTTGAGATCAGCCAGTAATCCAGTCGGGACCACATGCTGTATACCCAGGATATATATGTCACCTCTATCCCAGATATCCACCAGTCCCTTGGTTTCAATAAAGTCCTGCACAACATCAGCTGCTTGTTTACCATGCCAAGCCATTATAGCGGAGCAATCCAACTCCGGGTCTAAGTATATGTTCAGATCATCCCCCCCCCATATCAACATGGATGGGAGAAGTGGAAGTGACCCCACCCGCTTCCATATCTCATTATAAAAAGCGGGATCATCCAAATTAGTGTCTAGCTTGATCGTTCAATTCAGTGTGGGTTAAAGTGAAAGGAGCACCTTTCTTAACCAGTAGCAGCACCCCCATGGAATATGAGGAGTATGACAAGATCACTCTAACAGCTGCTCATTTCCTCCCAACGCGTTGAACAGTGTGCTTGGAAAAATGGTTTTCTTGTAAAAGTGCTACATTCACTCTGTGGTGATCCAAATAGACAATCACTTGCCTTATTTTCTTGGTGTTGTTAAGCCCTCAAGCATTCCATGTATAGTCTAATCCCACCCTGTTGCTTCGATACTGCTTTTCAATGTGTCTACCATTTGTAGCAGCTCACCCCCGGTCCTGGATGAGTGATATAGGTGCATCGCATGGCATGTCATGTACCACATTTGTGTCAAACCCCAAACAATAAACCCTCCCACCACCCACTTCAGCACCCCAACTTGCTAAAGTCATCCCTTAGAAACAATCCCGCATACAAGAGGAACCCCTCTTTGAACATCAGTCATCGGGGTACACCCAGAAGGGCCACTAGTGCCTAAAATTCCCTCCAGGTAGTTGGGTGGTGGCCATGTGCATACAACTAAATGGTATAACTGGCAGGTACTAAATACATGACATATTGTGTCTATGACGGTTCCTCACCCTCATGATACAGTACCTTGTGCTTGACCTTGCCCCGTAACAGAACTTCTTTTCAACTCACCATATTCAGCTGTAACTCGCCCTCCACCCAGGCCACCCAACGTTTGTTTGACTTAGATCAGGAGAGGAGGCCTCGGAGTCAGACTAGCTGCCAGCTTGTTCTGGTCGGTTCTTTGATATTGTTATGTCGTAATCCAAGGCCGATTTTGGGGAGTTGAAGATTTTTATCTTGCCTCCACACTCAATCCGCAGGCGGACCGGATACAGCATTGCATATTGTAGATTTGCTGCCTGTAGCTTTTTCTTCACTGGCAAGAATTCCCGCTTAGCTGCCTGAACCGAGGCGGTGATTTCCGGATAGAATGGCAGCTCATTCCCTTTGTAGTTGATGGTCTGTTTTTCCCTTTCACGACATAATACCACATCATGATTCCTGAAATTAAGCAGTTGAGCTATAATGGGTCACGGTGGGGCAACTGGGACAGTTCTCACTGCAAGCGACCTGTGTGCACTTTCGACGATTGGGATCGTAGACAGGTGTTCAAGCCCAAACCCCTCCTTTATCATTGTCTCAATGTAGAGTTCCAGCTTCCCCATATTTGTCGTTTCTGGCAGCCCAGTAATTTGCAGGTTATTGTGCCTTGACCGTGCCTCCAAGTCCTCGTTCTTTGCCTGGATCTCCACCAACACTTTTTCCCTGTTAAGGCTTTTAGAAGTAACCAATTTCAGGCCGTCCTCTGTGTTGCAGATGCGCTGTTCTGCTTCTCAGAATCTGTCCCCTTGTCTATCTAACTTTGCCGCCAGATGGACCATGCGAATATTTAAAGCATTGCTTTTCCCCATCTATTAATTGTAGGCTAACTTGCATTGTCACCAATGTTGCCTCCATTGCGTTAGAGCCTTTCCCTTGTGTCTCCAGCTCTGAATCGGAGTACGCATCTTGTTGTGCTCTGGTAGGTTTTCGCGACTCAAAAGTGAGCCGTGCCCGCTGCTTATCTGTCTTTCCCATATTGCTTCTGGGGTCAAGTTTCCTGAAGATTATTTCACAGCAGTGAAGTGCTTTACGTGCCAGACCTCCACAAAAGCCAGTTCTCTTTGTCTAGCGCTACAAGTATATCTTTGGTTTCGTGCTTACCAGCAGGCAGTTTGTGTCCCTTTTACCACCCTCGTGTCACAGGCCCAATGCATCCGCCCAGGTTGGGAATTGGGCCTATTCCGCCACCTTTGCCTGATACTTTTTACCACTAGGCCGGACTCTCCTGATGACCATCAGACAGCTCCCTTCTTAACGTGTTGCCAGGGCCCACTCTGCTACCATTGCAGCCGCGCCAATCCAGATTCTGGGCCCTGCTCAATGTGTGCCAAATCTCCCCACCTTGTATTGTGGCTGCAGGCAAGAATCACCCAGTCACTGCCAGGCAACTCTCTCCTGCACAGTTCACCAGGGCCTGCTCTGCACCCTCTTCAACTGCTACAAAACAGGGTTGGGCCCTACTCCACAGTGCATGAGGGCCACCGGAGAGGCCCGCCAGTCACCTCTGCGCAGCCCGCAAAACCAAAGTTCAACAGGGCCCGCTCCTCGCACTCACGGCCCGCTTCTCTTGCAGCCACCGGCCCCTGTGTCAATGCTCTGCTGGACCCGCTGCCTCCGTTGCACTGACTCACTGGTGCCTCTTCAAGGCCGCACTAACACTTGTCTTCCCACAAGATGGCAGCCCCTGCCATAGAAATCCACTTCCAGCGGCCGAATATATTGCCAGGTAAGGCAGCCCACCTCTGGCAATGCCCCCGGATGACCACTGCTTTGTCTGCTGTGTCCGGCGCCTGTGAGGCCTGCTCCAACTCCCCGTTCGGATCTTTGAGCCAGGACCTCTCAGGTGGCCGCCATGTTGCCTCGCGTCTTGCTGTGCACAGCTCTCTCCGCCGTCTATAACTTCAACCGGCATGGATTTCTGCAGTCGGTACTCCGGGTAGACCGGGTACTCCGAGAATGCAGGTTCTACTACTTTCCCGCCTAGATGGTGTCCCGGCACCAGGATTTTGTACGGGTTTATGGCACCCTGCCGGTAGAGCCACACTACAGTGCAGCCATATTGCCACTAGGGCCCTCCATATTGTATATTAACTTTAAACTTGCCAAAGTTTGCCCAGTTACAAATATGCCCTGTTAAAGAATACTAAAACAAAACCTTATTTCTAAATAAAGTCTCTGACTAAGAAAATTATGAAGTTCGCTAATTACAACCGTTTGCTTCCATGTGACAGAACATCTAATTTGTTAATGGCAGCAGCAACTGATTTTATATGTCCAGACTAAATGTATGTTTGGCTGAACAGGAGAATTATTCAAACCAAATTACATTTCTGCTTTCAGGTTTTGGCTACGCTGCCGTGGCTTTGATGGTGACACTAGGCACATTTCTTATTTGTTGATATTTTTGGAGAATTTTAGGTAGCACTTTAAAAAAATGGTGTATTTCTGAGATTTGGGTTTGGTTGGAAGGTTTATAGATAGGGTTGTATTTAACAATTGTAGAGTCTTGTGGCTAAATACCGGTTTAAATAATTTGTGATTTGAGAGGCGCATTTTGTCAAGTTTAAAATGTTTTTTGTTTGCTTATAGTTTTCAGGAATTCCAATAATTAAAAGGATTTGTTTCAGATGCTTCCTTGGTTATTGGATTTTTAATGTTGTGGTAGTTGAATTCAATGGTGTTTTGGGTTTCTTCTTTTTCCACTTCCTGTTTGAGGGGTTATGACCGTTGTTAATCGCTTGTGATATCGGGTTGTTAATGTGTGTCCATGTATCCCTGGAAGAGGTTATCATAATTGCTTATATAGTGTTAAATTTTATTGATTTCAATATTTTGGATTTTCACATACAGATTCTGTAGTATTTTGATTGTCCTTCGTGCTACTCCGGTGAGGTGTGATTACGAAATAGATGATCATAGCAAACATTACTGAGTTCAGAAACTTGCCCCCAATTTACAAAAGGTTTGCCCTCATGCTACACAAGATGTTCCAAAATGGCCGAACAGGCATTATTGAGTCCACTTTCATGTGCAAAAGCTACTTTTCCCAAAAAGTTAATCCTTGTGCAGTGACAAAATGAGTTCCCAACAAGCCCCTTGAATTGATGCTAAGCGGCTGACCAGTGCAAAACCATAGGTTTTGGCACAAAACCAGATCTAAAGGGGGGAGGGAGAGCCGCGAACATGTCACTGCCGGATCACCCCATTGCCTCATGGTCATTGTGGTTCATTATTCTTCGTTTAGTTCAAAGCATCAAAAGTTCAAAAATGTCAAGGCCAGTGCCCATTTCTTCTTACATCATATCCCTAGACACGTGTTTCTGGTTTAATACCTTCATCAGTAGGGAAAATTATTTTTCGAGGTTGCTCGACATGCCACGGTCATCTTCTCAGGACAATTACCGCTCCCCGTGTGCAGGCATCTCCCAGTGCTCGTCAGCGTTTGGCTCACGGGAGCCATTTTAAACAGTTCAAAAGGGGGGAGGGAGAGCCGCGAACATGTCACTGCCGGATTACCCCATTGCCTCATGGTCATTGTGGTTCATTATTCTTCGTTTAGTTCAAAGCATCAAGAGGTGCCTGCACACCGGGAGCGGTAATTGTCCTGAGAAGATGACGGTGGCATGTTGAGCAACCTCGAAAAATAATTTTCCCTACTGATGAAGGTATTAAACCAGAAACACGTGTCTAGGGATATGATGTAAGAAGAAATGGGCACTGGCCTTGACATTTTTGAACTTTTGATGCTTTGAACTAAACGAAGAATAATGAACCACAATAACCATGAGGCAATGGGGTAATCCGGCAGTGACATGTTGGCGGCTCTCCCTCCCCCCTTTTGAACTGTTTAAAATGGCTCCCGTGAGCCAAACGCTGACGAGCACTGGGAGATGCCTGCACACCGGGAGCGGTAATTGTCCCGAGAAGATGACGGTGGCATGTCGAGCAACCTCGAAAAATAATTTTCCCTACTGATGAAGGTATTAAACCAGAAACACGTGTCTAGGGATATGATGTAAGAAGAAATGGGCACTCGCCTTGACATTTTTGAACTTTTGATGCTTTGAACTAAACGAAGAATAATGAACAACAATAACCATGAGGCAATGGGGTAATCCGGCAGTGACATGTTCGCGGCTCTCCCTCCCCCCTTTTGAACTGTACAAAACCAGATGTACTGAAGTAGCACGATCTTACGTTGCACTAAATCCTAACACTAAGTTTATCCAGGTGTAAGCAAGGGGTTAAGCAGTGTGTTTTCTGATATGTCAACATGCAAATTGTGTTGTACACTAAAGTAGACATCTTACTTGACTGACCTATCTGAGTGGTCTTTGCTTAGGAGTTTGTACTAGAGGATGTACGTTCAGCACAAACCCAGTGATAGGCAGCTGGCACAAATTTGCGTTTAGAGGCAAGGCGAAAAATCACAAAGAACAGTACTCTGTAGAGTGGGTGCCCGATATGAAATCCTTGGTGGGTGACTCCTGTTAAATCTGGTGTTACTCTATATTTGTCCTTCAAACAATGGAACGGAGTATGATAAATTGCACTGCGGCTACAAGGACTGTAAATCTGGGCCCTGCATATTAGACCTATGTGAAATTTTAACTAAACTGTCGAAATGTGCATAATTTCCAAGTTTTGTGAGATGTGAGAAACTGCAATTGTGCAAACCCATATTCATGATGAGGGGTATGTTTGTGCATTGATATAATGCAAACCTGTGTGACATCCTTCACTTTGTTTAACAGCAAGTTTCAAGACTGGTAGGGTAAAATGTGGTCCCAGTATAAGTTGAGGTACAGCATGAATGTTGTCACTGTACTCCATTAAGATACTCCCAGAAAAGTATAATTTTTTTATGAATGTTAGGCCAGTTTGAATTCCATTGTCCCTGATGATGTGATTTGCATTTCTGCTACTAGTTACTCATATTTAGAAACTCTGGGGTGGAACGTGGTTTCTGGGCTAATGTGCTTTTGTGTAATAGTGTCAGGCCAACAATGCATACCTGGGTCTCTGGAGTGCCTCGGGAACCGGCCTGTGGGCAAGTACTTGATTTAGATTTTAAGACTCAAGGGCTAACCAACTGAACAGTCAAAGTTTACTCTTGGAAGGTGGTGCAAGCAGTACTCGGAGAGAGCCAACACAAAAACAAATCAGTAAATGATCACTTCTGGAAGGGGCTTTGTAGTTTGGGATCACCTGTTCGCATGAGGAGCAGGGTCAGTACTTTTTTTCATAAGATGGATCTTTATCTAGAGTGACATGGTGGGTGAAAACTAATGAATTGGAATGCGATGACTGTAAAGGTAGTAAGGTTAGCAGCTCAAGGCTTATACAGGAAATTGGTTTGGGGTTAGAGATCAGAACTCCACAAAACACTAACTTGAGTTAATAATGGAAAGTCTCCCTAGTCCTTAGTCTTTTGAAAAGAAATAGTACTTTAATTTAAATCATGACATAATAAACACACAAACGGTTCATAAGTAACAAATTACAATGGGTGCCACTAATATTGTACAAACCGTTGACGTTGAGAGAGGTCTTGGCTCCTCCCATGGTACAACTTTGCAAGGTGTTCTCATACCACAATCTCTGAAAATTCCTCTATTTATGCATCATGGGATCTAAGAACTTGTTTTGGGGGCAGAGCAATATGGTTGAAACCGTGCCCAGCTCTCCTTTCTCAAGAAGGGTTTTAACCTTGTTTTCCCCTGCAATGCAGGCTGCACTCTGTGTCCTTTGTGAATCTGGCACATTCCGCGTCTTGCATCTCTGTATCCTTCGTAGGCCTCCTTTGCTTGTACAGTGGGCATTGCATGGCCTCTAATGTTTGGAAAAAAGCAGATACATTCCAGCGCAACCAGCTGGTGTGGGCACAGGATCTACAGCACTGTTTAAATCAGGTGAACAGGGGCAGCCCCAGCACCAGCAGTGAAGGCAGTGGATAGATCACAGTGCTTGTGCCTTGATAGAAAATGTAGCTGAAGAACCTTCATACGGCCCAGAAACAAAGCCACTTCCCAAACTGCTAGGTGCTCACTCTAAACTAGAACTTTGTTCCTGATGTTGGTCGCTCCATAACAGTACCTTGCCTTCTCTTCAGTTTAGTCCCAAGATGATGGTCTAGCTTCTTGTAGTGTCTCTTGGCTTTGTGGTTCTCTGGCAATTTCTTGCAACTCTGCGCATCTTCACAGCACTGAGAAATGTCAGAACTATCAGGTAACCTCAATATAGATATGCAATCAGGTCACTCTGTAGTGTTGCTCAAAGACCTCTGGATTGCACTGTCATTTGAGTAGTACGCGGCAGTAGATATCCCAACCACAGGGCTCAAAGAGATTCTTTATCCCCTTGGGATGGTGATCCTGGCTTCAGGAAAGAAATCTTGCACACTGACTGGATGTTTCGGTCCCATCTTTATTCCCAAGTTGCAGTTCGTCTTTCTGTATTACATTAGCTCAGTTCTGTGACTGGTTCTGAGCAGGCCTGGTCTTTTGCTATTTCCACACAGACTAATCAAGCCATGGTCTCTGTTACAAGTGTGTGTAGGAAGGTAAGGTGTAGAGTGAGCACGCTTGAGGCAAGATGGCTGCCGTGTGGAAGGCTGTGTGAGCAGCTTGCTCCCTGGCTCCAGGCGTCCGGGAGAAAGGGAGAGAGCATAGATCCATTTCTGATGAGGAAAAATCGATGACTGGCAGCGCCTGTGAGATACTTGGTTTGAGCTGCTTTGCGCGGCTGCATTTGGCTGCATTCGATCACTCACCTGGTTATATCGGCGTTTCTTCCATTGCTGGACATTGCAAGACGGAGGTTGTCTGAGGCGTTGTCCGCTTCCGGCTGATTATCTGGTTCGGTGTTTCACAACTGGGCTGCTTCTGTGGCGCGGAGAAAAGTATTGCGGAGAAGTGCCTTTGGAAGCTGTCAGCGTGCTGGCGTATTAAATACGATACACGATACAAAGTATCCCTCGAAGGATTACACGAATGTTGCTGAATTTTTACGAGCTCAGACGGCGGTCCCCGCTCTGGCGTGCTACACTTTGTCTATTCTGGGTGCAGAGCGGCGTCTTTCCTGGTAGAGGCGGAGGCGGAGGCGGTACACGGAAGGGGAAAAAAAAGACACCGTTACCCTCGTCTGTTAGCACCCGCAGTAACAGGAGAAACGACGCGGGTCGAACGCAGAGAAACGCGGACCTGGACGTCGAGGGATTCGTTATGGCTGAGGCTCCAGAGGCGGCACGCTCAACCCCTGCTAACACTGCAACTAAACAGGGTAAGAACTCCGGTAGGCCTCCTGCCAAACATAATGAGGCCGTGAGTGTTAAGGACGCTATGCTACAGACTCTGCCTGCCTTGTTTGAGAAGCAAGTGGCCAGGAAAAAAATAATAACTGATACCAATGTGCAAAGCATAGATGCGATGGCAATGCAATCCGAGCAATCTACTGTTACAGCAGAAACTGATAATAATCCGTTAAACAATTCTCCAAATCCGTTGCTGACTAATCCCTTAAAGAAGGGTACTATGGGAGATGTAGTCTCTGGTGGTGCTGGTATCATTCGCTCCTGCTCGCTGCCCACGCTATCGGTATCAGTATCAGTAGAAAATGTCCAACAGAAGACAGTGGTAGACTCTGCACTACATACTAATTTGGAGGCCTCGGAGAAGTTTTTTTCTCTGTCGGAACTATCCTCGGATGAGGCGATAGGAGTTCACAAAGATTGGGCTGAGAACAGCTGCGAGAGCCTATCCTCAGATGGCGAATTTAGCGTGAGCCCTGATGCTAACACAGCTACCACCATTAAAAAAAAACTATGGAAAAAACGGTCATTACGTGTGGGGAGTAAAGAAGCTGATGTTAATTCACTCAAAGGGGGCAATACACTATCTTCCATTTTATCTTATAATTTGGTACCCGCTCCCACCACCGATGTCACTGATTCTGTGGGAACTATATCTGATCCTGTCTCGGGTTCGGTCACTGCACAGGACAGTAGTGAAGGCCCTGAGGAGATAACTTTGAAGATGATTTATGACACCATGATGAGCCACAGGGCTGAAAGTAAGGCTGAAAATTTACGTACGCAGGTGACCTGTGACAAGGTCAAAAATTCAGTTCGCCGTGCCATCAAGATGTGCTCCGAGACCACCGACAGAGTTGTCGAAGCAGAGACCAGAATTGCAGTTCTGGAGGAAGAAAGTATGGCACAGAGACAGGAAGTTGGTGATTTTATGGCCTCAAAAGAGGATTTGTCCGATAAGATTGCTAATTTGGAGAATCAGGCCCGTAGAAGCAATTTACGCTTTTTGGGAATCCCCGAAAATAAAGAAGGATCTGACCCACGGCGGTTCATTGTTAATCTATTGAAGGATGCCTTTCCTGAAATGGTAGAGTGGGATTGGACACGAGAAGTACAACGTGCGCACAGGTTCCCCTTCACAGTGCGGAGTCCACGTCAAGGCCAAGTAAATTATCCTAGGGCTATTCTGGTCTCATTCAATAATTTTCTTGCCCGTGAAGCTATTTTTGTGTCTGCGAGACCAGATAAGAAAGCGGATGGACTTGGCTGTCAGTTCTTTGTACGACCGGACTATTGTCAGGCTACAGTAGTTCAACGGTGGAGGTTGAGACAACTGATTCCTGGTTTTCAAAAGAAAGAAGTTGCCGTTTTTCTTCAAGGCCCAGCGAAGCTAAAGACCGTATTCAAAGACACAGTCAAATACTTTATTTCAGAGGTCAAAGCCAAAGAATATTTGGACTCTATTTGAATTATAATTAGATGTTAAGGCCTTGTAGAATATAAGGTTAATATTCTGTAGATTTATAAGGACTAAAAGGGCTGTCAGCCTTAAGTAATTTTGTCGAAGCTTTATTTATTTTCTTTTTTCCCTCTCTTTTTAAGTAGGAGTAATAAGCCTCTTTCTTTTCTTCTTTTATTTTTCTAATTTTTTCCTCTAATTTTTTTTTTCTTCATCTAATTGCTTTCCTCTTCTCCCTTTTCTTCTTATGGACGTTATGGCCCAGGGACACGGCACCCATACGTTCTAGGAACTGATAGTTCCTATGCCTCCTATAATGGGGAGGGTGGGGGGAGGGGATCTGGGGAAATGGGTGGGGGTGGGAAAGGGTAAGGGTTGGTGGTGGGGGTGTAAGGCAGAGGTATTCGTTGCAAGAATGTCTAACCGGTATCCTAGTTGGTATTTAAGTTGTAGTAGCGAGGACTATACATTGTTGAGGTTTGCTAATCTTTTGTTTCTCATTATTTCAATATGGAGAAAAAGATGATAAAGGTGAAAATATGCACAATTAATATTAATGGTCTTAATGACTTTAAAAAGATTGGAATGTTTCGTTCTATGATTCAGACACTGTCTATCGACTTATTATGTATACAAGAAACTCACATTGCGTGGGATAAGCGCTCACTTTTGGATAAGTTGGGTTTGGATGTACTACTTGTTTCTAAGCAGATGGGTATAAAAAGAGGCATTGCTATTTGTATGCGAAAGGGAGTTGGGAAGTGTTCAAAAACTCTAGCTGATAAATGGGGTAGATGGGGAATTGCTGAATTAATTATCGGTGGTTCTAAATTTACTCTATGTTGTATGTATGGGCCAAATTTAGATGATGCGGAAGTTTTTCATACAATTAATGCAGAACTAGCTATTTGGGCGCAACCTACTATAATATGTGGGGACTTAAATATTCATCTGCCGGCTGACTGGAACATTAATTTAGGAAGGAGGTATATCGGTCATAAACCCAGAACATATTATGCCCTTCGGGAGTTGGTTTTGAATAACGGATTAACGGATGTGTGGCATAAAAAGTACTCCAAAGATCCTGGATATACCTTTTATTCTTGTCCACATCGTAAGTTCGCCCGATTAGATTATTTTTTTACGTCTTCGCAGTTTTTGGAGACAATTAGTCTTGAAATTCTACCCCAAGTCATTTCAGACCATAATCCCATAATTGCTGAGATCGAGGTTTCTACGGAATCTCAGAACTCAAGTAGATCTTGGTCATTTCAGAGAAATTTGTTACTAGATGAGGATTATTTACAATCTATGGCGACTATTATCAATGACTATTTTCTAATAAATAACGATTCAGCCTCCCCACCAGTGGTGTGGGACGCATTCAAATCAATTATACGCGGAGAGACAATTAGTTTTGCAAACTTTAAGAGAAAAAAAACACAAACAGAATTTAAGGAGAGGTTAAATAAGATCAGGTTAGCCGAGATGGATCTAGCGATGGCTTGTAAAAATAATGTTGGTATAGAAGACGCGCAATTACGTCTAGTAATCGAACGCTCTGGTCTACGGACTCATATTGCTGATAAAGTAGCATTAGACTTTAAGCTCTTCAAAACCGAACGTTATGAATATAGTGAGCGTACCGGCAAAATTTTAGCACAGCGGCTACGTCAGAAATCCTCTATTAATGAAATTCAGGGCGTCAATGATATGAACGGTGACTATCATGAAAGTAGGGAAGGAATTTTAGAGGCATTCTTGGGGTTTTATAAAACATTGTATAATGACTTTAATAATGAAGTAGATAAGACTCTGAATCCCGCAGATTACTTTCACAGTACTAATCAATTATTATTGGGGTGTGAAGAGATTGATTTATTTGGACGTCCAATAAGTTGGGATGAGATTGAGCAAGCCATTCTGAGTCTTGCTGCAGGCAAAGCCATGGGATTTGATCAGATACCTCTCGAGTTCTATCGCACATTTAGACATATGCTGAAACCAGAATTTGTAAAGATTTTTAATTCTGCTTTTCAAGGGAAACCACCTGATTCCTGGTCCACCGCTATTATAGTGGTGTTTTTGAAGAAGCACAAGGACTCGAAAGAATTAGGTTCATATCGACCTATATCCCTTATTACGGCAGACAGCAAGATCTATTCTAAAATTCTTGCAAATAGGCTTAACCAGGTAATGTCCAGTTTAGTGTCTAATATCCAACACGGTTTCATCAGAGGTAGAGATACTACTGACCATGTGAGACGTGTTATTACACTTCTAGATTGGGCACAGGCAAAGGAATCCCCAGTCGGGGTGATCTTACTCGATGCTGAAAAAGCGTTTGATAGAGTAGACTGGGGATTCCTTTGGACTGTGCTAGAAGGGAAGGGGTTTCCCTTGCAATTCATTCAGGCGGTACGTTCACTGTACTCTGGTCCTAAGGGTATTATAAGATTGGGCACTGACTATTCAAGATTTTTTCCAATTACGAGAGGGACGAGACAAGGGTGCCCTTGTTCCCCGCTTTTATTTGCGTTATACTTAGAACCTTATTTAAGTAGACTTATTTTGGAACCGAATATTCCACCAGTTCGTCTTTTTGAAGTAGACCATAAAGTTCTAGCATACGCGGATGACGTTGCAATTGTCACCTCTGATGTCTCCTCTGCGTTACCCACAATAATTAATCTGGCCAACGAGTTCGGAAAGGTTTCCGGCTACAAGTTAAACATCACAAAAACCCAGATCATTCACTCGGAAACGGGTAAACCCACTGATATCCCATTAAATATTACTGGTTCTTATCTTGGTGTTACTCTATCTTCCAAGGTTGAGGATATTGTTGCATTAAACTTAGACCCTTTGCTCATATCCTCTAATAGATCGTTGGAAAGATTCAATAATTTACATTTATCATTATATGGTCGAACTAATGTCATTAAGATGATGATCTTTCCAAAATTTTTGTATCTTTTTCGCACTATCCCTCTATTTTTTTCAATGTCTCTCTTTAATAGAATAGATAGAATGGTGTCTAGGTTTTTGTGGGGATACCATCGTGCTAGAAGATCTCTAAAATGGTGCACTCTCCCATTTGATTGTGCTGGCTTGGGGCTTCCGAATTTTAAAATGTATTACTGGGCTATTGCTCTGAAAACTTTTCGGGTTTTGCTCTTTTATGATTATGTATCAGATCCAGCCATGTCACCCTCTATTTTTGAAATGCTCCTAGGTACTGACGCGCGGCAATGTTTGGTGAAAGTCATTGAACCTAGCTATTATAAAAAAACAAAGTTCAAGGTAGTCCTCGCGGCATGTTTAATCTGGAGGCAAATGAACAAAATTTTATGTATAGTTCCAAAACTGAACTACTATACACCTTTGTTTGATAATAAGTCATTACCCGTAATCTTTCAAGATATGGTAACTCACCGGTGGCACATGAGACAGATTTATTTACTCGGCCAATTGTACCAAAACGGGTCTCTTTTGTCCTTTTCTAAACTACAAGAGACTTTTGGTTTATCTAGGAATGATTTTTTTAAATACCTACAGATTCGTAGCTTCCTGGAAAAAAAAAATGTTTTATTTTCTGACACCATGGAAACTATTGATATTCTAGAAAGCTCTAGGAAGAACAGTCGTATCGGTATTATCTACCAATTAATGAATAATAGGACCCAGAACGATTTGGATCATCATACCCGGAAATGGGAGAGGAAGCTCTGTATCGTAGGGATTGATTTGGTAAAAGTGTTTGAGATGAGCAATAAGACACTAATTAATAGCTCTCTTAAGAGTCAACATTTTATGTCTACCTTAGATCTTTACTATACACCTGCAAAACTGGTCAAATGGAAAGCTGTAAAAGGTATCAACTGTAGCCGTTGTGGTACTTTAGCAGCCGACTCAATTCACATGTTCCATAGCTGTCCTAAACTTACTGTATATATTGAGAAGATTGAAAAGTTTTTGTCTAATTTGTTACATGTACGGATTATGCTCCATCCTACTATTATTATTTTTGGTGTCTATTTTCCTTCTCGGGATTTAACTATAGATCAAGAATATTTTTTGTTTATCGGAATGTCTATTTATCGAGCTTGTATTACTTCTAGATGGTTGGATGTAGATCCCCCAACGTTTGAGCTATGGTTGGGAAAGCTGCTGAATGTTTATAGAATGGATAAAGCAGTTTATAAATTGAAAGGACTCAAAAAGAAGACTTTTGGCCGTAAGCTATGGCTACCAATTGATAATTGGATTTGAAATGTACATTGGATGTTTTTTTTTTTTTTTCTTTTGTAAAGAATTTTGTCTGATTTCTTATTTTTGGTCATGTCCTTGTATGTATTACCTCTGCCAGAAAATAATAAAATAAATAAAAAAAAAAAAAGGAAGGTAAGGTGTACCTCAGAGTCTTTTATTCCGGAACCTCTTAAAACAAGAGAATATCGGCAAGGAAGACTACCCCATCGAACTTCCAGTTAAACTGTTGGGATAGTCTTTCTCAGAGAGCAATGTGAAAACTCCTGTATCTATTCCACAACAAAGTATCCCTGGAATGTTCTGGATAGGGAGGGGGTTAGTCCTAGAATCTGCATCTACTGCCAGGTCTCTTCCTCCAACCTTCCATCTTGTGTATCACTATAGTATGGTTAAAGCCAAATGTAACCTAGTTAGATCGCTGCCACGCATACTTTGCTCCACACGTGTCCTCTGCATAAGTAATGGACGCACATCTAACATCCATGTCCCATATGAATGTGTGAATGCCATGTTTGTAGAGTACTGGCAGATTAAATTTAAGAATGTTGAAGAGGGTGATAGACCACACTCCCCAGCATGTGACTGGTAAAAAAAGCCTCACCCACTTTGAGAATCGTGTGACTTCAACCACTGGCAGTCTTCTGCAGCATGTTAAATTGACGGTAATCACACTTTAAAAAGAGGGACCCCATGGCGGAATCTCTGGACCCCAGAGCCCAACTGTTGGTCTCAATCCATGTTGCCAGATTGCCTCCAGCTCGTATTGTCCTGTGTGCTGAAGTAAAGGTCAAAAAGCTAAGGTGACGGTGAAAAGAGGGACACTCTCCAGAGCCATGTTAGGGACCTTTCTCCATGTCAACACACTGGACTACACATGCGATGGGTAAACCCCGTTATTGTGTACTCCAACCACTCATACACGCATGGCAAATGGGGAATTATTTATGGTGAACTGCATTAATTTAAAAAATGTATGTGGGGGGGTCTATCTGACAGCCTCTTTAATAAGTGGTGCAAGTAAAAGGCCAACAACACACAGCTTTCAATCAGCTTTCACCAATTATTATTGGTGGCATGAGCTGTAAGGGGAACCCTCAATGGATCAACATCCATGTCAAAAGGTAGTTTACTATGGGTGACCTCATCACTAAAAGTGTGGAGTGTTCTGCTTGGGAACACCTTTTTCTCAAAAATCATATGCAGAGCACCGGTTAGTGAGCTCAAAACATGTGCAGAAAAAAAATACTAAGTCCGTCAGAAATGTTGAAATGAAGAGTAAGACAGGACAGCACAACTTTAACTTTGGTTTCTGTGGCAATTTCAAATTTGAAGTGGATCATCCCTCTTATAGTAAAGAGTCCATGAAGGTTTGACCATACATGTTTCGGTTTCATTTCTTTGATTTGTTTAAAGGCATTGCTTTAGGTGAGATAAGCCTTGCACCATATTCCACAGCCCAACAATGTATATGACCTGACACCTGCAGCAGCAGATTAGGCTCAGTGGTTGTGAGGCCCAACATACTCTGCACTAAACGTCAGCTCCTTTGCACTGCGATTGTGTCATCTTATTATGTCTTCCTGGAGGTATCACAGATTAATCAATGTTGTGTATTTTCTTATTTTTCCCATTTTGTATTATATTTGTTGTGAATCAAGGCTAAAAATAAGTTGAAAAATCTGAAATAATTGTATTTACAATATTTGTGAACTTTTTACAATTTTCTTTGCCTTCATTCCCTGGTATACAAAGAATCGCATAAAAAACTAAATAATAAAAAATATCTTAAGTGACTAAATTAACATTTCGACCCAATGTATAGCTGTATTAGACCAGGGAAGATTTTTTTTTTAATTTTATTATTTAACTTTAAAAAAAATAATCTCAGTCTCTCAAATGGAACGAACAGAGGGCATATCATTCGTCACTAAGACTTTGTTATAGTATCTCTTCCACAAATGCAGCAGCTGTCAGATTTACAGAGTATTAATACCCTTACAATCCAGATACTGTATCACACAGCAGAAAATACAGCCAAAACATTATTCAGCCTTCACATCCAAGCTCCCTGCTAAATATTGCATAAAACTAAGTAGCATCTTTTTTGTAGCCAAGTTCACTGTTGGCCCTTGTTTGGATCCTGCCAAAAGTTTAATTTCAGAATAAACAGTTAAATATTCGAGTGCTAGAACTAATATTAGTTTGTCAGTAGCCAGTGATTTTTCTCTGTGGGTAAAAGATTCTCTGAGGTCAGACTGTGCTGTGAAAAGGCAATATTTGGGATTTGGAACAAAGCCGGGGAACATGCCAGATGAAGCAGCAGCTAAAAAGTTGCGCATCTCACAAAGCTACTTTGTTACACTTTTTGTAAGGCGCCTGGAGGATCATCAGAGATTGTTAAAATGTATTTTTAGATGTGCTTTTTATATTAGCCCGAAAATGACCTTGAAATGAAGTTCAGTCGGCTTCTATGGGTGAGTGTCCGAAGAAACTTTGTTTTACACATTGACGTCCATCCTCCAGATCACTAAGGTTTCCCATGGTCTGTTTTTTATGTTTTTTTTACTCATGAATCTAGACGGAGAGCAGTCTGATTCCCTCCATTTTGTTTTACAAATGAAAAAACGTAAAATGTCTCTCCATTTGGGTGATTATCATTTATGATGCCCAAACCAACAGCAATGCAGATTGAGGAAGCCAATGGTGCTACATTAACTGCAGATATGCGAATGTGTTGGTAATACAGTGCTTGCGTTAACAGACAAGTGTACTGGTGCAGCATAGGAGGCTGCCTCTAGGATTTAACCCCTGCAAGCATTCAAATGTGATTGTACATTTATGAATTTAATGAATGTGGAAATCTGCTTATTGCAACTTTATCCATTTAGTAACAGAGATCAGTGTTAAAAAATAAATATGAAAAATTAAACATGCAAATGTTGAAAAGGAAACCAACGCTGGCAAATCCAATAGATCTCACCTACAGGAGAGCTATTGGCATAGCCATGTTGTACACTAGAGTGGCTGCTGTTCAGCAAGGGTAAATGTTAGTCGCGTGTAGTGGAGTGGCCCGGAGTAGAAAGATGTAGAGTGGAGGGACATAGCATGGCATAGATTAGCATAGTGTGTCGTATAGTGGAGTGGCGTACAGTAGAGTTTGGAGTGTGTGGTACTGCACTGCCACTACAGACAACACATTTTCAATTGAAATTACCATTACATATGCACAGACATACAATTTTACTGATGAAACTATGTAGTGCACAACCAATAATGTGTGAAAATCTGCATCACCTAATGTGTTGATATGTTTCGATCATATTAAAATATTTATTTCCACCACACTTCAGAATGTGCTTCATTTGGGCTTCGTAATCTGATATATTTGGAAGTAACATCCTAGAGCCTTTCTTTTCACACTCCCAGTACCCAGCAAAAGTCACATAACCAGTCTCACTTTGTAGTCAGAGAAAGAAAAGTAAACCACACCCTCCCTGAAAGATAGACTCTCATGACCTCTGCCTCTGAATGAACATCAAATGTGACAAGATAAAAACAACATTTAAAAAACCTGTTTATTGCTTGTTCACTTCAGAACTCTGGAATGGTTATTTCGGGGTACCTTCAGCACCCCTCACTCCCCTAATTTCAGCACTTTCGGCATGGATTGGAAATTGTGGAAGAGGATTGTTTAAGTTATTAGTAAAGAGCACTGGCCAAAATAAACAAGCTCATAGAAAGAACGTTGTTCCTCGCAGGCATGCAAGATTGATGAAGTGTTAGTGCCAGAGATGAGTAGAATCAGTGGAGCAGAAAAATAGGAGGTAGGAACACTTTTCAAAGAAATACAGGACATTTACTGCTGTGCACAAGCATACAAGGGAGACCACTGAAAACACATGTACTCTTGTGAAGTTCCTCATGAAAAAGGCAAAAGAGCTCCTAGAAAGCGAGCACTCATGTAAGAATACAAGGAGCCAGTCAGAGAGGTGATAAATTGACTGCGCTTCACGAGAGGGACAAAGGCGTCCTGGGCAGCCTAAAACAAATAAAGCCATCAAGTAGAAAGCAAGCAAATGTGAGTTACAAAAGCACAAAGCCAATGGTAAGCAAAGAGGATAATGCATTCCTAGGGAAGCTTTCTGCTTGTCCACAGTTTGTTTTGCAGCCAGACAGCTGTGCTTTCTGGTAGGCTTCAACCTAAAAAGGACAAACAAATTCAATTCTAGTCTTCCTTGACTTCTGAAAACCACTGGCCTTCCCTTGTTCCTGTTAGACCTGGGCTCTTGGATGCTTTAAGTCATTATCATAATGGACGTTGGCCAAGGGCCTGAGCATTTTAGGGGCTTCCTAGTTGGTGAATGAAGCTTCATGAGCCACAACCTATGTTTGGATGAGTACATGTGCAGCTAATCTTTATACCATACTTTACGTATTGAAACGAAAGGTTTATATCTGTCTTAGTGCTTACTCTTAATGAAAGAACAATAATACTTGCTGTAAAACCTACTTTGAACATATTGGACAGAGATTTAGTTCTCTTCTATTGTTATTTGTATGGGCTTTTAGGGCAGATTACAGAGGTGTAGCTCCCAGTGGTGCAGCCGGTGCCAGGGGCGTAACACAGGCCCACGCAGCCCCCGCTGTACGGGGGGGCCTCTAGCTCCAAGGGGCCCCCTTGGTACTGCACTGTGGCCGGAGAGCTCCTGATTGAGCCTGGAGGCGGCCCCTCTAAGTACTGTGCAGGGAGGCCCCTCACTTTTCGTTAAGCCAGTGGCCGGTGCAATGCACAAGGGTGCAAGGGGTGAGGGGGCCTGATCTGCCCTGCACTGGCATAGATATTTGTGAAGCTTTTAAATTCAGCTATTAGGTGTCAGCTCAACCTTTTTCAGTATTTAATTTTTACAATCTAAAATGTCAAATGCTCAAAGATGTTCTTCAAGTAACTGTTGAATAGTCACCATCATTAATACATGTTAAACAATCTTTGATCAAGACTCACATTTGACTTTTTTTTAATTTAGTTTTCAGATAGTAGAAAAATGTTTTCTTTAATCATCTGTTTCTCATGGTCATTCATTCCATAGAAACTAGAGCACATCCCTAGAAATCCTGTCTTTCATTCACTCTCTCTGCGTGTCTCCATCATCTCAGCAGGTTTCTTTTTGAATCATCAGTGCATGAACCTGTCTGTCTCTTGTAACACTAGTGGATGCACCTTTTGTACGTTAAGGCATACGTGCATGCATTTTTCTGTGTCACTAATGCATGCATGTTCTGTCCTGCAGAACATCAATGCATGCACAAGTCCGTCTCTTGTGACACAAATGCATGCACCTTTTTTTAATTCAGGATATCATTGCTCTCATCAGTCTGTCTCTTGTGACACGGTTCCACAACTTGTGGTCCATCAGGGAATAAATGTATGCATCTGTCTGTCTCTTGTATTATTAGTGCTTTCACCTTTTGTCTTCTGGCCACCCGTGCATGCATCTGTCTGTCTCTCAAGACACTAGTACATGCACATTTTGTCTTGTGACACTTGGGTATTCTCTTTTAGTCCTTCAGGATATCCATGCATGCATCAGTTTCTTGTGGCACTATTGCGCTTGTTGTTCCATTGCACCTCACTCGTGATCCAAAATATTTCCTGCCATTCCAGCCTTGCACCTGCACAAAGCTCTCCCTATCTATGCCCCTCAATCTGGAAGTAATGAGCTGCCTGCTACTTTCCTGCAGAGCCCCATGCTTTTCTGCCATTGCATCTTAGGCCTGATCTGATAGACTCCAGAAAAACAGAGCGGGACCCCTTATGACCAAAGGAATGAGGTTTAAATCACCAATTGAAAACAAAGCTTCCTCTGGTTTGCTAAATTCAACATGAGCCTCACGACAGACACCAAACCACTTATTCTCACACCAATTATACAGAAGGGAGTCTAGGTGTAGACCCGAGGCAAAAACACAAGAAATTGAAAAATTCATACATCAATTTAACAGGAATCTACTAGATGTGGCTAAGAAGAAGCAAAGTGTATATATATATATATATATATACATGCTCGCGTGTAAAGACACAACCACACTCACGGGGAGACTCTTGAACTCGCCTTTATTTGCCACAGCTTGCTTGAATAGCTTAAGGAGTTTCAAGAGATTGTGATTCAAGTCCCATTTCGCCGTGGTGTTCCTGACGCGTTTCGAAGGCTCTTCAGAGGAAAGGGCGAATTGATGATGGGAATGCAGGTACCAGCCCTGTATATGACCATGGCACGCCCCTGGATGGGCAGTCCAAATGTCCCAGTGCCTGATGGGACTGGTAGTCCTGTAATGTCTTGGCGTCCCCTCTGTGGACAAAAGTGGACGAGTGGTCTCCCCTCGCCAACCAGGCGACATCACGGTAATGGAGTAGGAGACGGTAGATACCCGTCAAACTAACAAGCTGGATGCTTGTCCTGGTCGGCTCCTACCGTGAGGCTGCGTGGCGGTGCTCAGCGTGTGTGCAGGATCACTGCTAGCTCGATTCCATCATGGCGCTGCTGCACTCTTCTGGCGGCTGCAGTAACAGAATGGTGATGGATCCATCCTAATTATGTACGCTCGCGTGTAAAGACACAACCACACTCACGGGGAGACTCTTGAACTCGCCTTTATTTGCCACAGCTTGCTTGAATAGCTTAAGGAGTTTCAAGAGATTGTGATTCAAGTCCCATTTCGCCGTGGTGTTCCTGATGTGTTTCGAAGGCTCCCGCCTTCTCTTCAGAGGAAAGGGCGAATTGATGATGGGAATGCAGGTACCAGCCCTGTATATGACCATGGCACGCCCCTGGATGGGCAGTCCAAATGTCCCAGTGCCTGATGGGACTGGTAGTCCTGTAATGTCTTGGCGTCCCCTCTGTGGACAAAAGTGGACGAGTGGTCTTCCCTCGCCAACCAGGCGACATCACGGTAATGGAGTAGGAGACGGTAGATATATATATATTGCAACAAAATCTGGAAACCAGAAAGGAGGGTCGCACTCAGCAAAGGTACTCGGTTCAATTATTTTATTCCAATTTCATTTCGAGCGAATACTCCAAAAGACGGCAAACAAAAGCCGACGCGTTTCGCAGCAGCCGCTGCTTGATCACGGCATCTCGCCACACCTATTTTTTCACGATTTACATATGTTTGAAACAACGGGGCCGTTACATCATTTCCTGTTGTGTCTGTGATCTGCCGCCTGGGCTTATGGGACATGTAGTGTGTACCCAAAATAAATCAATTTCATTAACGCAATACACAAAACAATTAAAGGGGTTTTGCACGTAATTAGCAAACAAGTTTGACACATTCCTTACTCGAACATTTATCTAATATACAGTGCATTTTGCATCAATTAATCCATTTTTTGAATTATTTATAATTTTCTTTTATCTAGACTACACATTTCCCTTTAATGTTCTTAATGGTTATGTAGTTGACATTATAAATGCACGTATAGTTCTTCAGACTGGTTTAACCCAAATGGGGTCATTGTCCTGAATTTTACGATGTGTCGAGATTCTTTTTGGCGACCTCCTCGGTCATTCTCTGTTATCTGGTCGATGCCATAAGATTTTAACAGTTTCCAATCCCCCTTGTGGGTTGTTTCCATATGTCTGGCAATGGCATTGTTTTTATCCTTGTTTGTGGTTGCACGTGTATGTTCTAAAATTCTTTTTTTCAGTTCGCAGGTCGTGCTCCCTATGTATTTCAATTTACAGGGGCACTCCACTACGTACACCACGTATCTGATTTTGCAGGTGATAAGTTGTTGGATTTTCCACGTTTGATTATTTGCCATTTTGGTTTCTGATGTTGGTTTGGCTATTTGGCAGACCTTGCAACAATAACATTTGACAAATCCTTTAGTTTTAAGCCAGTCTTTTTTTATTTTGATTGTCAAAGTGACTATGCACTAAGTGATCCTTCAAGTTTTTTGTTCTTCGGTAAGTCACTACCGGGTGGTCCCCCACCATGTTTCCAATACTATAATCCATTTTTAGACTCTTCCAGTTTTTTTTGAGGATTGAATTTATTTCTTTAGAATTCACTGTGAAATCCGTAATGAATCTTATTGTTGGTGGGTCTGTTGTCTCCTTTGTTTTAGGTGTTAAACAATCTGTTCTTGTTTTCTCATTTGCTCTCTTCCAACAGTTGCCCACCACTCTGGCACTATATTTCCGAGTTTGAAATCTTTTAATTGAGTTTTTGCTATGTTTCAGCCATTCATTTTCCTCACTGCAGATTCTGCGTATCCGGAGAAATTCCCCATACGGGATGCTCTCTATTAGTGATTTTTAGTGGGAACGATCCGCTTGAAGGGTGGCATTCGTGGCAGTTGCTTTTCGATGGAGCGTGGTTTCCATTTTGTTGTTTTTTATGTAGATCTTCAGATACAGGAACACAGCTTCACTTTTGTCCATTTGATAAGTGAATTTGAGACTTTCCATACTTGTATTCAGTATATTAAAGTATTCCTGGAATTCTATAACAGACCCTTTCCATATAATTAGTAAATCGTCTATAAATCTAGACCATTGGACAATTTTTGCCACATATTTGTTGTTTGAATTGTTTCATGCCACCTCTTTTTCCCACCATCCCATGGTGAGGCAGGCGTAACTTGGGCTACAGGAAAAGCCCATGGCTGTGCCATTGCGTTGTTTGTAAATTTCATCTCCAAACAGGAAGATATTGCCAGTCAGACACATTTCCAACATTTCAATCAGCATTCGATTGTGATTACTGCAATGTATGTCCCTTTCTTGCAGAAAATATTTGCATGCATTTATGCCCATCTCTTTGGCTATGGTGGTGTACAATGAAATGACATCCATTGTAATCAAATAGTACGACTCATCCCAGGCGATTGACTCAATTTTTCTAAGGATGTCGCTGGTGTCTTTGATGTAAGACCCTAGATTTTCCACAAATGGTTGCAAAAAATGGTCTATGTAGTTCGCCATAGGTTCCAATAAAGACCCATTTGCCGAGACTATTGGTCTTCCGGGGGGGGTGCTTAGCATCTTTGTGCACCTTTGGGAGGAAGTATATGGTGGCCATCACTGGATGGTCCACCACCAAGTATTTTCTTTCATCTTCGTCAATTAGGTTTTGAGCTGTCCATATATTTATACATTGATCTATTTCCCTTTTCATTTTGATGGTTGGATTAGTTTGTAGCCTTTCATAATAGTTTATATCGCTCAGCTGGCGATGTGCTTCGTTGATATATGCTTGTTTGTCTAAGATGACGATGTTCCCGCCTTTATCGGCCATCTTTATCACTGTTCCTTTGTCACTTGAAAGGTTTTTTAGTGCCTCTTTCTCCTCATTTGTGAGATTGTTTTTGAAGCCTCTTTTTTTCATCTTGTACAGATCATGTATGACAGCTTCCTGAAAAAGGTCTATTTTATTCCGCGGTGGTAATTGGGGATAAAATCTTGATGTTGGATGTTTTTTGCTGAGGCCTGCACCAATTTGTACAAAAGCATCTTGGATTGCTGTTTCTTCATTTTCCAAGGTGTTTAAGTTTAATAACGTTAGGTATGCAGTTTCATCTTTTGCCTTTAAGGTGGATTGGGGAATTGTTCTTTGTGTAATCTCTTTCATTGGATGTTCTTTAAAGAATTTTGAAAGTTTCAATTTTCTTACGTATAGATAGGGATCAATCCGGGTTTGTGCAATGTCCATAGTTTTAGTGGGGCAAATGTTTATACCTTTTTTGAGGAGGGTCACTTCTGTGTCTGTTAGCTCCCGCTGGGATAAGTTTACCACTTGAACTTCCATTGTTTGAGTCTCATCTGTTTCGTTAATTGCCAGGTTGGTATTTATTTGCGTTCTTACCTCTGAGCCATGCTTCTTGTTGTCGCTCCAGTTTTCGCCGTTGAACCGCTTGTTCCGTCTTCCTCTCCACTGCGGTTTTTTCCTTTTCCCTGCTACGGCTATGGCTTGAAACCTTTGGCATTCTGCAATTACGAATGCTGCGCTGGCTGTCGTGACGGCAACTGCCGGTGATGGTGTGTGGAAACCCTTCTCGATGATGTTGAGCGGCCAAGATATCAATCTGCCATAAAAGTGATCAGTGGTGAACTCCACTGGATTATGGAGCTTGAACCATTTTCAGAGTGGGCGTCTGACCTTTGGCATCTGTTCACTAAAATCACAAGGCTTCTGAATAATCTTTGTGTTGATACCAGGGATTTTAGCACCCTGGCAAAACACTTACTAAGGACATTGAGGCACTTTATTTGAGCACCGGATTACATTATACAATGTTTGATTCATGTTATTATAAGCACAGGAAATTAAGTGATTTGTTCAAGATCAAAGGAAGTTGAGCCTATGTTCGCATTCGGACCTGGCTCCCTCCCCAGATCCATAGTCCGCATCTCTGGCCATTAGACCCCATCCATATTTCTCAATTTACGTGTAAAAGTCATACTCCAGTGTATGACAGTGTATAGTGAGCACATACTCTGTTGAAATTGCTTTGTGAAGTAACAAACACAGCAGTAACAAATATTGGAAGGTTAACCCAGAGTCTTGCTGGGAATACTTGCAAGGGTTTTGTTTTAAACCTGGACTTGTGTACATTGTTCAGCACATGTGCACTGGTGCATCACTTTATATATTACATATAGACCATGATCGACCAGTTAGTCCTGACCCACAGTTTGGGAAAAGTTTCTCTAAACAATTCTGTCACAGGGAGAGGTAGCACATGGGTGCTCTTATGCACCATGTCTGATGTTTTTTCATGGCTTTGCACACCTGCAGCATCTGTAAATCATTTCTTAATCAAGCCAGAACTCTTTATAAATGATGTGGCAGTTAACACAGTCTATAACAGATGCTTCCAGATGCTGGAGCCGCCATAATTTCATCTTTCTATTAGAAAATACTTTTATACTTGAAACAGAGTGCCTAGAGGGGTTCCACATCAGGTTTTTGAGCTGGTGCTACATAAACGTCTGACAACCCCGCTTCTGAGTTCAAAACTGCTGAGTCAGTGGTGTGTGAAACCTCAAAGTGGAGTGATATTAAAATATTTTTTTCCTTGATGTTGTTTATAGCCATTTGGTTATATAGAGTAACATATTGCTGCAAGTCCCAAGTGTTATGCACTAACTATCACCACAGACTTTACAGGAGACTTCCTGGAAGCATACTTTCCATATTCTGGGCTAAGAAAAATTGAAGATAGCTTGATACTTGGCCACCCACATAGAACCTCTCATGCACATTGAGTTCACTGAACATAAATGGGAAAGTTAATCCCTAATGTGGCTATGTTGTGAGTGGGGCTATTTCAAAGAAGCCCTATAAAAACTGGATACTTGAAAGGAATCTAGAAGCAGATTTACGAGAGATGCCGTGATTTCCTTTTTTCTTGATAGTTATGTTTTGATAATGATAACGAATTGTGAAGTATGCATCCCACCCATCATTCAAAGAATCCACTTTTAGTTATGTATTTTCATTGAGAATGTACCTTATGTTTGTCTGTAGTAATTCCTTAATCTAACAAAATCTTAAATTTAATACTTGGCGGAAAATCACGGGGATTGTGTTTTCCAGTGCTCAAAGGAATTTGGCTGTTATTTGCTTCCTTCTGTTGTTCATAATAATTGTTCTTCCTTTCTTCTTGTTTTTCTCATAATTCTGTTCTCTATATCTCGTCCTTGAATTTGCTAGTGCAACTAACTTTTCATTATTTCCCTCAGCTTCTTGCCTGTTTTATTACCTAGGACTTAAACTTCTCCTTCCAGCAGTTCAGTACCAACACATCTCCAGAATGCATTTTTATGGGGGTATGATTTCACCCCATTAACTTTTGATTGCAGCTGATAGCAAAGCTTTTTAGCACACAGATAGAATGACGCGCCTTGATGCAAGTCGACTGCACTATAACATCCTATGTACGACTGCATCCCTACAGTATTGAATAGTGTATGAAAAAAACAGTGAAGTACTTTCCAATCCCTCCTCCCCAGCCTCTATTTACCAGGCACCCTTCTCCAGTATTTTTCATTGAAAACATTGCTTGCACCATCTGTTTACCAACACACCCCCACCATCTGTTTACCAGGCCGCTCGGTATAGGAGCACTGGACATAGCAACAATAACAAAATGCTACCATTTGTCAGGTAGAGGGGAAATAAAGAATAAACGGCATTGGCATCCCTAAATCTCCATGCACCTGAAAGGAAAGAAATTAACCGGACCTTGTAACAGGCACTTTTGTAAATCACCTCAATACCTTTGCGTCAGTCGAGTTAGCACTCTATAAAAATGCCCCTAAAAATAATCTGAGCTTGTGTAATGCAACTAGCGCTCATGTAAAGTGCTCTAACACCTTCGGTTCGCTCGAGTTCACATTATATGATAGAAAATGTCTCACAGTCCCTGTGGAGCTGCCATGAAAGTGCTTTGAAATTAGAGCTCTGAGAGGAGGAGGATGAGCGGATGAGGCCGCAGGGCAGACATGCAGTGACGTAGAAGGGATGTATGTTGCTCCCATTTGTCAGTTAGAGGAGAAATACTGAATAAACAGGAGCAGAATCAGCATCACTTAATCTCCATGACTTAAAAACAAAGAACTGAACCTGACTGTGTGTAATGTAACTGCTGTATTTGTAAAGCACTTCAACTCCTTTGGGCAGTCGAGTTTGTGCTCTATAAAATTGCCCCCAAAAATGATTAATCTGACATTGTATAATGTAACTAGTGCTCGTGTAAAGTGCTGCAACACCTCGGTCGCTTGAGTTCTCATTATATAAACAAACAGCAGAGAAAATGCGATGGAGTGGCCCAAGCCTTCCCCTTAACTGTGCTGCAATGTTGGACTGCTAAAGTTCTGTTGACGGAGGCTTGCTACAGCAACAAGCAGGGAAGCATGAAGGGTTTGGGGAAAATCCGTGCAATTTGAAGTTGGAGGAAAATAAAGAAAAAATGTTGAAATCAGTGCTGACGCGTCTAACTTTTCATCTCAGTATTTGAACGGTATGGGGAGATTAAGTGACTGGTGCCGAAGCTGAATCACCGAAGGCGGGCAAACAGTGACACGAGCAGGAATCAAAGAAAAAAAGGGTCCCTCAAATGAACACCTAAACCTAGAAGCGTAATGTTAACAGCAATTGGGGGTGCTCTGTGGGAGGAAACCAAACACAAAAAGGAGGGACAAAAAGGAAGGATTAACCAATAGCAAGGAGGTACTTTTGAATGACAATTGAAGGGACAAAAAAAAAAGGCAATGGGCGGGCAGTAAGCCCAAAGAGTGAATACAGCATGTCTGGAAGAGACCGCACATGCGCTTCCTAGGCTCGACCTAAACAGTGAATGATGAGCACTCAATGCTCTTTCTGCTTGCTATATTCTTGAGATAAATGACAAAGGTTGACTGTATAAAGAGTTACTATTTGGATGCGAGATGTATATTGTGGATGCTAGGTGCTCTATTATGGCTAGTAAGTGCAACACTGATGCATTCTTCGTCTTGAGGTACCAAGAAAGGGCCGGGCTAATAAATGTGATAGTACAATGTAACCCAGGCATATTCCCACTTTTGCTGTTATTAGAGGAGACGCCTGCCAAGGAATTAATATGGAGATTGTTTGCTACACAGTCTTGCTGATAGAAAACTCTTTTGCTCTACAGCTGAGTTAGTAAAGAAATTTCAAAAACTGTAGGATGGGTTGTTTGCCTGTGTAATTCACATCAGTAATGACGTTTATTTTACATTGTTGGATTATGCCTATGGGGTTTTGTGGTTATTTAAAAGCCAGCACAAGGATTGCTAATAATTTGATTTTTACCAATATGGGCCCTTTGTTTATTTAAAGCAGTGTGGGGACTGTGTTCCTTCCAGGCATGTCTGAGAGCTGCCCAAAGGCACTTTACCTTTGTTTTGTTTATTGAAATACTGTATTAGCATGCATGATTTATGCCATACAACTACCAAAGTAATAATCAATAAATTGATCTAAATGGTGCTCCTTTCCACAGTTTGACCCTGTCTGTGCATTAAAGAACAGGTCACTGTATTCAACCAATCTTGATCATTCCTTGAAGGAAAAGTTCAGCCAGAATTTCTATACCAGTGTCCCTCTACATTTGAAGACAAGCAGCCTTAGCAGTGCTTCCAAACCCACTTCCTTTAAAACTCACCCCTTCTGCTTAAGGAACACTCACAGAGACCACTAAAATGATAGCTGATGGTTAAGTCAAGACAAGTTTACATATCCGAATTCCTTTAAACAACATTGAGATGCTACGCTTTTAGGTCTGGGTTTTGACAGCACATCTGTCAAGCAAGGGACCTACTGGTAACAATACAAATTGAGTGGGCTTTGTGTCAGCCCCTTTCAGCCACTGCCTCTCTTCGACGAGTCTCCTTATTGCCATTGTCAATCACATCTTTGCTCAACACATCTCATTTAATGCTTATGGCTGTTTGGGTGAATCCTTCCACCTTCACTGGGATTGCATTGTATGAGGGACACCTTTACATGTATAGCAGTCTGTTCTTACACCCTTCCTCACGCCTTGCTCTAAAGTGCCAATGTTTCATGCCTTAGCACATTAAAATTAAACCTAGAGCTATTGGCTTTGGTTTTAATTGTTTACTTGTTTGTGCCATTACCGAAGGAGCTAGATATTTGAACATTAGCTTTTCACTCCACCTAAAGAAGCAATGCAGCCTAAATTGCTAAGCCACATCCCCTTGGAAAGGCAAACATGCAACCCTTGGAGCATTTGGCCTTTTAATATATCATGGACCACATGTTTATAGGTGCTCATATAAAGCATTTCAATATTATTCAACTGAATTGTTCTCTTTTTTGTCCTAGAAGAAGGAAAAGCTGAGTCGGCCCTAATGAGCCTCAGACCGTTTACATACCAGGCTACAGGAAAACAGTGTCTTCTATCTGAAGAACAAGAGCCAGATCTGCTTCTTATTAAACCAAGAAGCACATGGCATCAGAATATATTCACTTAAAAGGGCTCTGCTCCCCTTTTAAAGTTCTGAATACTTATGGTTGTGAGCTTTAGTAGACAAGCTTCATTGGTTACGGAATACAGACCCACCCTCAGCTTCAAAAGGCCTAACAGCTAGTAATTTCAACTGGGCAAATAAAAAGCTAATTTAAACGGTATGCAAAGTTCATAGGTTTACAGAGAACTGAAAGCATTGTAGAAAAAACGTATTTCAATCAGAAACAGCTCAATTACACTTTCATAAATCTAAGCTTTGCTGAAGGTAACAAAAGTACAATTTCACGACAGTGCCTAGTGAAGTGTTTGGGGTCTGGTTCTGATTTACTGCAGCCAGTCTGGAGGGAGCACAGAGTTCATCCCCTTGACTGCTGTGGGATCTGCACCATTAGTCGGCAAATGTTGGGCTCTTCAGTAGTTGTGATGTGTATCCAATCCATGTACTTATTATTTCGGTAGATATAAGAGAAAATAGTTAATTCTTCCTATAAGATCAGAGCAACCCCCTCTCCCCCCCTCCCCCCCCCCCCTCCACCCATGCGCACACACACGACCCCCACCATCACATCCTGGGAAATTTGTGCATTAATAGAAGAATTCTCCTTTGTTGTTTGCTGCGATTGTCATCAAAGTATGGGGGAATATTTTTCTGTTTAGAGAATTGAATCTAAACTCTGACAATCGGTTATTGCAGCACCCTGATTGTTTGTGTAGGTTTTTATTTTTTACCTTGATCTGTTTTTTTGCAAATAGCTTTTTTTCTAGCAGTATCTGTTCTGCACTTTAAACCATCATACCTATTCAGACTATAAACTGCAGCTAGTAAAATAATCTACATAATTAAACGAACATAATTTGAGAGGTCTCCATCGAACCAGAACTAATACTTTTAGGGGTGTTTTTTCCTTGTGTGGTCCTTTATTTCTTTCTGGTCTCATTTTGTCGCAGGCCTGCTGCTTCTATATTTTGCTACTACATCACACATTTGTATCAGATCATTGGTTTAGAAGTTTTCATGCAGGTGGACTGCACCTTTTTAACCTTGTTTTTGAATTTTGTAACTAATTTAAACAAAACTTAACATACATAAAGGCAACGGATATCAACAAGTCGACCCTACATATGGTTATGCTTCAGAAACATTGCATCAATAAATGTAAGTGTTTTCAAGATTTGACCATTACTCAGTAAATGTAATGTCAACGTATTTGTAGAGCGCACTGTCACTAAGCGGTTTCCTGGCGCTATTACTCATACTGCTGAGGAACCCATCCTGGCTTTCCCTGTGAAGTGTCCACTCCTGGGCACCCCCAGGGTGAAGCCAGGCATCCTAGCGCTGTTGGGGCCGGTGTGGAGGTTAAGCAAGCTATTGCCCAGAGTTGCAGCGTGGGGCCCATGATTAGAATAGGCACCGAGGCGAGAATTGTCAGGTCCGAGGAAATTGAGCCCAAGACCCGCTGAGGCGGGAATTTAACCCTGGTCCCGGGCCAGAGCACTGCATCAGGGTCTGCCGCTCTAACCATTGAGTCACACTCCTCCTCCTTCAGTGTGGGGAGCCGAAGCCAAAGCAGCAGCAGCTGGCACGAATCGGAGGCGGCCAGGCGGGGAAGGGTGGGGGGTGTTTGGCACTGCATGGTGGGCCAGACGGGGGAAAGAAAAAAATAAATACCTCTTACCTCTTCGACTAGTTTCTCTTCCTCGCCGCGTCTCTCCTCCTCGTCTCTCCCTCCACCAGAACAGGAAGCACCCAAGCTTCCATAGTCTTCTAAGCCAATCATAACACTGCAATACAGCACTGTGATTGGTCTGATTGATGGGGTTTGGCGCTCAGACAGGCACTGGGGGCCTGGGCATGTTCTCCACCCATGCTGTAATGCAGCCTGGGTGGTGAACATCCAAAGTGCACATGACAGTTTGACCGCACCGTCTTGGGCCGGCCAAACATTCATGCACACTTTACAGAGTGCCCACTACTCCTCCCCTGCTCTGAGAGCAGAGCCGTCCCGCCGCCAAGCTGCTGCAGAAAAACATAAAATGATAACATTCAGTTATTATCATTTTATTTTTCCTTAATTTACACTGCTTAAAAGCAGTAGGGCGACGATGCTCCTCTACCTTAGCGGAGGAGGTGCCAATGCAAAGCAGAGGCAGATGAAGACTCATAAGTCTGTTAGCTGCAACATAAATTTCCAGTAAGGTCCCAAGTAATCTCTAGGCCTCGCTCCTGGAGTATGTAGTGATGCGTATATTTCTGTCCATTCGTTGCAGAATGTAACGTCTTTTAATCAATGTTGGAGTTTGGGAATGGGACCCTTCAACCATGCCCTAGCCAACTGATGCTGGGCTAGCAATAACAGACGGGCCATCAACTTTGCCATGGATTTTAAGAACATGGGCAGCGATGCACAATGTAGTGATACATTTGCTATTTCACCAATTGTGCTGGCTACTTCAGATCAGCAGGCCGGAAAGGGGAGACAGACAAAGACCATCTGCAGGATCAGTAGAGTATTGTGTACAGCCTGAGTGTTGTGAATGGTCAATCAGCAGAAAACAATGTGGGGTGTAGTACACACTGTTAATAAAAATTAAAGTGGATAATTATATGCCTGGTGCTAGTGAATTGTAGCAATTGTAGTTATTCACTTAGTGATACATGTCTTGATAGCTTCTGCACAGCTTCACATTACATGTGTAATCATTTGGAAAAAAACTGTTAGGAAAGTTAAAGCTTGTATGGATTTAGCAAAAAGTCACTTTTGAGGAGTTTACAAAACAGTGTATGGTCCTCCAAGCGCTGGAGAGCAGAAGGCAGGTTAATGTGCTGTCACCCCTTTACAACAGTTAATATCCCTGTGTATTTTCTGAGGTTGAACCTGAGATTTGCGAGTTCGACTGTAAGAAACAATGTGGTCAAGTGTGAGGTCTCCGGTGTTTCTTTAAAAATCTCGGGTATGGTGCACTTTTCCATGAAGGGTCCGCTTCATTACAAATTGCCCTTTTAAATGTTTTCTCATGGACAGAGAACATTGCCGATACCTTAGAGTGAGGGGGCCATGTTACCAGTATCTTAAACCATAGATGATACTGACTGCATTTGATGTCCTATTGCACAAAACAACATGCAATTCATTGCAATATTGAGGGATTAAGCATACGATAATCCAACTCTGGTATGTTGGGGTGATGTGTTTCTCTGGTGCGTTATTACTGTTAATGCCACATTTTGGGTTTGGACGTTTGGAATAGTGGATAATGCAGTAATGCCCATTGGTTTCAATTTTTGCGGTCTGTAAGGCTGAGGCCATTTCTCTTTCTAACTACCAAGTTTCACAAGGGTTTATCCAGTGAAATTTGAGCAGAGAAAACCAACCAGCTCTGTGTGAAATTTGTGCAGATGCTGTAATTCAGATTTGGACTCAATTACCTGTTTGGGCTATAGTTGGGTTACTGACCCAACTGCAGTGAGGTCCATTTGGTTATTTGTTTTCTATAGCATCAAACTTGCTATTATTTGGCTGTGAACATCCAACAGACATTGTTTCTTCCTTTGGGAGCAGCTAAATATCTGTGTCTGGGGAGCTTTCAATGTATTCATTCTTAATAGCAGGGAGAGTCTATTGGCACTGCAACGTCAGCCGCAGAGCGTGTCAACACCCTAACAATCAATATAAAGCCCTGTCCTGCAGAGCCACTCCAACGTAGGCTTGGCTTTTAGTGGGGTGGAGTGCTAGAGTTGGTTGAGAGTCAAACAGCATTAATTATTCCCTGGAATAATAGTCCAATTAAACATGCTCTTCACATGTCCGTCAAAACGCACAGTCGTTTCTAAGACATGTAGCAACATGCGTACCATTTTCTAATGAAGATAATGGCAACTACAGTAATATTTCATTCTGAGTTATGTTGAGCTACTTATTAAATGAGTGGGGTGACACGTCAGTATTTTGGATTTCTGACATGTAGTCCTTACTTGTTCAGTTGAAAGGAACTTGAATTAATAATCTTATTATGTGATACAATTTTGTGATTATAGGTTATGTGACAGTTTTTAGAACTAGCAGCACCCTGAAAGATTAGGTTCCTAAATTGCAGGTTGGCTAACTTTGCAGGCAGCCTTTTCAGGCTATTTGCATTTCCACTTTCTTGTTATTGACCCGAGTTGATTACACATCAGGGTCAAGTTCCCATGATAGTCTCTGTCCCTCTTTGCAGCTCACTATTCCGGTGTATGGTGGGGACGTTCAGTATCGGGGCAAAGAATGATGGGTTGGAATACTACCCCGAGTAATTGCCAATGGTTGGACAAATTGTGAGAATTCCTCCTATCACCTTTTCCGTGTTTGTTGTGCCGCCGTAAGTGGAAAGGGTATGCCCAGTTGTGGGTCCTGCGCTCAGTGTGCCATTAGAACTAAGCTACACGCTACTGAAGATCCCCAATCAGGGTGAAACTGGTCTTGGGTTGCTTGTGTTCTGATTCAGGGTGGATCTGACCTGGCAGTTCAGGCTGGACTGTTCCTATTGGAGCAGGGCAAGATTAGTTTGCAAATAGCTAGTCGAAACTGAAGTGGCATGGTGAGCAAAAGCGTGATGGCCAGTCTCCCATCAAATTTTGTGTGTTTGATGTACAGTATCAAGGCGCCTGAAAGTTTCAGCCTCTAATGACACTGGTGTGAGCAATAAAGTACAATGTTCCATGTTTTTTTTTCTTATGTCTAGTGTTAGACAAGAACTTTTTATTTTACTAAAATGATGTATAATAACATGCTTATGAGCTTTCAGCCAGCCCTTTGACCTGTTGGTGCCTTACTGTGTCATTCGCATTTTTCTTTCACCTACTGCAGCATATAAAATGGGGTAAAGGGTCAGCAACTGGCTACCTTCGCTGTGATTGACAGATGTGCTCTTTTTGAAATTGCAGAATTCTGAGTAGCTCCTTCAGCACCAGGGGCTAATATGGCAAACTATGCTTTTTCTTGTGCTCCCAACAACTGATGCCGTTTGGAAATCTTCCCTGATCAAATCGGTTTTGAAATATTTTTCGACCAACTCGGATTGGGAGAGTCCGACTGAATGATTATGATGCATCCAGATGCTTCTAGATACGATTTGGTCGGACTCCCATTGACTTCAATGTGAGCCTATGTTCTGACCGACTGCTTAGGCTCCCATTGAAGAAAGGGGTGGTTCTGGAAAACCGAGCAGCCTGTGGCGGGCACCCCCTGGTGTCTGCCACACTGTGCATGGCAGGTAAGGGGGGACCCATGGGTACCCCCACAGGCCCGATTGCGAAGGATCCGGGTGCAGGGGTCCCACTACAGGCCACTAAAGTCTGATTATGACTGCCGATTCAAGTCGGATGGCATGATTAAAAAAACATGGTCCATAGAAACGTACGATTCTGCGCCGTATGGCTCAGTCATTCCAAATGCCGTCGGGTTCAGATTGGGATATTCCGAACGCCTAACTCGCATCATACTCGGACGGTCAGAAACCTTTTTGATTCGGTTAGAAGGACATGTTCCCGATTCGGACGGAGCAAATGCCGTTATGAGGCCTTATTAACCGCATTGGAATCGGGCCCTTAGTGTTACAAAAATCATGACAAAACTAAGCAAGCACTTACAAAGTCAATGTACCTGTAGCCAATGCAAAACCTCTGTCACCTTCCAGCACAACTCCCACAAACCTATTCACATCCATCTGTGGGTCTCTCCTACCCTATATCAAGATCTATGTACCTTTTCTATTCCCGTTCCGCTCTCCCATGTGCAGTTTCAGTTCCCCTTCTTTCCTGTGTGGATGCGATTCCTCTAGGATGGTTACCAATACAGGTTTAATTTGATCTAATTTTATGTCCAGGACGTTTGTGAAGTAGCTGCTATTCAAATTATTTAATGTTTGTGCTTTCTCCAAACACACATATTCAGGATGCTCCTTAGGGCACAGATTCAACATCACAGATCCGGCATCTCTTTAGTGATCTTATGAGGCTGAGTTGAGTATGCCTTGTTCAGTCTGATCATTTTTTCATCCATCATAGGGGCCTAATGACCATGATTGGGATAAACAATTTAATGTAAAATAAATTCAGAGACCCAAAGTTTTTTTTGTAACCCACTGCCACTACTGACAAATGCTAAGGTTGCTGAAGACCAAGACTATCTAGTTTCCATTCCATCCGAGGCCTTTCTTCAACCAGCTACGCTTTGTTTGTTTATTTCACTCTTGCACATTCTGTTTAATCCCCGCTTTCTCCTTCTATCACTGGTTCCTGTCTTTTTCTTCATCCTTCTTTCTTAATTGTTACTTATTCTCGGGGTCCGTCTAATGAAGAAAAACAGTTGCTTGTCCCCAAAAGTGAGTTTCAGTGCCATCAAATGTTTGGTGCACCCCCATAAAGGGTGTGGTCACACTTTCACATGTTTTACTGGAATGAATGTAGCAGCACTAATAAGGGGCTATTCACGGTCCACCTGGCTCTCGACACACACACAGCTAGGACCCCATCAGACTAAAAACAAGGATGTATTTAAAAAAAAAAAAAAAACAGGCCTCCATACAATTTTGTTCTGCAGATATTTCCACCCGCACAGAAAGATCTGGCTATTTCCGTTATTAAAATGCTGGGGTTTCAGACAATGTCGCCCCGCCATGCTAGCCCTGCAGATGTTGGACTCTGAACGTACTTGCTATCATGTACTGAATTTTTTAAAGTGCACTATGAGACATAGGAATAATCTCTAAAAAAAAAAAAACTAAAAAAAACAGATTGAGACCTATCGAGTCATTCCTTATTTAAGAAATGTACAGGACTCTGGTCAAATTTACGTTTTAAAATTAATAACCTGTTTGTTTTTTTATATATGAACATGCATGTATATTGTGGTAACTTTTATGGTTTTGCATTGCTAAAAACCGAATAAAGGAATTTATTATTATTATTATAATGCACCCTGGGTTTAGAACATCTGTGTATCCAACAAAGTCTCCCAACCCTGCTCCAACTTAGGAAAACGTTGAAGCCTCTTGGCAGAACTCATCATGATGATTCAGTAATAGTACACTTCTCCGTACCATCTGTTGCTACACTCCAATGACTTGTTTACTATATTTTTGCTTTTAATCCTGTACACCACACCAATGTCTTTTCACTGGGTTTGTCTATACAAATAAATTCATCCTTGGACCCTGCAGAGAATATGGGGAATTGGAACAATATAAATCCTTGTATTAAAAAATAAACAAATGAATAAATTGGCAGGTCAGATCTATAGTTCTGTTCCAAATGAGAACATAAGGATTCAGAGGATCCAAGAAGTCATTGCGGTAGCCACTTTGAATATAGTGTTCACTCTTAATATTCATGGAGTCTGGAAAGAGGCAGGGCAGAGCTGGTTTTAGAAGGCAGGGCTTGGTGTTTCTTTGAGTCTGATGAAGATTAACAAAATGGTGTGCAGCAAGTTCTGGAGGGCCTGCAGGCCATACATAGGCCATGCAGCGAGAGAGCATGATACAAGGCTAAAGACCTTGCACAGTGGTTCTGGGGATATGGGGTCTTAAAGGAGGGCCAGGCCAAGGCAAGGTCTGTTCTCCGAAGCACCTCCAGAAGCCTTTCACAGTCTTTGAAGGAGGTGTAGTAATGGTTTCACTGCTCAGATACCTGGTGAATTGCATAGTGGGATAGCCAGATAATATGGGAACTAATGTAAACAAGTGAAATTGAATCTCTACACTATTTTGAGATGCACATGACATCCTTTTTTGGGTGCATAAGGACCTCACACCACTTGGTCCCAGTGCACCTGCACCAGCTGCACTTTATATGTATTCCCCCCTAAAATGTGGTGGTTGTTGGGTTTTGCATCATGACCTTAGTACTTGTTTCTTCTCCTCAGTATATAACAATGGGATTTAATTTAATAAAGATTTTATTCATAAACATATAGGGGCCGATTACGATGAGTGTTGGTTTCACTTCCAACCACCGAATTACAATCTAGTCGCTTGGAATTTAAACCGACCGGCCATTCCGTCTGGATTCCGACGGGCTCAAGTAGCCTGTCGGCCAGTCAGACACCAACCTGTAATCCCAATGGAAGGCGTTTCCGCCGCTGGGATTACGATGCTCATTATCTGACAGGATTTCCATGCCGAGTTTGTCAGAAAGCGAGTCTGGGGGACACTAGTAATGACCCCTTATCTCTGCGGTCTCCACTTGGGGGCCGAGGGGGCACCTACGGTGCCACACTGTTAATCCCTGCACCATGTGGTCCACACCTTGAGGTGCCGGCCACGTGGTGCAGGGAAGAACACAATCACCCATTTCTCTATGGGAACTTGTGCTACAGCCGGTTTACGGCTGTATCACAAGCTCCCATTGAGAAATGGGAGTATGAGACTGCAAACACAAGGAGATGGTAGACGGAGCTCTGAAGCTTTTCAGACACTCACCCCCAGTCACAGATCTGGGTTGAATCAATCACCATTCTTTAGCTCACTTCGCCACCTCAGTTCAGACCCAGCTATATGCAAATCAGTCTTGACCCTCTGCCTCATGGGAACAGTCAAGCCTGAACTGCCAAGCTAGGCATTCCCTGAACGAGAAACAAGCACCCTGGGACCGGTTTCTGGGTAACACCCTTCCTCAGCCAGGCTAGCTTGAATTCAGTGGCAAAGTGAGCAATGGACCCACGTCTGGGCATACCCTGCCAACTTAGGGTGAATAAAGCAAACACAAGGAAATGATGGATGGAGCACTGAAACTTTTCAGAAACTCACCCCTAGTCACAGATCTGGGTTGAATTTATCACCATTCTTTAGCTCACTTCGCCACCTCAGTTCAGACCCAGCTATATGCAAATCAGTCTTGACCCTGTGCCTCATGGGATCAGTCCAGCCCAAACTGCCAAGCCAGGTCTTCCCTGATTCGGAAACAAGCATCCTGGGACCAGTTTCTGGGCAACATCCTTCATGAGCCAGGCTAGCTATAATCCAGTGGCAAAGTGAGCAAGGGACCCACGTCTGGGCATACCCTGCACCATGTGCGGTCGCATTGAAATTGCAGTGTCGGGACCGCCGACCTGAGGTCGGTCGGTCCTGAGTCAGCAACGGTGTCGGTCGGAGGCAACTCCGACTGACATCGTAACAAGGTCCATAATATTTGATTGCATCCTTCGACTGCCTATGATGCATGTATAACCTCATACGCCCAGTGCTGATGCTGATAGGTATTTATAAAGCAGGATCAGCTACCCAAAAATGTTTTCTGGTGCTGGGCTGAGATAGTCAAATCACCACAGACACTGATCTTAATTATTGCTTTTTTTATCTATTTACCATGTTAAATGGGACCTTTTGGTGGGCCAACATAGTCACTCCCCTACTTATGTGTGGCGCTAAAATAGCGTGAGCATTCCATTTTTCGCCTACCTTCTCTTGCTTGCTCTCACTCTCATGATTTCTTGAAACCAGGCCATATAACTTTTCACTTTTCTAAGGTTAGGACTTTAGTTGACTTTATTGTAGTCAACAGGATGATTTCACGGGAAATAAAAAGGCATAATAGCATAATTTACCATGGTCTTAACAGGGTTCTCTTCTTTAGCCCCTTGATGTTGTTTTAAACTATGTTTTCATCCTTTACCTTTTGTGTTATATGGCCTCTCTTCCTTCATTATGAATGTTGATTTAAGTGCAATCGTCACTGTTGAGAGCGCCTGTGTATGGTTAAACATGTTGGAGGGCTAATGCTTACTTGTGATTGCTACAAAATCAGCCATACTTGAGTCTTTTTTCCTTTGCGTTTTCTGATTCTCTCCAGCTATTCCATTGAATTTATAAGACTGGTTGCATTTTTCTAGTTGCTGCTTTGTGGTAGACCGTCAAAACCCCTTTTCTGCTCCTTTAAAGTTCTTGATTGTTGTTCAGTGTCGATAATCACAAGGACAGTGCAATCTGTCTCCGTGCCTCCCACCACTTTCTCCGCCTCCTTTCCTCCCTTCACATAATCCAGGGCTCTATTCCCTGAAACTTCTTCCTTCATCGCAACTTTAAAAAAAAAAAAATTAAGTCCCCTCTTTTGGAAAGTTAAAATATGTATCGTATTTGTTTTTAGCAAAAAGAAAAAAAAATGCTGCACTGACTCCAAATTTCCGAGCGTCCAATGAATGTCAATCGACATTTTAGATTGCGCTAGGATTTGTATTTGTTTTCATTTGATTTCTTGCTCTCCTCACCAATGCTTTCTGGCATTGTGGAACAAAAGTGGTGTCTGGGAACGAAGGCAGCAACCGCAGCAGTGAGAAACTAACAGAAAGAGTAACTTTTCAGAGCAATGTCAAACCCATACTAGAGGTTATTTCTCTTAAGGAGCAGTGATCGCTTCCTCCAGAGCTGTGGGCCAAGTGGGAGATCCCTCTCCTGCACTTGTACCTTTTTCACGAGTTACCCATGTAAAGACGCGTGCTTTCAGATCTGAGCCTGGTTTGCTTTTATGGAGATAGTCAAGTGGACCTGCCTGAGGTTTCAGAGTTGTAAAATGGTTTGTGCTTGTGTCAGAGACACTGAATACAAATGTGCTGCTTCAGTGCAAGGACGAAGCAGATGACACAAGTAATGCCTATTTCTTGCTGAAGTTGTGCGAAGTCAAACACCGACCCAGGTAGAGGCTGTATAATAAAGCTTTGACAAAACACAGGCAGCTACCACAAAGGCCTGATGTTCTTTAGAGAGTAACAATAGAGCACCTCAGAGGAGAAGAAGCATGAAGAACACACTGCATTCGCTGATAAAGTATCAACCCAGATCTTTAACCGCCATGAGTTGCATAGACTTGTTATGAATACTGGTGGGCCAGAAGCAGCATGTCCACAACTTGCATTTTGTAGTATGTTAAGTAGTCCTACAATAGTACTCCAAAATACTATTAACAAACCAATGTGCAAATGTATCCGCCTATTCCAACTTTTCATGTGTAGAGATGTCCTCCCTGACCGCGGAGATCTTCGCACATGTATGTATACATTTTAGTAGGAAATGTGAGCGGGACAGAGAGGAGTTGGCTGGAAAATGGGAAATATTTACTACTAAAGAAGAGGGGTTAGGGGAGATTTGGGGAGAGGTTTAGGGGGACATGAACCCACACACAAGAGTAAGCCCACTACTATTCACAAACTGGCCTTTTATAGTTACGACAGCCAAAAGATTTAAAAAAGACCCTGAACAGTTGTAAATGAACTGCATCTTGGAGCTGGAGAAAGTCCAACACCATGCATGGCCAACTACTTGCACTCCCACAACCTCCCATAGAAAATAATGGAGGTAGGTACTTTTATGTCATGTTTTTAAAAATCCTACAACTAAAACATAGTGTTTAATTTATTGTAAGTATTTCCTTAACTTTTGTAATTTAAAAATGAATGTAGCTTTATTCAAAAATCTATTACTGTTAATTCTTTGTATCATGTTTAATAATTTTAAACATGTAATATGTATATTTTTTTACTTTAGGTAATCTTTTTTATTACACTTCAGGTAAAAAAAGTAATTTAATATGTTACAAAATAGTTACGTTTTTAATTTAAAATAAATTGTTATTAATGCTGTAATCTTATAATATATTCTACATTTAATATAATTATACAAACTAAAATAACATTCAACTTAGTATTTGATCTAATCTTTTAAAAATGTTTAATAAACTTTTCAACTTTTGCCTATTCTTTTCCCTGAGGTGAGGTCCGCTCTGATTGTTTTGATGTTCTGCACACTTGGGGGAGACTACTGCGGTCATAAAGTCACTACTAGTAGTAATGTAACATAGTATTTGACATTCTTATTGACTCCACCCCCTTTTTCCGGTAGTGAGGCCATGTAAGTGTATATTTTTAAATAATTGTACACTAGGAACTGGTGAATATCCAAAGGTGTAAAGTTTCTCCAAAGTGTTGTAAGAGGTTATTTTTGTGTGAAATGGTCCTGCTTGGTTTGAATATTGGTCCTATTGACATTCGGTTTCAACAGCTGTAAACCATTCATTGTTGTATTGCTTCCAAGGATATTGAAGATTGCTAAGTGAAAGGGGACTGCTTATCTGAGTAGTTGGTGAATTGGTGTCATCTACCTTGGATAATCCTTTGCAAGCAAACAAGCTTGTAATGGGGTTTAGTGGGCACACATACACAGTAAAAACATATGTGGATCGTGGAACCTTGAGAGACTGCTGGGGAGGAGGCGGAGCTCTTATATTTCAAGCAAAATATCTTTCCTATTGCATGCAGCATGTCAACAAAGAAAAGAACCCCTGAAACTCCGTGCCATACCAGCTTCCCTAAACCACTATAAAAGAACCTGGCGCTCCACAATATTGAAACCCAGGGACATTGGCAAAGGATCACTTCTGTTATACCGAGAATTAAAAGGAATACGCCTGTTATCACTCTCACCCACACTAACCCACAGCTCATCTGGCTCCCCTGTAATCAAACTTTTTTTTAGTTTTATTCACTTTTTAATCACATTTCATAAGTCTGTTACGTGTCACGAGCTCTCCTTTCTCACAAATTGTTTCCACCATCTACATCACCCTTTCTTCAAACATTGTCTCTCCCTTCAGTCCAATCCATGATTATGTAGCACAGTGGGTTCAATCAGCATGCCGGGGAGATCTTTTGCATGGCATGAAAGTCGCAGGTAAAAATCTGTCATGGTTTATCCATCTTTGCATTCATCCAAAGTTATAGATAGCACCTTCATATTTCAGAATATAGGTCAGACACCTTAGGCAGGACTTGCTTCCCAGATATTACTACACTGTATTACATACTTTACGTAGTGTAATTCTTGAAGTTTGCACTTTTTGCCAGACAGGCTGTGCATGTGGCAGTCACTTCATTAATGTTCGGACATGTGCAGCTATCTGGACAAATACATCCATTGCATAGGTCTGTGTAGCCAGAAGATGTCAGGGTGGGCTACTGGGAGTGCATGTAGTAATTCATCTTTCCAAGCTGGCATAATGTGTATCCTTGAGTTCAGAAATAATCAAAACTGCTCCAAGACACAATTCACGGTTTTCAACTATGTCATTTAAATTTCCACTGTTTTTAATCCGAGAATATTTTTCCGAATATGTACTTATTTACAAGGCTGGGTTTTATGCATAACAAGTGGGTAGAATTCCTCACTGCGAACCACATGGGGAGAATTCCCCACTGCGATCCACATTGGGAGAATTCCCCACTGCGATCCACAAAAGGCGAGAATTTCCCACCATGATACACATTGGAATTTGGGGTCTGAAGCGAGTGCCTGCTCCAACCATTTGGCTCCACCTCATGCCCTGACACCTTCTCAAAATGTGTCGCCTGCTTCTCCGGCTCCTGGTTAGCAGCTCCCAAGGTCAAATAAGATCTCCTTCTGGATTGGTTAAAGATCAGGAAGATGTGCCCCACGGTAAAAAGACGGTCCTTACCATTCCCATCAGCAGCCTCAGCACAGATGCAGTTTGTTGAAGGACACCACTAACCCTTTCTGTGTGTACGAGATGCTTCTAACCTTGGCGTCCTGTGTCATAATTGTTGTTAAATTAGCACTTGACTTGGCAACTATGTTTAAATGCTTGCAAAGCCTCTTGTGAAATCCCTGGATGGATACATTGTTGCCAATTCCTAGTTTTTCAAGAGCAATGCCAAACCTATCACATTTGCAAATGTTTGTTTATTGTGTTCATTAGCCTCTTTTATTGACCAAAACCGGATTTACCCAAAACTCAGCCTTCTTTGTGGCCTCCTTCAAACGTAGAGTTAAATTTCATTGGTTCACAAGTCCAAGCTGGGCTATTCCGTCCTAATGGAAGAAGTGCACAGAGTGGATGGGGTGCTTATGTTAGACTTTTACTTTTTGGAGGAAAACGCTTATTGCATGAGTTTCTGCCATTTTATTATGTGCATCATGTAAGACCTTCTTAAGAAACGTTACCATAAAAATCTCATAATAAAATAAAAGTAAACCATATTTGAGAGGATTGTATTCTCATGTTCTGAACAGCTATAAACAGTGCTCTTTGAAGAAGGAAATGCTGCCTGGGAAAGGACAATGAGTGAAATGCTTAGTCACGGCTGCTACCTCCCACCCGCAGTGGGGCGGGTGGAAGAGAAGGGGCATGGGGTAAGGGGGAGGTATCGGGTAAGAATTCTTTTTTTTTTTTTTAAATAACTTACCTCTCGGCGGTCCGGCCGCCTCTGCCTCCTCTCCTGAGTCCTCTTCCTTTTTGGGAAAAACAGGAAGCAGGAAGCGCCAGGGCTGCCACGCTCCCCGCAGCCAAGTACAATGCTGCAATGCAGCATTATGATTGGTCTGAGCGCCATGACACAGCACTCAGCCAGGGGCTGGAGGAGCGGGCATGTTCTCCATGCAGGCTGAAATGCAGCCTGCATGGAGAAGAGGGAAAGTGCGCATGACTGTCTTGGGCCGACCAAACAGTCATTGCGCACTTAGGAGTGTTGCACCCTCCTCCCCTGCTCTGCAGCCCCGCTGCGCCCCATCACACAGGTTGCCGCAGCAGGAGGACAAAATAAAATGATAATAACATTAGTTATCATTTTATTTTTTCCTTTCTTTTGCAGCATTAAGGGAGTGAGGTGACACAGTGAGTGAAATGCAGCCTAGAAAAGGACAATGAGTGAAATGCAGCCTTACCTGTGAAGAGATAAAAAGTGAAATGCTCTCTGGAAAGGGATGTTGATTGAAATGCTGCCTAGAAATGGACATTGAGTGAAATGCTGCCTGGAAAGGGACATAGAGTGAAATGCTGCCGGGGAAGGGACCTGAGTGAAATGCTTCCTGGGAAGGGACATTGAGTTGTTTCATTAATTCATTCCTTCTGGAGAAGTTTAGGCATAGAAATCTGCTAGATTTTCTGCTCATCCCATCAGGGAACAGAGCGAAAATATCTAGAGGTTAATCAGTTGGAAAATATTTTTCTACTTGTTGGTCGAAGTAAACAAGGAACAGAAAAAAACGAAGTTAAGCTGAGTTTGGAGGCATTAAAAAAAAACGTGTTACCTTCCAATACATTGGCAGACAGGTGTACATTTTTGCATGGCTTCAATTCATTTCTGTAATTATTATTATTAGTATATTGCTATTAGGTGGAGATGGGAGGTATTTTAAAAATAAACTAATAATAATTAATGCCTGGAAAAAGAAAATGAATATGTTTGAAGCAGGCCTTAAGATCTACTTTTTTTTGTCTGCTAAGATTCCATCCTTCTCGTGGGAGTGCTAAAGGGAAAGACTGTAGGTGACACAGAATGAGTATTGAGAAAAAGCAGTGTAAAATGTTTTTTTTTTCTTCTCAAGGGAGGCAGTGTGGTCTCGCTATCGAGGAAGGACATGGTACAGGTTTAATGTCACTATGTGTTTTTCAATTATGAACAGCAATAGTGACCACCATAAAGTATTTACTGATTAAACATGAGCACCTGCAAAAAGGACTGCCATAACCTCAGTGCCAAATGTTAATTTGATGTCATTAATGATTGAAGGCATTAGAGAAAGTCACACATTGCAAACTGACTCACGTCTTCTTTCTTGACAGCAGGACTTAATAGTCCCTCGTATGTTTTCTAATATTTAAATAAGACCCGAAAATTCTGGCTCTTAAAAATTGTATATTGTAAATGAACAATGGGAGATGTCAATTCTAACATTAATAATTTGAAACGCTGAAAACCTTTCCATGAAAATACATTTTAAAGTAAAACTCGAATAAACGATTCGGCACCACGACCATCGCAACCCCGGAAAATTAATAATTAGCTAAGAACAGCACTGTGGGTTTGGCCAGAAAGTTCAAGGCTCACCTTTAGCTGTCACGTGCCAAAGGTGTCATGATAAAAAGTATTGGCTTACAAAGCATCTCGATTACATTGCGTTTCTAAGTGCTTATAATGAAAGGCGTGATGGTAGCAGGCGGGCAACTAGAGCCAAATTTCGGGAGGGGGGGGCTGAAATATATTTCGGGGGGGGGGGGGCTAATTCTTCCAACCATAGACAGAGTGGTTGTAAGGAGGGGTGAACACACAACAAAAGCCTAATTTACAAGTAAATGGTCTTTTAAAGACCTGTTAAGTACTTGGGTGCGGCTGCAATTAGATGCTCGCCAGCCCGCGAAGCTGTCAACGCCCGGGCTGACACACACGACGGGGGGGGGGGGGGGGGTTTGGGAGCTGGGAGGGTGCTGAAGCCCCGTGAGCCCAATGGGTGTTGCGCACCTAGATGGTAGTACTAGCCAGTGGCGAGTGCCGCAGTACGGAAATGGAGGGCGGGACGGGGGAATAATAATTACATTTATAAACTTACCTGAGTAAGCAGTGGCCGCCTCTGTCCTCTTCTTCAGCTTTCCTTGAGTTCCAGCTTGCACGGGGGCACAGGCTCTGCACCCAATAGTGGCGCTGCTCTCATGCTATGAGAGCAGCGCCAGGATTGATCTGAGCAGCGTGGTTCACCGCTCAGACAGTGCCTAGGCGCCTGTGACATTTCTCAAACCCGGCTGTCTAACACAGCTGTTCTTGTCTTGCACTTGTCCACCCATTGAGCTGTGCCTTTCTAATAAATCTTACCTCCCCACTCTGCCTGCACTCATGCTGTCTCTTTATAACGTTTCCCACACCTGCCTCTCTACCCGTCTCTCTGACCCCTTAGCTATTGCTTTCTCACCAATCTCTACATCACATCTCTCATACTCTCATCCCTTCTCAGGCCTTTCCGTCTAACTCGTATTCGTCTGTTTGTAACATGCTTGTCAGAGTTTACAGGCCTTCTCATGCAGGTGATGTGGTTGAGGGGCACAGAAAGTAAACCAGGATTACGAGGGACTTGTTTAACTTCTGTTTCTTACACTGCCTTTTGCACGGCTGAGGCTTGAGGTCGCAAGGACAGTGCTAGATGTTGAAGGAGACCATCTCTAGGGGTCGCATTTCTGGTGACCCCCCTAAATGACGTCCATTAATTAAAGCGGTGCCATACTAAGGGCAGATTGTGCACTATACAAACGCTAACTAACAAAGACCGTGTTACACAGAGAGGCAAAAAGGAAGGAAGCATGTAAATTAATAAGACATTTAAGGACATTTGCAAAGTGGGCCATTGCCAGGGCCTCCACCTTCAAAGAGGCTCCTGTGAAAGTGAACTTGCTCTCTGTGTCACTTCTATCTCACTCCTATGTCTATATTTTAACATGTAGCGTGTTAGTCACTAATGCCAGGTATAATGGAACCTAAATTAGTAGAAAATGGGTAATATGATTCGAAGTTGTTCCAAGCAGAAGCCCCATTTGTTTGTTGTTTGTTGCCCCCAAAATCCTTAAAAGGACACTGGCTATATCTAACTTATACCAAAAGTGGGAGGGGCAGTTCTTTTTTGCTTAGACTCTTCATTACACCATTCACACACATTTGTGTTCAGATGCACATCTCTGATTACCTAAAAGGATAAACAAGTCTTTTTTTGGTCAGCATGTTACAAACTTTTATGAATTTGCAACCCCACTTTTTGAAGAGGCAGTTCTCTAACTAAGACTTGACAACTTCTATTGTTTGCTGATGCCTTTTAGAGCTTCCATGCCACTCCATGTTGCTAAGACATAATGTTTCCTTTCCTTTCCTTAGTTTTCACGTGGAAGCCAAACGCATTCTGGGAGTTGACATATTTGTATTCTTCTATTGAACATCTATGGACCCAATCAACAATTTGCAATAGAGATGTACAGGCCTGGAAAGATGTTATCATGCTGGCAAAAAGTGAAGTTTCAACCCTAGCATCAGGGTGCCTCCCATTTGATTATTTTGATAAAACATGCTTAGCACCTCCACATCTAGTTACTTGTATATTTTCTGCAGTTTTAAACTACCATATAGGCCTGGCAAAATAAACCTTTTGCCATGCCTAAACCTTCCTTTTTAATACATTTAAGTTGCCCCTATGGTAGGCCCAAAGCAGCCCAGAGGGCAGTGTGCAGTGTATTAAAAAAGTTGGACATGTGCTTTTAAGTTTACAAGCCATGGTAATGAAAAACTCATTCATTCATTTTTCACTACTGCCGGTCCGACCTCTGCCATAGGATAACATTGGTTGCCTTATTTCATTTAATAAGTGATCACTGTCAATTGGAAGCAGATAGAAATGTTGAGTTGGTTTCTAAAGAGTTGTAATTTAAAACCTCTTTAATGGTAATGTAGGATTTTAAATCAGTTATGAAAATGGCACATTTATAAAGTTGGCATTTTCTTGTCCAAACCATTTGGTTCCTGCAGGCTCTTTCCTGGATCACATGACTAGCTGTAGCTGGCAGTTGGTCTTTGTATATTGATCCCAGACAACGAGATAAAGGAGCATAGGTGTTGGCAGGATGAGCCATCTCTGACTTGATGAGGAGGGTCACCTACTACACTTGCACATCACAAAAGGCTCTGCCTGAACACACTCTCACAAAGGGTTTGACACTACCCTACTGTGACCCCAGACAAGCTTGGACAAAGGCAGGTAGGCAGTAAATTCCAAACACCTCTGGGACTGGAAACCTTAATAACCTTCTCCTACTTCAAAGTGGCCTGCATCTTGAACCTAGGACCATCAGAGTGACTCAAGGGCTAGTAGGCTGACATCCTGATCAGAACCTCAGGGACAGAAAAGGCTCAAACCGCCTTGAACCCAGCACCTGGACTCTGCCTGCTGTGAGCCCTCCACCCCAGGTGGTGTCACCCCATTCCTGCACCCATGGAAGTGGGACTGAAGATGCTCTGCTGGCCTAGCTGTGGTCATGTGGGCAGAACTTAAGCAGTGCAATGCATCGCCTCGCAACTCTGCTTCGGAACCGCCACCGCGTGCCGCATCCTTGACTCAAGCTGTCGCATCACAAGCTACTCGCCGACAGCATCCTTGATGATGAGGTAGGACTCGGCATCGCAGCCCCCCAGTTTCTTCAGAACTGCCAGTGCACGATGCATTTGCGACCCAGAACTTGCATCGCAAGCTGCTCGTCTACCGCATCCTCGACGATGGGGCAGGACTCTGCATTGCAGCCCCACATTTTCTTCTGTACTGCCAGTGCACGATGCATCTTTGACGTGGAACCACGCATTGCAAGCACATCATCAACGCATCCTAGATGATGAAACTGGACCTCTCATCGCAGTCTCTAAGCTCCTCTGAACAGCTGCTGTGCAATGCATCCTCGACGTGGAATCTCACAGTGATCTGAAACCAGGATTTAAGATATTCTTGTCCAGCGGGACTAACTTGATACCTGTAGGTAGCCCACACTCCATTGTGGTCAGCCTGAACTTGTGACTTTGTCCCAGTCCGAAACGGCTATATAACCACAGTTGGCTCTTTCTGCTTTTAGGCACTATTTTCACTTGAAAATTTGAAATCTCATACCTCAGAGTCTCGTTTTAATTTTTGTCATTTTGATCTCAACTAATTTATTACATTTTACTCTATTTTTATAAATTGGTATGGAATTTTTCTTTGTTTTTTCACTCCATTACTGTTTGAGGCAATGTGTAAAGTATTTGTGCAGCACTCCAAAGCTAAGCCTGACTGCTTTGTTCCAAGCTCCCAGAGTGTTAAGCACAGGTTAATTTGTGGTTCCTTGGAACTTTACCCTGATAGAAATTGTAGCTACTTCTTGAGCAGGGCTCCACCCTCCCAAACCAGTAACCCAGTTTCCAAGAGGGTGCATAACCAATAGCGAGGCAGTTTGTGAGCATCTTGATTATTGTGCATGAGGCCTCATTGGGGAGCTCACTGTACCTGCCGTAGCAATGCGTAGGTTTGCGTTACTGGCCAAGGTGAAAGCGATGGGGCCACAGAGAACAGAATCCTGGAGAGGCACCACGAGCAGCGTCAAGTGTGGGAGAAGCGTGGTGCTGGGGGCACCATAGGAAGCATGGCAGGAATGGGTATCCACTGGGTTGAACCTTTTGATGAGGGCTCCAGGCAGGGAAACATGAGTCAGAAAGCACAGTTGAAACTGGAAACGGCATGTGAGGAAATACACCTGGAAGCTTAGTGCAACAGAGCAAGCATGTGGTGTACTAGAAAGGAGTACATTTATCAAGACCTATTCTGTGCCCTCCCATCTGGTTTTGCGATTTCTTTAATCATCAATAAATGCATCTTTGTATCCGAAATTCACATCAGAACCGCTTCTCTTTCTTGTCGCTGCGCAGATCACAGCATTTCTGCCAAGTCAGGTTGATGATTTGGAAAAACACTTCTACTTCTCACTTTCCCCGGACTGAGCCATTTAGACAAAAAAAGGTTTCATCTGAAATGTTCCATTCTTCTTGTGATTAATGCACTGAATGCTTTCCCAACTGGTCACCAGTCCAGTTTTTCTGCATTAACTTTTATAGTTTTATTTGGCAAGAATCGAGGGTTGGCTTGTGTTTTCTGATGCTTTTGACATTTTTTTGTACTTTTACCCTGAACTTAATATTCTTTTACTTCTTCCGCTACGAACCGTTGTGGCAAGTCCTAGCATTTTACCATTGATATCAATAAAGCCGGGTGTTATTATCCCTTACTTTCCATCAAGTGTTTAATTCCCAACAATAATGAGTGCTGGTGCCCAAAACTCTGCTCAGAATCCCAAGGCCGGCGTTATTAGGTGTTGGCGCACGGAATTGAATCCACCACATGCATCTTTAATTCACTGCTAGACCCTGCCTGCCTCTTTATCTTGCTCTTTAGGACTCCTGTTTTCTACCTTTGTACCAGTTTTTCTGTCTTTCTCGTCCTTCTCCTTTTCAGTTTGTGCAGTTTTCCCCTCTTTTACTCTCTGTAAATTTGGGGAAAGCAAAAATAAGTGCCAATTCTCAGAAATGAGTGCATGTACTCCGCTGTCTCAAATTAAGCACTTCCCATGCCTGAAAGAGTTTTCACTTCCTAACCCGCTGCCCATTTACCCATACATATCCATTTACCCATACATACCTAATTCGTTTTTCTCCAGCAAGGCTACTTGGTTATAGACATCCTATTAACTAAACCGAGATCTCCTATCACTAGCATGAGCTGTTTCACCCTTGTCCCTCCTGGTTACCAACTTTTGTTTACATTTTGGGGGATCACTTTGAGTTACAAACATTACTTTATGTTCCAGTAAAAACTGAAATTGCGAATCTGTTTGTACAGAGACAGAGTATCACTCAAAAAGTGTTGGCCTCTCTTGCTTTGTGGCAGTTCCAGCAGGTGCCGCTCTCGCTGGCTCCTACTGTTTCTAGCTTGGCTGGGGTCCAGTGTAGTCTGTGTAGTAGCCAGTATTTTGTTTGGGCTAATTGTGTGGTTATCTTGTTCTTGGATGCTGAGATCCATAGTCTGGCCCTTTCATCTTCGTTTAGTGGTCTCTGTAACTCCCCTTCCCAGAATGCTAATGTTTTGTTGTTTAGTGTTGTGGTGCGGGGGGTAATGAGTTTGTAAATGTGAGCAGTTTGGTGGCCTGTCTTGTTTAGGTTTTGTGAGTACTGTATGATGGATGCCCCCCCCTTTTCTTCTCTCTCTATCTTGTCTTTCTCTCTCGTGCTCCACCACAAGCCAGACATTATATTTTGGTCAATCAGTCAAGAATTGTGACAAACTGTCTGTATATGTCAATTTTATTTTCAATAAAAATATTTTGAGATAAAAAAAAAAGTGTTGGCCTCTGACAGTCCTGATCCAAAGAAGCTTTTTTTCATCTGCAATCGGAGCATGTTCACCCATGTCCCTGTGATACCCTCTAGCATCTTGAATTACTCCGTCCATGAAAAATACTCTGGGTTCTCCTTGAAAGCAACTTAAGATATTGCAATTTTACGCCTCATATACGTTAAGCCACCAGTGGATATTTCTAATCCTCCACTTTAAGCATATCTCAATATTTACTAATCATAATCCCATATGGGTCAGTTCACCAGTGGATGACATGAAAGCCTCTACTCTTGCGTTTCTGAATATTAAATTGAAAACCTCTTGAAATTCCAAAACGTTAATATAGGCGGATGCTTGGCTAAAAGGGAGAGAAAAAAATCTGCCTTTACTAAGAGGACTCCTATAGCTGCATGCCAAATGCTGCACTAATGTAAACATTCTTTAATAACCTGGAAGATACTTGCCTACTTTAGAGCCAAACTCTTTCCCCACATTCCTAACAGAAATGTTTGGTCCACTGATCGTCTCGAGCTGATAACTTGTGTATTAACATTTATTGTAATGTAATCACTCTAGCCTTTGTTATACCATATTGAGAAAGATGTCACATGAGTTTTAGATTAGGCAGTTAAAGGAACATACTTAAGGGAGAGAAATATGGTGTCTCGTAAATTGATGTTAAGCTTCAAGTGTGGGGAAGTTCTAGGTAAGATGTCATAACACAACTAGTTATGTTTAGGATTCTGATTTCTGACTCCACTGAGGCAGAATCACTCCCTCAGAGCCTTCAGTAGATTTGGGGTCGTTTGTGCTTGTGGGCCTTGTCCAGAATGAGTTCTGGAGCCAGACCTTTATGGTCAGTCACTCCTAGAAGGGAGTACTTGTGATTCGCATTGAACCACACTCTCAGAGAGAAAAAATCCAGAACTTGTCAGTGATGTCACTTAGAGCAAAGTTTCCTCTAGGCGCCCCGGCCGAAATAGTCCCCTATTTCACATAATCATTGCTGTCAATATTTATTCCCTTGATCAGTGCCTAATTTATATATTTTTTAAAGTGCAGAGGCTACTGTTTTTGTTAGAAGCTCAATACTGGTGCTGCTAACGAATGTGAGGGCGTGAATACCAAAGTTGTGTAGTCTTGATTTCACCAAATGCCTCCTTCTCCCAGCACCCTACATTTTTGTCTCCTCTGCTCAATCATACATTATTTTTAGCACGGCTTTCTCGTTTCCTGTATTTCTCCTCCTCCTTACCCTTTCTACCTATCTCTCTATTGCTCTAGGTCATAGTCTGATGTTGAAAAATGATTCCTGATCTTCAAATATCAGCGCAGGGGGCAACCAACGGCCCAAATTAAGCACTGGTTGACAATCACTCAGATATATGGACTTATGAGTTTATGTATGTATTGCACATGATGAGGCTTGAAAGTAATCTTTGAATCATTACAGACAGCAGGAATGCAAACAAAAAGCAACAGAAAAGCTTTCATTTTCATTTTTCTTTGGGAAGTTACCAGTTGGGTAGAGATCTTTGTCTAACTGAAGCAATTTCCACACCTGGAGAGATGCCACAAAATTAAAAAGTAAAAACACGTATTGAACCAAAGATCAGTTGATAAGGCCTCCCTGCACATGGCAAATATTTTGTCTATGTTTTTTTTCAGCCAGTGGAATTCACTACTTTTCCAACAAGCTGAAGGTGCAAAGTTTATACATTTTGCGCAATATTTTTTGTTAAGAACAGCATTTCTTCTAAATTCTTTTTGTAGGGCATATTCTCCAATAAAACATATTTGAAGGAAAAATGCCACCTTATATAAGTAGATTGAAAACGTGCCTGCACATTGTCAATAATCATGTGAAGTCAAATTTGCCTTGACCTTCGGCAGTAGCATTTCCTACTACTCCATGACAGTTGCCCTGGTTCCACAAAGGAGTGGTGGAAAGAGGAGAGAGAAAAGGCAGGCCAAAGGGTTAGATGCTCTGTGTTTTATATATACACACCTGGTGCATGTATCCATTATTTACTCGATGCACTTGTAAAGAAAGTTACAGCGCCAATCTTATCAGTTGTGTCTCCACCAAAGAAGACAACAAATGTGTTGGTTTTGTGAATTACGTGCATGAGGACTTGAAGGCGTTCCTTCAAAATGGCAGCTCTCGCTTTTGTAGATTTAGGAGTTTACTCGTTTCAATTTCCCCTTATCCAGAAGGGGATATGGGGAACATTTTTTAAGTGTTGGCTATAGATTCCCCAAAGTTATAAGAATCTGATCCTCTTGCTCCCAGGTCAGTAGAACATCATCTGTGAAGATGCCACCTTCACAAGTGAGACCTATTTCACAAGATTGAGTCCACCAAGTGCCAGAACTTCCTTTTTTGAGGTACCACAACCCATGCCTTTTTCAGAAACCTTTCTTTTGCAGTATGAAAATGATGCAGCCATAAGTAGTTCCTTCCCCAAACCCTTCCAAGATGCAACGAGCCTCTGTTTTCATTTCTTGAATAAGATCCAGGCCATGTTGCAGTTCTTACTAGAGGAAGTATGTGGGTTCCAATATTATAAGATTCAATATTAGCCTGCTTCCTGGCCCAAGTTTGAGAAGATCTCTCTCGCCCATCATATGCATTGTTTATTAATGTTGGTTAGAAAAGTAAAAAGCAAAGAGCGTATACAGTAATGGACCAGCACCTGCTGACAAAAGCCACAGAAGATTCTGCCTTATGATTAAATGCACCAGTTGCGTAATTTCTAGCAGCTGCTACTCTTTGGCCATTGCGTTATGTATTATTGTGACCGACAATCATCATTATGATTCCTGTATCCCAAGTGGGCCTGCAATGGGAGTTACTGGCCTCATCCGGATTATATGATTAATGGGTGCTCTGCAGCTCAGCCCTGTTTCCCTTGCTCCTTTCGCTTGCTGTAAGTAGTCAACACCTCTGCATAAAGTGTAGAGCAAAATCATGTTGGAATCGGTGAAGAGACAACAAGTTTACCTGATATTCCCCAAAATCCAGGAATCTGGGGTATTATGGTCCTACAGAGCTATTGATGCACATAAGATCTGAAATTCTTGGGGGATACTGGAGAGTAAACTGCCCAACTCATAATGGGACGTTTAGTGGTGTCACTTGCTCACTGACTAGCAGCCATCGAGGAAGGAACTCATCACCTAGATGAAGGAAATCCTAATAAGACTGATCTTTCTGTGGGATCGGGTATGTGTGTATGTATTTAAGCTTGTATAGTGTACAGCTACCCCCAACGGGGGTGTCCCGACGCTTGCGACTACAGTGAAGGTGAAGGCAGGCTGGAGTTGTCGATGCCAATTTTGCTAAGGGAGGCTGCCTTCCGGAAAATAAGTTCCGATTTGGCTTTTCTGATGTGATCGGGCATGGAGTTCCATAAGGTCGCCGTTTTGACGGAAAAGGATCGGCCTCCAAATCTAAATTCAGAGAAGCGGGGGATAACAAGGCACTCATGGTGATTAGATCTAAGGGTCCTGGACTGATGGTATTTACGAACTCTCTTCTTTAGGTATTGTGGGCCCGTATCATTGAGTTCTCTATATGCGAGAGTTAATGCCTTAAATTCAGTTCAGACCGTATCACTAATATGGTCTGTGGCGGGAGTATACTTTCTGTATACATGTACAAAGCTGTCGGGAACGCACTGGCCATCACTTAGACTTTCTGTTCTAAGGTGTTTAGCAGATATTGAAAAGCGCTGTCCGCAACCAGAGCTACCAATGTCGTTATGAGCTGCGCCTGCTGGGTAATTTTACATGTGCCTATTAATTTACTACAGTTGTGAAATACATGTTTAATACCCCCAAGCTGAAAGTCGGTCAAATACTTCTATTACAAGGGCTAGTAATAAGGCTTAATGAAAAGGTGAGGTGTACGAACTTGATAAGTAAATTGAGCAGCGCGTATCTAGTGAAAACTAAATAAAACCTACTCATCTGTACCTGACTACAGAGGGGTAGGTTGTGTAATACCTTCCATGATGGACAAGAGAGTGGATGTAATTTACTCGAAATAGCTTTTGACAAAGTCAAAGCCACTTGAAAACCACGGTCTCTCAAATGCGGTGTTGGTTGGCTGCCATCATAAAGTTGACCTAAAATATCAATACTATTAATGAACCAAACCCTTCCATTCAGTGACTTAAAAAAATCAACTATTGACCAGGAAGTTTATCTTATGTATTGGTGCATCCTCTCTTGTATTTGGATGCATACACACTACCAGAGGAGAGACTGTATTATTTTGGGGTGCGCCGTGTGCACTGGCATAACTCTCAGTCCCCTAATTAAAGTATAAATGACTTCTTTCAAAACAGTATGCGCTGTTGGCATCAATTACTCAACTTATGAAAAGTAATTCTATTTAGCCTTCGGGTGATGGTGAATTCATCACTCTGCAAGTGAATTACTAATTATGAATGATGTCACCCTATGAATATTAAACTAGTTATGGATTTAGCATATCCAGATAAACAAGAATTGTTTCTTGAATTGTTAACAATAGCTGGATTATTGTGAAATACAATCAGGTATTTCTAGGCCTCTCCCAATTGACACACATCTAATTTTTGCAATTTCAATATATTTAGCATCAAAGTGTATAAGAACTTGCTTTCAATGGTATTACCACGCCAGTTTTTGAAAATATCTATATTTTTCTTTTTCTTTTAAATTTTAATATTGATTGGCAATTATGAAAATCATGATTTATTCAATAATGAATTCTTACTGCTGGAATAAAGAATTGCTTCTCGTCGTTCAGAGAACTGGTTTCTTCAAGGCCCTAAGACAACCTCGGTTTAATTTACAAAGCTTGCTCGACAACATCTAAGCTTCTCCTGCAGGTTTCTTCTTATATTTGAAGTAGACTTCCAACAACTGGAGTATTGCAAATTATACCGGAAGTAGTCTTTGAAAATGTATTAAATACTCCGAGCATGACTGCTTTTATGTGAGTTACCAGGGTGTGAACCACCCTAAAATATTATTCTAAATCATGCACACATGTAAATTTGTGGGTGTTTGATGCATTTGGTACCAATCTGACCGATTTACGACTCTCATTTGTAGTGTTATGGCCTGCATGCTTCTAAAATAAGTGACGCAGACACCGTGGATATAGTTGGTTACTGGCCACGAGCACATGCAGCCGGACACTTTTATTTGCAGGGTCACGTCACTGTTGACGCCTGTGGTGGATGGATCTGGGGTGCAAGTGTGTCCAGGCCTCGACAACACAAGTGCGAACTGAGACACTAGAGCGTGCCCAGTACGACACTACATCGTTATCATACATGTAATAGAACATTTTGTTAAATTCTTTGAAGCAGAATGTGAAATTTCGAAGAGCAATTTTTATTTGCACACTTAGGTACCAGGGCGCCATTTTGAATTGGCCTGCTTGCATTGAAAATCCCAGGCATGACCTGGTTGAATGAGCATAGACGGGTCTGTACCTGCTCGCACTGATTTACATTGTGTTCTGCAGTACAACAGCTCTATCTCCTTCTCAGCTACACATACAATAGGTAGAAGGACGGAATGGTTTAACAAATTCTTCTATGGACCAGTGACGCCATTTCCACACAAACATCTATGTTGAATTGTGTGCATAACTCAGATGTACAATCGACTTTTCCAACACACTGTTGTCAAAATGTGACTTGCCTGTATATATATAGAGCTAGGCTTGCAGTGCACCTGTTATGCAGCCAGTCAGTGCTTAATTTGTAAAACAATATGTGCCAGGGCTCTGGTCAGGAGGCCACTGCAGCTTCCACCACACATTGCCCTGCTAGGATGCCAATGATAGTAACAACACAACTAGTAACTGTCACACTCCTACAAATGGGACAATTCGGACTATTTCAGGCCCCCAAAGCTATAACAATGGTTTGGGCGGCAGGTAATAGACATTTTTCATTTGTATAGCATTAATAATGAAAATCTCTAAATTACCTAGACGGTGCCACCTTGTGGCAGACTGTCCCAAGCACTGGTGCTGACAATTAAGTGCTGGTGCTGAGCACCAGAAACCACATCCTCAATTTAAGCCCAGAATGTCAAAGTAAATGATGGGGCCCCCTTGAGCGATGTGCAGAGGAGCCACGAGTCTCCCTTATCTCAAAGGTATTCATTGGGCCTGGGCGGAACAAGGACCTCTGGTTGGAGGTTCCTTGAAGGGATAGGGGACCCCGAAGGCTTAGGGCCCACTGCCACACATGGGCTTACATTACGCTCCGTGTGCAGCCTTGTCCTTCTTGCATACTGAAGTAAGAGGCACGCATTGAGCACTGTATTATTTTTGCCTCCTATGTGGGGATGGCGGCATTCACATCTCCTGAGCCCAACCAGGGCCGAACTGGCTGTAGCGGGCACCGGCATTTCCCTGGTGGACCGCCAGGTTGGGGCTGGTTTTCTGCCCCGTGGGGACCGTTTTTGTTACCGGGGGTCGGCAATAATGGCCCCCATAACAAAGTAGCAAACAGCTTGGCTGCACACTCCTCCCCTCCAGGAGGGCCGGCCCAGAAGTTTTGCAGGGCCGGTTTCGGTTCCCAGTCCGGCCCTGAGCCCAACCTGTTGTGTTTAAGGGAGAATATTTCCCAGACTGGGGCCTGTGCAGGGGAATGTCACAGAATTCAGCCTTACCAATAACTGGGAGTTAGAAGTGACCAATGTACAATTCTCAGGGCTACACATGTGTGGAGTAAATGTGGGTACATATGTTTGTCCCCAGCGAGGGTGGTGCTTCTATGAGGCAATGAGCTGCATGGGGCTTAGTGGCCGAGTTTGCTGGTTTATTGGAGTAATGTATCCACTCCAGGAATCTGTATTTACCATCATTATCACAGCTTTGAATACCGAGGGGCCCACTCAGACATTCATCCATCAGAGGACAGCAAAAAGAGTACCATTGAGTCAAGATGCCTAAGTTTGTTTTGTGTAGTGTCATGACTGGTGCGTGTGAGAGAGAGGCGAGGGTGAATGCGGAAGGCGGTGCAGGTTTATGGGAGTAAGAGCTTGATGCACACAAAAAATAGTACTACATCTTACAAATCACAACAATTCAGCTTGCAACACACAAACGTCAGGTTGCGAGTCAAAAATATATTTCCCATTAGAAAAGTGCACTTTGCAAACCTTAACGAATCCTAGGGAAAATAGGTGTTTCGTGAGCATTTGTGATTCGGCTTGTACAGTATCAAAGCTTTGCACCTGTGATTGCTGTCTCAAATCATTGACATGACACTGACTTGTGAAAGAGGGTGGTAAAGCGTTTGCAAAGTGTACGCTTTCCCCGCAGGACAGTTTCCAGCTTGTGAATGGTGGCTCCTGACATTAGAAGACGCTGACAACCTTTCCGGAACCTTTGTATGCCTCTGAAAATTGTTTTACTAAATGACGACCAATGCTGGAATTAGAAAAAAATTCCTCTTGGAACCCATACATTGGGGGTCAAGATGTGGCAAGAGGGGCAGAGCTTGAACAGCAGAGTCACAGTCAACATATGCATTTATTTAAAAAAATCTATTTCAAAGAAATTGAAAATAAGGACATATGTGACAGTATATCTATTCTAGCTTATTTAATTTGTCACAAAGTGGCTGTATTTTAAAATATTCTACATGGTTAAGACACCTGCTGCAGATAGTTTTATGTGCCCAACAACTTTGAGGAGATTATAACAGTGGTAAGAGATCTCTAGTGGTAAAAGCAGTTTTTGGAGAGTTCTCTAGTCGCAGTTTTGCGTCATAAAGTAGCATAGAAGGCCAATGAGGAGAGGATGTGGTGTAACAACCAGAGCAGCCAACTTTGGAATTGGGGAACAGGGTTTGAGTCTCTGTGTCGGCGCAACACCATGTGGTTCTGGGCAAATCACTTAATCTTCCAGTCTCTACAAAAAATTAATGTGTCCTTGTGTAATGTAACTGGTGCTCATGTAAGCGCTCCAATACCTTCAGGTCGGGTTCGCACTATATAAAAGCAAACATTTTTTTAAAAAAGTCACATTTTGTAACATGCAGATCACAGGTTTGTATTTTAAAAAGAAAGGTAAGTGGACTACTGCTTTTGAAACTGAGATAATTTTCTTACTTACAGTTCATAAACTGCAATCCTTCTAAACCTAGCACAGTGATCTATTTACTGGCATCAAGGAGCTACATACAAACTCTAAGTCATTGATTTAGATCCTTCTACTTCTTTTTCAATCTGTTGCTACTCTAAGATTGCAAAGAAGGGTTCCTTTGGAAAGCTATACAGTGTTTTAGTACAGACAACCACATTCACTGCACTTAACCTTGTGTTTCTCCCTACCATTCATTCACTCTTACCACATAATGCCTACAAGTATGGACAATATGTGAATCTTACGTCTCATAACCCTTATTGCCTTATATAAGATTTCCTGGACATTTATTTACACACTTGTATAATTTATAGTGTCTCTGTTTGTTTGATGTAAAGTGCTCTGACACTGTACACTGGGATGAGTAGTGCAATAAAAGAATTAATTAAAAAATAGGTGCCTTTTTAAATCATTGTGAGGCCTGGCATTATTAGTGGATTTTACCCGTAAACTTTTTGCCTTCAACCCTCCTGTTTGCTGACTTTGTTTTTGCTGGCCTTAGAACACTGCACACTTTACCACTATTAACACGTGCTTATGTGCTTGTGCTCTCTCCTTACAACATGATAAGATTGGCTTGTATCCAATTGTCATATTTAATTTACTTGTAAGTCTCTAGAAAGGTGGCATTACCTGTGACCGGGGCCTGCAAATTAAATGCTACTGGTGGGCCTGCAGCACTGATTGTGCTACATACTTAAGTAGCAGTCCAAACATGTCTCAGGGCTGCCATTGCAGCCTGCATATTTGGGGTTAAAAACTGCTATTTCAACCTGGCAAAATAAACCTTTTGCCAGGCCCAACCCTTCCTTTTTAATACACATAAGCCACCTATAGGGTAGGCCCTAGACAGCCTAAATGGCAGGGTGCAATTGTATTAAAAAAAATTAGGACATGTGCTTTTAAGTTTTACATGTCCTAGTAGTGAAAAACACTTAATTTTGTTTTTCACTACTGCAAAGCCTACCTCTTCCATAGACTAAAATGTGAGTACCTTATTACATTTAATAAGCTGTAATTTCCAAATGGGAGCAGGTAACCAGTTCATGTTTAGTAGGAAACCACAATGGGAGCACACTGCTAGACTCTCGTCTGGATAGCCCCTCTGCATTGTGGTATATGCAGTGCGTATAACTTGAAGAGTTTCAGAAAAAGTTTGTGTGTGATTCACCAGAGTTGGTGCAAGTAAGTACTTAATAGATCCGGAGGAGGGGCTAGCGGTGTGCGATCCATTGCGGTTGATTCTACAAATGGGCTCCCCTGAGCCTTTAAGCTGACGAGCTTCTGGATGACGCACCTGCGTGCCGGTTGGGCATCAAGGCCTGTGACGGTTGCTTGGTGGCCTTCTTTTCCACCCAAAGTACGTTCTCTACTGATGAGGGAAGATATCCCGAAACCCGGGCCATGTCTTGGGTCTAGAGATCTTCACAACAACAAGTACTCACTTGCACCTACTGAGGTGAACCACTCATGAACTATACGTACCAGAATCCTTAGGGGCAATCCGGAGGAGGGGCTAGCGGTGTGCGATCCATTGCGTTTGATTTTCCAGTTCATGTTTAGTGTTTTAGGAATTGCATTGAAAAAACCTACCTCATGGAGAAATTGAATTTTAAATTACAATTTTGAAAATGCAACTTTTAGAAAGTTGCCATTTTCCTGCCTTAGCCTGTTGGCACCTGCAGCCGGTCTCTAAGTCACATGACTGGTTGTAGTTGACAGTTGGGATTTGTGTATTCCTCCCAGACAGTCGTACACAATAGAGAACTTCGGTGTGCCTCGATGGGCCATCATTGGCAGGATAGGAAGGAGGAGCTGCATGCAGCCCCACTTCCACTTGAGTAGGCTGTGTTTGCCTCCACCCAAAGGGCTGCATACCACCTGTAGTTAGTCTGGAGCATGGCCAGCAAAGTAGGGCATCTCTGCACTTCAAAGGAATGCCTCTAGAAGCTTCTGCTCACTCTAAAGGCACAACTGGGTATAAATATTGAACCTCAGCCACCAAGTCTGCAGTACACATCTGGACCTGTGGATACTCAGCCAGAAAGATGGACTGCTGAAAGGACTGCCACTCTGCCGAACTGCTTTCTGAAGGACTGCTAACCTGCTTACCCCTTGCCTCAGTGAGAAGGACTGGACATGCATCTTGTGAATCCAAAAACCCAGAGTGACTCAAGGGCTAGTTGGCTGACCTCCTAATCTGAAGCCTCAGGGTCACAAAAAGCTTCCACCAACCATGCACCGGGACTCTGGCATTTTGTGAGCCACCCTGCCAAGTGGTGCCAACCCATTCATGGCCCTTTGGAAATAGGCTTAAGGTGCTCTGCTAGCCTCTGTGGATCCAGCAGAACTGGCATATCTCATCTGGTAAGCAGCGCATCCCCGAGCAGAACCAACACATTGGCCTGAACTTGTGACTTTGTCCCAGTATAATGCGACCAGATAGCCACAGTCGGCGCTTTGTGCATTTTTGGTCGCTATTTTCAATAAAATCTTTTAAGTTGAATATCTCCGGTTCTAGTGATTGGATTTTTGCTGTTTTAGACTTGCCTTATTTATTAAAATTAATTGTATCTTTCTGACTTAATGTGAGATACTTTTTTTCTGTGGTGTTTTCTCTTTACTACTGTTTGAAACGTTGCACAAATACTTTACTCATTGCATCTGAATTAAGTCTGACTGCTCTATGCCAAGCTACCAGGCTGTTGAGTACAGGTTAATTTAGGGTTGGCTTGTGCCTCACCCTAACAAGGATTGTGGGTGCTGCTTGACCAGGGCTCACACCCCAATCAAAGCAACAACCCAATACCTTACAATCATTATTTGTGTAATTACTTATTTTTAGAAATCGTTTTTTTGGTTGGCTAGAGTTTGCACCTAAGTCGGGCAGAATCCTCCAGTCTAGTCAGGATCAGGGGATTACACGACTAAAATAAAACTGCTCAGCCCCTTGGTAGCTTGTTGTGAGCAGTCAGGCTTATCCCAGAGGCAATGTGTAAAGCATTTGCACATAACAAACAGTAATACAGTGAAAACACTATAAAAGGACACCACACCAGTTTCAGAAAAATGGCCAATATTTATCTGTGTAAAACGAGACCAAACGATAAAAATCCAACATACAAAGATTCAAATACCAATAAAGCAAAACTAGACTTTAAAAACAGTTCCTTGAAGTCAATAGCTTCATCCACAGTTATCACGACATTGTGAGCAACCAAATCCAACAGTTCTGGCTGACTGCTGTGTCGCAGGCCAGATACAGTGTCAGGGTGGCCCGTAAAACAGTACCTTTGAAGATGTAGGGCATCAGACCTTGCAGTGAGCTCCAGAGGAGCGGCGTTGGCAGGCATCGGTTCCTGGATTCGGTGCAGTAGTTGTCGGGCTCCTGAAGTCACACACATTGTAGGTTGAACTCCATGAGTTTGAAGTCCGGATTGCCGGCATGAGGGCTGCAGTGTGAAGTGTAGTGGTGCGATGTGTGGTGCCCTCCGGTTGTGGTGCAGGCAGTGGCTCGGGGACTGCCATCCAGCGGCGGCGGAGAGACCATTGCTGTGGTGCAAAGTGAGGCGGTGCTCGTTGGGGTGCTAACAGGTCACGGTGCAAGCCACAGCTTTGTCATTGCTGAAGTACTGTTATTTGTAGACCCAAGGCTCGGTGCGAGATGGGCAATGTGGTGTGAGGGGTCCACAGATCACGGTGGAGACAGTGGCGTCGGTTGACAAACTGAAGTCGATGGTGTTGGTCAGCCAATGTTGCAGTGTGGGACAGGGCAGTGCATTGTGTAACCGACGAGCGGTGGCGTTGATGTCAGCTTGGAGCATCATCGTCAGTGAGGCCAGGGCTGCGGTGCAAAGTGGGATAGTGCTCCGTGTTCTCCACGAGCAATGTCCACAGGTCATGGTGCAGGTAGCGGCGTCAGTGAAGACTTAGTTGGGGATACCAGGACAGAGGCGTGAAGCAAGGCAGTGCAGAGTGCGTTGCCCACAGGTCATGATGCAAGTAGCGGCTCAGTGGCAGCATCGGACGGGGTCATCGGTGAGACCAGGGTTGTGGTGCAAAGTGCAGTGGTGCTGTCTGTGGTGCCTTCAGGTCACGGAGCTGGTAGCGGCGTTGTTGATGGTGTCAGGTTACCTTTTTCCTCTGTGGGAGCTGAAACATCCAGTTCCAAAAAATGTTGAAGTCTTTGATTTTCCTGAGACTTCCAACAGCAGGCAAGCTCTACATCAAGCCCTTGGAGATACTTATTATGCAGAAAGAACAGCGCCAGTCATTTCTCTGTCCAAGACAGAAGCAGCAACTCCAAGCCAACCCAACAAAGCAACAACAGCAAAGTGGCAGCACTCCTCCTGGCAGATCTTCCAGCTCTTCTTTCTGGCAGCTTACTTAGTCCAACAGTAATCTAAAGTTCTGGGGTCAGGCCCACGTTTTACTTTGAAGTTGGTGCACACAAAGTTCCGATGGCACACATAAACCAGTTCAGCCTGGCTCAGGCCAGGCTCACTACAGGAGGTTGAGACCGCTTTGTGGAAGGCAGCCACAGTCCATTTATGTGCAAGTGACAACTACTCCCACTATTCTAAATTCAGCCAGGTCGATTCAACCAGGCAATGAGTCACCCAAGAAAGGCAGGAAACACCACAACCCCCTCTTGTGTCTGCCTAGTGTGAATGTACATCGCCAGCTCCTATCACTCCAACCCCAGACGGTTAATGCACAAATGGCAGAGGCAGACAGGATGGTTAAGTAAGAAAATACCCACTTTCTAAAAGTGGTATTTTCAAACATACAATATAGAAATCTTCTTTACCAAAAGGTGTATCTTTAAATTCTGAGTTCAGGAAGCCTAAATTCCATTTCTCTGTCTTGTCCCAATGGAATGTTAGGCTGGTTAGATGTTACAAATCACCTCCCATGTTAGCCTATTGGACAGATAGCCTTTCAATGGTGAAAACGAAATTGGCAGTATGTCACTATCAGGACATGTTAAACACACCAGTACATGTCCTTCATTTTCCATACACTGCACCCTGCCCATGGGGGTACCATGGGGCCTACCTGAGGTGTGCCTTACATTTAAAAATTGGGAAGGTTAGGGCCTGGCAAGTGGATGCACTTGCCAGGTCGACGTGGCGGTACAAATTACGCACAGACACTGCAGTGGCAGGTGTGAGACGCAGTTGAAAGGTTACTTGTGTGGGCGGCACAACCAGTGCTACAAGCCCACTAGTACCATTTGGCTTATAGGCCCTGGGCACTCACAGTGCACTGTATTAGGGACTTACTAGTAAATCAAATATCCCAATCATAGAAAACTAATCATAACAAAATTTACATGGAGAACATATGCACTATAGCACTGAATAGCAGTGGCAAAGTGCCCAGAGTCCTAAAATCTACGAAACATAGGTCAAAAACAGGAGGTCAAAAAGCAAAAAGTCTGGGGGAAAAACCCATTGAAAAGCCAAGTCTAACACTCATACACACAGATAAATCTAGCATTCTTACAGTGCATGCACTAATATTACATAGAGGGCCCAACAAAGTCAAAAACCTGCCTGCAATTAATAATGTTTCTAAAGTATTTGTGCCCTGATGAGCTGTGCCTTTTGTTCCTTAACATCTAGGTGTTAGGCTCCAGTCGGCTCCCAGCCAAGTTGATAGTTGAACAAAAGAAGGTCTGATGATCCTTTAAATCAGGCCTTTGTTTTAGGCCTGGTTGGATGTAAAATAAGACCGCCCCCTCACTGCCTCCGGGTTGCTGCTCTGAACAGAATGCAGGCTATGTGCAGGCGCTGCCGCTGCTGAATAATTTCCCAGTGTCTGAACATGACACCAGGACCAATTCAGGTTGTTTCCCTGGGAATCTGGAGCAGAAATAGCTGCTGGAACCTAGTTTGGGACATTCTACTTTCCAGTACTGACAACCGATAATTTTGAAAGCTTTAAGAGATCGGGACTGATTTAAAAATGTTGTTAAGTGGTGAATGCAAATACATCAACGTAGCTCTCTTGCCACTCACAAACTTCCATCCCTGCATTCACAACCATTCCCGAAGAGTCACCTATGGACTGGTGTCTGATAAATATAAATGATTCAGCAGTCTTTGCAAATCCCAGAAAATAGCAATTTTGTGCAGTGATCAATTAGGGCACCTGTGGCAGAGCAGAACTAAGGCGGGGTTACAAACCAGGCGGTGCAAAAACACTGACTGCTCTGCAACCCAAAAAACACTGACTGCTCTGCAACCCAAACAACACTGACTGCTCAGCAACCCAAACAACACCGACTGCTCTGCAACCCAAAAAACACCAACTGTTCTGCAACCCAAAATACACTGCCTGCTTCTGCAACCCAAAAACACTGACTGCTCTGCAACCCAAACACCACCAACTGCTCTGCAACCCAAAAAACACTGACTGCTCTGCAACCCAAACAACACCGACTGCTCTGCAACCCAAACAACACCGACTGCTCTGCAACCCAAACAACACCGACTGCTCTGCAACCCAAACAACACCGACTGCTCTGCAACCCAAACAACACGGACTGCTCTGCAACCCAAACAACACGGACTGCTCTGCAACCCAAACAACACGGACTGCTCTGCAACCCAAACAACACGGACTGCTCTGCAACCCAAACAACACGGACTGCTCTGCAACCCAAACAACACGGACTGCTCTGCAACCCAAACAACACGGACTGCTCTGCAACCCAAACAACACGGACTGCTCTGCAACCCAAACAACACGGACTGCTCTGCAACCCAAACAACACGGACTGCTCTGCAACCCAAAAAACACCGACTGCTCTGCAACCCAAAAAACACTGACTGCTCTGCAACCCAAACACTGACTGCTCTGCAACCCCCAAAACACTGACTGCTCTGCCATCCAAAAACCTGACTACTCTGCAACCCTCAAAACACCGACTGCGCTGCAACCCTCAAAACACCGACTGCTCTGCCACCCAAAAACACCGACTGCTCTGCCACCCGAAAACACTGACTGCTGTGCAACCCAAAAACACTGACTGCGCTGCAACCCCCAAATCACCGACTGCGCTGCAACCCCCAAAACACCGACTGCGCTGCAACCCCCAAAACTCCGACTGCGCTGCAACCCTCAAAACACTGACTGCTCTGCCACCCCAAAACACCAACTGCTCTGCAACCCCCAAAAACACTGACTGCTCTGCCACGCAAGAAACACGCCGACTGCTCTGCAACACCGACTGCTCTGCAACAAAAAAACCAGACCGCTCTGCAACTGCAACCCAAAAACCATTCAGTGCTCTGCAACCCAAAAACACCGACTGCTCTGCAACTCATCCTTAGTACATTAGGATCTAAATACTGCACCTGTAATATATTCCTTACCAAATTCACTTTCATAATTGTTGTTGCCCTTGACCTTTTTATAGTTTTATTTTTTGCGGAAAAACTTGCACGCTTAGAAAATCAGGATGTGTGTACCTGAAAAAAGTGCCTGATTTATTGCATTGCCGTGCCCCTGTACTCAAACCGAGAAAACTCAACCCTCGAACTCTGGTACCTCGGATAGGGTTTATCTGAAGGTTACAGTCAGTGAGATATACTGCACGCCCTGTGTCTTATTAAGCTGCTTAATGATTTGGAAGATGTAATGGCCTGCTTTATCTCAACATCTCTTATCTCGTGCGGCATTCTCGCGTTTTATGTAACCTTGCTATCTATCTCCATTTTACAAGTGATCGTTTTACAGTCGCCATCCTTCACTACTCCAATAAAATCACTTTAGAATAAACCATCTACTATTGAAGACTTTAAAAAAAAAAGAATGTCTAATTTCCTCATCTGTTTATTTATTTTGTTATATCTACACACGGGGATGTTTGTACCTGAATTGGTAACTTTTCCAGAGTCATGGAGGCTATGTTCCTAAATTTCAGACCGGACTCTTGCTCAGTTTGAAGGAAAACCACTAAAAATGGAGAATATTTAATTTTAGCATAATTGCTTGCAAGCTTAGTTTCTCTCAAAATCATTTAAATGTTGCATGGACCAGATCTCTCCTGGACTTATGTTGGACACTCCACTAGTAAATGCTGCCTTTTTTAAGTGCAGAGCGCAGGTCTTCTCTGTTTCTCCGTGCAATTAAAACTAAAATAAAAGTTTATAGGTTACTTTCAAACAACTCTAAACTTTTTTGTTGCAAAATGCCGACCTATTTGTAACCCTGGGCAAAGCACTACCCTACGCTTGCGTAGTTTGCGCTCACTTCGCACTATGCGAACTGCATGTAGCACTGTGCAAACACGCGTAGCGGTAATTTTATGCTTGCTCACGGTCCCCAACGTCAAGTTGGCGACCGCGAGCAAGCAAAATGACATCCTGGCAAGACTTTTTCCTCGTTCGCGATCAGCAACATGAAATTGCTGATCGCGAGCATGGAAAATAAACTTCCCGGCGAGATTCTCAACACGGGTAGGTCGGGTTTCTCATTGCGAGTGCTCGCGTATGCTTGTGGCCGCCCGTGATGAGAAATTACCAGTCCGCGTTGAGAAAGCTGCCGCTCGAGTAAAAATCTACTCGAGCGGCAGAAAACGACAGCTCACACTGTGCAGGATGCCGTTTTCAATGATTGTACAGTGCCGGATGCTTGTTCGCACTGTGCAATCATTGAAAATGGCATCTTGCACAGTGCGAACAGGGTACCACGCAGTTCGCGTAGTGCTCCGCGTAGCTCACGTAGTGCGAAGTGCACTTCGCGTAGCGCTACTTCGTGAACTACGCCCAGCCCTACCTAAGAGCAGTCACTTATTTCTGCATTTAAGTGACTGATTCTGAGCTCGGAACACAATAAGTCAGCCGTCCCAATTTTTTGTTTTATTTTAGAGACCAATTTCTTTTTCAGTTTATTTTCTTCCACCTGCACTCCTCTGACATAAAAAACGAGTTAAATGACTTGGGTGGTTTGTCTGACTTACAGCCGCAGTCAGTTTTGTGTAACCAGCAGGTTATAAGCTTGAATTCCAGCAGAGTTGACTTTATCATTCTTTGAAGCAGATGTGTGCATAGGTTTTTTTTGCAGATACTCCTGCTCTTAAATTTTCCATTAGTGTCAACATTATCTGGTAAAAACATCATGTTATTCATTGAATTAACTTTGACATCCACCTCCCTTTCAGCATAAAATATGTAGGTTTGTTTAGTCTCAAATCTTGTAATTACAGTTTTGTTCTTCAGACTTTCAAATGATGAACACTAATGTACACACCAATGTTCTAAAAGTTTCTTCATAGTGTGATCCACATTTCCCATATCTCTTGGTCGGTGAACAATCTGAAGGCTCTTAGTTTAGATTATGCAGATTGTTATGCAGATTTGTAGAGCACACCATCACCAGGGAGGGTATCCTGGCACTGAACGGTGTGAGCGCAGCCAAACCAGGGGCTTTGTGGGACGACACGAAAAGCCAGGTCTTCAGTTTCTTGCAGTATTCAAGAAGTGAGGTGGAGGCTCTTATGTGTAAGTGGAAGGTCATTCCATGCTTTAGCAGTGATGTAGGCAAAAGCTCGACCGCTGGATCTGTTTTTTCCTTATGCCTGTGATGTGAGCAAGTAGGAGTCCGGATGACTAGAGGTGTCTGGAAGTCTTGTGAAACCAGATGTGATTGTTGAAGTATGCTGGACCAGTGGTATGCAGTGCCTTGAAAGTGTGGGTGAAGGGTTGGAGTGGGCTAGTTTGTGTAAGGGGCGCCAGTGAAGCTCCTTAAGATTTGATGTGATGTGATCGTGGCATGAGAGGTTAATAGTGAATCTGGCTGCCAAGTTTCGAATGGTCTTCATCCTTGTGGTGAGTTATTTGTTGATCCCAGCATAGAGGGAGTTCCTGTAGTCAAGCTTGCTTGTGACCAGGGTGTGCTTGACTGTTATTTGGGTTCTGATTGGGAGCCATTTGAAACTCTTCCTCTGAATCTTCAGAGTATGGATGCATGCGGCATTGACGATGTTGACTTGAGCGGTCATGTGCAGTTTGGCCTCAACAACGATCCTGAGGTTCTTCGCATGGGTGGTAGGGGTGAGTAAAGGTTCTAGCTCTGTTGGCCACTAAGGGGAGGGGGGGGAGTCCCATAGATCACAATTTCGGTCTTGAAAATGTTCAGGGTTAGACTTTTGCTCTTCATCTAGTGTGTTATTTCTGTCACACAACATTTAACTTGATTCAGGTGCTAGGCGTCTTGTCCGTGAGGAAGAGAATGAGTTGCGTGTCATCAACATAGAAGAAGACGTTCACATCATGAGAGTGGATGATGCTGGCTAGAGGGATCATGTATGCATTGAAGACGGTCTGGTTCAGGGAGGATCCTTGTGGAATTCAATCAATCAATCATGGCATTTGTAAAGCGCCCTACTCACCCGGGAGGGTCTCAAGGCGCTGGGGGAGAGGGGTATGTTACTGCTCGAACAACCAGGTCTTGAGCTGCTTCCTGAAGGTGAGATGGTCTTGGGTTCGCCGAAGGTGGGTGGGGAGGGAGTTCCAAGTCTTGGCTGCCAGGTAGGAGAAGGATCTACCTCCGGCGGTGGCTCTGCGGATGCGTGGTACAGAGGCGAGGGCGAGGCTGGTCGATCGTAGCTGGCGGGTGGGTGTGTAGAAGGTCATGCGGTCGTTGAGGTATTTGGGGCCCAGGTCGTGGAGAGCCTTGTGTGCGTGGGTGAGGAGTCTGAACGTGATTCTCTTGCTGACGGGGAGCCAGTGCAGGTCTCTCAGGTGTCCGGTTATGTGGCTTTGTCGGGGTATGTTCAGGATGAGTCGTGCGGAGGCGTTCTGGATGCGTTGGAGACTTTTTTGAAGTTTGTCTGTGGTTCCGGCGTAGAGGGTGTTCCCGTAGTCCAGTCGGCTGGTGACGAGTGCCTGGGTCACGGTCTTCCTGGTTTTTGTGGGGATCCATCTGAAGATCTTGCGGAGCATGCGCAGGGTGTTGAAGCATGATGACGAAACGGCGTTGACTTGTCTAGTCATTGAGAGAGAGGAGTCCAGGATGAAGCCCAGGTTGCGTGCGTGGTCCGTTGGCTTGGGAGCGGTGCCCAGGGCAGGGGGCCACCAGGAGTCGTTCCAGGCAGAGGGTGATGATCCCAGGATGAGGACTTCCGTCTTGTCTGAGTTCAGTTTCAGGCGGCTGTTCTTCATCCAGTCGGGGACGTCTTTCATCCCTTCGTGTAGGCTGGCTCTGCCGGTGGTGGGGTCGTTGAAGAGGATCAGTTGGGTGTCATCGGCGTAGGAGATGATGTTGAGGTTGTGTTGGCGTGCGATGGCTGCGAGGGGGCTCATGTAGACGTTGAAGAGTGTTGAGCTGAGCGAGGATCCCTGTGGTACGCCGCAGATGACTTCGGTGGCCTCGGATCTGAACGGGGGAAGGGGGACTCTTTGGGTTCTTCCGGCGAGGAACGAGATGATCCACTCCAGTGCTTTCTTTTGTATTCCGATGTTGCTGAGGCGCTGCACTAGGGTGCGTGGCAGACCGTGTCGAACGCCGCAGAGAGGTCCAGGAGGATGAGGGCCGCTGTTTCCCCGTTGTCAATCAGGGCTCTGATGTCGTCGGTGGCTGCGATCAGGGCGGTGTCGGTGCTGTGGTTGGCCCGAAACCCGGACTGCGAGGGGTCGAGGGATCTGTTCGTCTCGAGGAAGGTGGCAAGCTGTCTGTTGACGGCCTTCTCAATGACTTTGGCAGGAAAAGGAAAGAGCGAGATGGGACGGTAGTTCTTGAGGTCGGTGGGGTCCGCCGTTGGTTTCTTCAGGAGGGCGGTGAGCTCGGCGTGCTTCCAGCTCTCTGGGAAGGTGGCGGTGTGGAAGGAGGTGTTGATGATGTCCCGGAGATGAGGTGCGATGATGGCGTCTGCTTTGTTGAAGACGTGGTGTGGGCAGGGGTCGGTTGGTGATCCGGAATGGCTGGAGTTCATCGTGCTGGTGGTGTCTTCGGGGCTGATCGGGGTCCAGTTGCAGAGGGTGGTGGTGGCGGGTGTTGGTTCGGTGGTAGGGTGCGCGGTCTGTGCGTCGAAGCTGTTGTTTATGTCGGTGATCTTGCGGTGGAAGAACGAGGCGAGTGAGTTGCAGAGGTCTTGCGAGGGAGTGATGTTGTTTCCGGCGCTGGGGTTGGGGAACTCTTTGACGATGTTGAAGAGTTCCTTGCTGTCGTTGGCGTTGTTGTCCAGTCGTTCTTTGAGTGCCGTCTTCTTGGTGGCGCGGATCAGCTGATGGTGTTTGCGGGTGGCGCGCTTGAGGGCGGTCCTGTTGTCTGTGGTCTGGTCGCGCCGCCAGGCTTTCTTGAGGGTGCGGCAGTTCTTCTTGGAGTTCTTGAGTTCGTCGGTGCACCAGGGGGTTTTCTTGCTGCCGGGTTTGCTGCGAGGGTTCTTTAGTGGTGCGAGGTCATCGGCGCAGGCGGTCAGCCACTTGGTGAGGTTGTTGGCTGCTTCGTTAGGGTCCGTGGTGCTGGTGGGAGGGAGGTGGTGAGCTGCTCGGCGGTGATCTTGCTCCAGCTCCGGCGGGGGACCTGTTGCGGGTGGTAGTGGGTCGTAGTCTTTCTGAAGCTGAAGTGGACGCAGCTGTGGTCAGTCCAGTGGAGTCCGGTGGAGTGGCTGAAGGAGATGTGCTTGCTGGATGAGAAGATGGGGTCAAGCGTGTGGCCGGCGTAGTGGGTGGGGGTGTTCACCAGTTGCTTGAGTCCGAGGTTGTCCAGCAGGGTGGTGGTGTTTGTCATTGTTATTCTCCAGGTGGAAGTTGAGGTCCCCTAGGAGGATGTAGTCGGCGGAGGGAAGGGCGTGCGGGCTGATGAAGTCTGCAATGTCTTCGCTGAATTGTGTGCGTGGTCCCGGGGGTCTGTAGATGAGGGTGCCTCGGAGGGTGGTCTTGGGGTCGGTGTGTATTTGGAAGTGGAGGTGTTCGGCGGTGGCGAAGGTTTCGTTGGAGTTGGTCGAGATGCGGATGGTGTTCTTGTGTACGATGGCGATGCCTCCTCCCGTCTGGTTGACGCGGTCCCACCGGGTGATCTTGTATCCGTCCGGGATGGCTATGGCGATGTCGGGTGCTGAGGAGGCGTTCATCCAGGTTTCAGTGAGGAAGGCGACGTCTGGTGCTGTTGCGTCGAGCAGGTTCCAGAGTTCCACGGCGTGCCTGTGGACGGAGCGGGTGTTGAGCAGGATGCACTTGAGGTGATTGTTGCTGGTGTCTGGCTTGGTGGGGGCGGTGCAGGTCCGGAGGCAGGTTAATCGGCAGGCTTGGCAGGTGAAGGGTCCGTGGGTGCGTTTCGGGGTGGCTCGGTAGCAGGCGGGGTTTCGGCCGGCGTTGAGTGCGTTGACGGTGGTGGGGTCGTAAGTCCGTCGTGTGGGCTGGCGTTCTCGGGGGCCAGGGGTCCTGGCGCTGGGCACGGTCCAGGCGCGGACGGGCGCAGACGGGCTTGCCTTTGGCGCGCCTTCGGCGCACAATCGGCACGCCCGCTGCGCGCGTCTGCTGCGCGGTCGCTCCGGGGGCGTCATAAGAGGGGAGGAGGGGAGGAGGGGTCAGCTGGGAGGCGGGAGGGAAAAATCCAATGGGTGTGGGGGGGCGGGGCCGCACGGGAGGCAACGGCGGGAAAAAACGGGGCTGAGGAGCCCGGTGGGTGAAGCAACTCACTCGGGGTACAAAATAGAAAATGGGGCAGGCAGGCACACGGGCACTCAGGCAGTTCAGGCGGGGGTACAGAAAAGAGAATGGGGCAGGCAGGCACACGGGCACTCAGGCAGTCCAGTCGGGGGTACAGAAAACGAATGGGCCAGGCAGGCACACAGGGGCACTCAGTCCAGGCGCAGGCAGTCCAGGCGGCGCTCGCGCAGGGTAGGAGAGCGCCGATCTGGAGGGGGAGCAGGAGGCAAGAAGATTGGCAGGCGGAGCAGCAGCGGTGGGGAAGTGACCTACCCGAGGGTTGGTCGCAGGCGTATGAGGTGTTTGGTGCCAGGCTGACTGACTTGGTCCTTCCAGTCAGGAGGGAGCCGCTCCATCAGAGTTCGTGCCCTTGCATTCCGATGTTACTGGATGAGAATTTGGTGAGAGACTGTGTCAAACGCTGCGGAAAGATTCAGGAAGATGAGGGCCACCGTGTCTTCTCTGTCCAGAGTCATGCAGAAGTTATCTTTGGTGATGATGAGGGCAGTTTCCAGGCTGTTGGATGGTCTGAAACCAGACTAAGTGCTATTGAGGAGTTGGTGGTCATTGACTTATTTCGTGAGGTCGTACACAAACAACCTGGTTATGCGGAACACAATATAGTCTTTAGAATTTATATAAACGGGTAAATTATATACTCCAAGGTATGGCTGTGCTGAATTATCTAGTCATGCCTACCTTTAAGTGTTCCTGATTTCAAAATTATCATTTCATATCCGTTCCTAAGTTCTCTTGTATGTGTCTAATATTTCCTCCTGTGTTTCTAGTGATGTAGCTACTTCTTTAAATGCTGATTGGAGGACCTAGTGGTAGGCTCGTTGCACTGGTGTAATGAAACTTGAGGGGGCCCAAACCTGAAAGGTACATGTTGGTTCCCCTCTACTATGTCAGGAGCTCTTTGGCCAGAGTACTGTGCTGAGGAGGTCCCCCCTGCACCGCGGGGGCCCTGGGTTACGCCACTGATATCCATAATGTCCTGGGAGTTCGAAGTTTGATTAGATTAAAAAAAAATCAGATTTTCCCATTCATTAACATGTCCAAGATTTTCTACCAGCACCCCCTATACACCAGTTCGGATATGTTGTGTATCCCTGGGAGGGCGGAGTCTGGGTTGGCCAAATTTGATGTTAGTGATAATGGGAAAGTTGCAATATTGGATCTCACAGCTGTCATGTCCCACATATTCATTATACTAGTGACTTGGTTATAACAGATAATCTGCGGCCTGCGTTTAAGGGGAAGCCATATTAGGTTCCATAAAGATTTCTAAACCATGCTCGGTCCATATATGACCAGTGATTATTAGATTCCCATTTATGACCATTTCCTATCATTGTGTGAGGGTGTGGGTCACGCACTCCTCTGTGTAATTGAGGTAAACTGGTTGTGGTGTGCTTCAAAGATATCACCCCCTGACAACGAAGGTGTGGAAATCAATAGTGGTTGGTGACACCTAGGGTAGGTGTCAACTCTCTGAGCACAACCTTGATGAAACAAACAAGTTTCTTTAGCAAGTTCTTCAAATGACACGATGAATTAGACCAGATTTATGTTCATATTCTTCATGTTTAATTCACATGAATCTCTTTTAGAAATCCATAACGTTCCATTGTATATGTGAATCCAAATTCATTATGCAAATAATGACATCATATCCCAATGCATTTCGGACACATGGTCCTTCGTCAGGGGAATCCTACAAAATAATAATGAAAAAATCTAAGTATGATCCACCGAGTAAAAATAAATATATGAATATACTGCCTTGATCGTAAAAGTGTCTAGTGAATGATACCGGATAGTCAACATGGTGTAAAGACGGAAAGGCACCCGAAAAAAGTGCTTGCCCAAAGATCAGCATCTGTGTGGTAAACTCAAAAACAGACACACGTTGTGAGTTGATGTAGATGTCCAAACGAACTTAAATAGCCAAATGTTACACGAGAAAAGATCCCAAGTGGTTAAACAGTCTCCGTGCATTAATAACCATGACCCATTCTGTTCACAAATAACACCACCAGTTAAAGACGAAGCCAAACACGTGGCGTAGTATATAATACTTACAAAGCGAGTGAAGCAAGCTCACGCGTCCTACTGAATGCGCCCTTCGCCATTGAGTGTGTGCCGAGTGTTCCATATATGCGGAAGTGAGTTAGAAGGTGCCGTGTGTATGGAAAGAGGACTGAATGTCTAGCGGCCATGTTGGAATGGTAAAAGGAATGACAAACGGGAGTCAATATAAACGTACAGTGTATCAAGTACGAGAAAATGAAAGAAATCCTAAACGTGATGTAGAGTGAAACAGTGTGTGGAGTAAAAAAAAAAAATGAAAATTAAATTAAAGCATCAAGATCAACAGCAATAATCATGAAACAGTACAAGTCAAAATAGTGTCTCTACAAATAACATTGAAATTCCATCCGATCATTAAGACCGGATGGTTTCATGGACTGAAGGAATTTAATCCAATGGTTTTCACGCTGCAATAAAAAGTTGTTGTTGTCCCTGTCGTCTCGCTTATTGACCACTTCTACAGCAGCGAACCTGAGCTGACTGATGTTATGTCTGCTGTCTTTGAAGTGTAGAGCCAAGTTGGATTTCATGTTAGCAGTTCTTATATTGCTCTTGTGTTCATTTATTCTCAATTTCAGTTTACGTGTGGTTTTTCCAGTGTATATCAGCCCGCACGGGCATTTGACGATGTACACGACATTTTCGGTGTCACATGTAGCGTTCAGTTTCAGTTTGACATCTGTACCCTTCATGGGGTGTTTGATCACAGGACCTTTAATCATGTTGTTGCAATTCTGGCAGTTGTGGCAAGGTTGATTCCCTTTATATTGAGCAGTAGATGTAAGTTTTTTTTTTTTTTATAAGTTCCTTAAGATTGTTACCTCTTTTGTAGGCAAATAGTGGTTGTTCACGAAAGATGCCATTGAAATCCTGTTCTCGACTGATGATTGGCCAGTGTTTCAAAATTGAAGTTTTGTATGCCCTTGAGGCCTCAGAGTATTTAGATACGACAACAGGTCTTTTCTTCTTGTCCTTAGGTTGTGTAACCAATGCGTCTTGTTGTTTGATCTTGTCACAACGTTCTTTGGCATGGGCCAAGATAGTCTGAGGATATCCTCTTTTAACAAAACGTTCCAGCATATTCGATGCTTGTTCCTCATATTTGGTGGTGTCAGATGCAATCCGTTTGATCCGTATGATGTCATTATTTGCATAATGAATTTGGATTCACATATACAATGGAACGTTATGGATTTCTAAAAGAGATTCATGTGAATTAAACATGAAGAATATGAACATAAATCTGGTCTAATTCATCGTGTCATTTGAAGAACTTGCTAAAGAAACTTGTTTGTTTCATCAAGGTTGTGCTCAGAGAGTTGACACCTACCCTAGGTGTCACCAACCACTATTCATTTCCTATCATTCTCACTTGATCTGTTTGATTGTAGCTGTATGCATGTGGACTGTGCATAGTTTTTAAGCATAATCTCACAACGTACTTCTTACAGGCTGTTTGGTAGTTTTCAGGGTTATTCAATCAACTGCAATTATGCAGTCTGGTGTTGTCTCTCCTTTTCTGGACTAAATATTTGTCTCAGAGTAGAGATGCATACTGGTGTCCCGCGTGCAACATTTTTTCTGCCAGTTTTTGAATTTTAATGCTAATCGCATCCTGTATTTTTTTTTTTTTACGAGCCGATAGTCAAAAATCAAACCTTGAGACCAAAAATATTACAAAGTGCAGATTTTTGTGCAAGGGTAACATTTATGCACAAAAAACAATAACTCGTCATTCTCACGTTAATTATGTGTACTCCACATAAATAAAACTTCACAACTTTGCCAGCCCTATTCAAATGGCCAGCAACCTGGCTGCTTTAATGATACTTATCGCTGATTGGCCAAAATAAAATTTAGTGTGAGATGTGTGCTGTATACATGGGCAGAGGGGGAAATAATATATCTCTTATAAATGTGTACCTGTTTTCAACTACATGTAAACAGCCCATAATTACCATTGAATCGTTTAACATAGTAGGTAACTATTCATGTGCCGATTTCTTATTTTCAAGGAGATTTCTTGGCTGAATGTTAAAGAGTTTGAAGAAAAATGCTATTGAGGGCTCATGTCCTCCAAGTAAAAAGTCCAGGTGGGGATCGGATCCAGATTTTCAGGATGACCAATGGCCACCTATCTAAGAATGTCCCACATAGATTAGATTTTTGTAAATGCATCTTATGGAGACATGCTGACATTTTTGCACGAACCTTGCTCTTCTGGGCGTTCATTCGACATCCCTAGTCGAAGCAAAACGTAGGCACATTTTTTACTTTTGCAAATTTAGAGTAAAATGACTCGCCCTGCGGATACGCAGACACCTTTACAGAAAAGAGTTGTTAGAAGAATTGCAATGACATCGTTTAACTTTCATTGTGTCCTTCCCTGTTTGCATATTTGGATTTCCTAGGTGACATTTGGTTCCCAGGAGCACTCTGTTGAGGTCACTAGATTCCTGCAAATGTATCATTAACAGAGAAAATGATAGTGAAAACTACGGGCAAGCATTCTCACATTGCTGTAGCAGAATCATGTTATCTGAACAGAGAAATGCTGTATAACACTAAGGAGCTATTTCTGGAAAAGCCACATCCTGACATGACAACTCACATTTCTTGAGATGTCGGTTAAACAGCACAGTGGGTTGAGACTTCAAAAACATTTGTTAGTTCGAACCTTCACAAGTCTGCTTGATCGATTTGTGGTTGTGCTCTCATGAGCTGTCGGGTATTTTTTGGCCCCACTATGTCCCACCTCGTCTTTCTTCCCAATGAACTTTTCTAGAGCCAACTAATCGCTCCACTATCAGTGTCTACAGTGCTTAATCTTTAAACAGAAGTAAAGTGCATGGGCCAGTGTTATACTCCTAGGAAGCTGCAGATAGGGCTGCCTAGTGTTGATTCCACCTCATGCCTCGTTTTCCCACCAGACAACATTTTGTCTCACTCTTACGTACTCTTTTCATCAGCGGCAGCTCCTTTGCAATGGCGGAGGAGCGTCCCGCACTAGCTCAGAGCCAGCAGCTGAAAAATAAAACAATCTTTTATTATTGCTTTATTTTTCTGCTGCAGGCCGAGCCAGCATGTGTGGGGCGGGGCTAGGGTCACAGGGAGGAGTGGTTGGTGCTCTTCTAAGTGTGCATCCATGTTTGGCCATCATCTTAGGCTGTCCAAACAGACATGTGCAGTTAGGTTTCTCTAACCTGGCTGTATTCTACAGCCGGGTGGAGAAAGGGCACATACTCCCCATGCCTGAGTCAAACAAGCCTCTCAGGCCAATCCCAGTGCTGCTTTTCTCTTAGTATATGAGCAGTGTCTGGATTGGTTGGGGAGTCTGTCCCAGGGACTGTTCGTAGCAGCAGAAGAACGAGGAGCACTAAAGCATGAGGTGGCCAAAGGATCATGTACGTTTCTTTTTAGTTTTTTTAATTCAAGCCTGCCTCCGCTGCCCTGCCGCCCCACACTGTATATTGGCAACAGCCGCGACTACTTTTCATCCATACTTTCTCCCTCTGCTGCTCTGTTCCTCTTTCTTAACCCCCTGTCTGCCTTCCTCTCCCTTGCCCTTGGTCAAAGACTGACGATGGAAAAGAAGTCCCAGTCACTGAAAAGGAGCACCGTCACTAGCAACCACTGGTACAATTTAGGCACCAAACAGGTAGGTCTCCCTCTTTCAGGTGCAGCTGTTAGTTCTTTCTCCCCAAAGCACACTATCCCTAGGACGTTGACCGGTTATGTAATACCAGCCTTATGATAGTGTCCAGAGTGACTTAACAGATCTATCATGGAGAATACAGAGATAATGTTTGCCCTATTCCCCCGGACCAGACTAATTAGAATTTGTAGGCCAGTGGTGTTGCAAGAGCCTCGTTGCAAGCCTGGAATACCCCTCTCAATGCATCATTTAGTAGTAAAATATGGGAATAAATGGGTGCAGAGGGACCCTCACACCACTGCACTGAGTGCCTGTGCCCATGTTGATCTGCTGGTAGCTTTACCCTGATCTTATCCACCTTTCTACGATTTCTAGAGCCTTGTGTGGAAATGAACTGTACAAATGCACCACCCATTCCAGCCTACCTGTGAGATCATCACAGGGCATTCCCCATCTATGCTGATAATCATCAGGAGAAAACAGTGGTGGCTGCCACCTTGGGAGAGTGGTGAGGTGGGCAAATGGGAGATGGGAGCCGGTGCATGATTCACAGTTGTGCAATTATTAAATTTAAGGTTATTACCACAGGACAGAAACATTCACATGGACAAAGCACTTTTTATTGCCTTACAGATTGCATGTAAATTATTACTTTACGCAGCGAAACAACTCTCCTTATAGCCATGAGAACTCTTTGATGTGATTTTGCCCTTTTGCATGAATTTAACCCCCTGCATCCTCCTTTTGATTAAACAGGCTTTCATTATAACAATGGGAGGTAGAGGAGGGGACAGGTGCTATATGTGAGAAATGTGGTTGTTGGTTGAGGGTAGATGTGAGCTCTTCTCAAGCAACAGCCACAATCCTTGTCAGAATGTACCACAAAACTCACCAAATTAACCTGTTCCTAAACCTCTGGTAGCTTGGCACAAAAGTCTTCCGGGTTAACTTGGAGACAATGTGTAAATCATTTATGCAGCAATCAAAGAGTAATAAAATGAAAACAAAAGTAAAATCCCACACGAATTTAGAAAAAAATTAGTAAGATTTAACTAATTATTTGCGAGCAAAACAACAAAAATCCAATCAGCAGAACAGGAGATATCAATTTTAAAGATTTCGATAAATGTATTGCCAAAAAGCACATAGCTCCAACTGATGGTATCTGATCGCACTGGATCAGGACTAAGTCACAAGTACTTGCCGACCACGAGGGCACGCGGGATGGGCACAGGGCCAAGATTGAGGTCTGAACGCTATGTGAGCTTTGTGTCTCTCTGTCTCTGTTCCAATGAGCTTTGCAGCAAGGTTTTGCGGGGCTTCACAGTGCTGTGCGCCAGATTTGGTTAGGCCAGGACGAGCTCACACTGATGCCAGCCAAGGGCCCAGGACCTCGGAAAGCACAACACAGAGATCACAAACTCACTTCTGCAGAGGCCAGTAGGGCTAAAGCAGGTCCAGTTGCAGGTCCTGTGCAGCGGGTCAGCTGGGCAGTTGGAGGGAGGCCACCGGAGCTTGTTGTGTCCCTGTAGCTCAGAACGGGTCATTCAGCTGAACCTTAGAGTCACTCAGCCTGGGATGAAGGGAGCAGGTCCAGTCTTCCTTCTCAGACAGTAGGACAGGCCTCAGGCAGCAGGGCAGCCCTTCTTCTGTAATATTCAAAGGTCCAGGAGGATGCTGATGAGTGGATTGGAGGATCCCCTTTTTATACCTGGTGCCCACTTTGAAGTGGAAGAAACTTCTGGAGTCTTCCCTCTACATAATTTTGCTGAATTTCTTCCCTCCCTGAAAGGTCCCAGTCTGACGGCAGGCACAATAGGCTAGTTTGGAGTCCTTTATGTGTGAACTGTAGCAGTGTCTTTGAAATGGAAGTGTGACAAGTGACAGCTCTGCCCCTCTCATCGAGTCAGGATTTCCAATACCCAGACCCTGTTTTATGTGGCTGTCTGGGAGTAATACACAAAGACCAACTGCTAACTACGCCCAGCCATGTAAACCAGGTCATAGGCTGCAGGCACCAAATGGTAAGGACAAGAAAATGGCAAGTTTCTAAAAGTAAAGTTTTTTGAACTGCGACTTAAAATCTGACTTTACCATTAAAGAGGGTTTTAAATTACAATTCATTTGAGACCAAACAATTTTCAATTGGGAGCAGATAGGAATGTCATCACATATTAAATGTTATAAGGCCACCCAATGTTACCCAATGGGAAAGGTAGGCCTTGCAGTAGTGAAAAACAAACTTAACAGTTTTTCCCTTACAGGACCACTAGAGCGTAACAGTACGTTTTCTACCTTTTAAATACAAAGCAACATGGACTGTTTAGGGCTCTTTTTTGGATGAATTACAGGTAGCACTTTCAGTTCCATGTCTTAAATCTGAACATTGTCTACTCTTAGGCGATTTAAACATACACATGGATGAGGCTACAAATTCTGATACAATGAAACTTATGGAGGTTACAGCAACATTAGGACTCACACCTTTCATTTTTGATTCTACACACAATAAGGGCCATATTTTGGACCAAGTTTTTTCCACCGTTCCGATTAGCGTACTTGTTCCTCAACCGGTATTATGGTCGGATCATTTCCTAATCACTTTTAGCCTATCAAGTGCCTCTCCTTCTAGATCTAATCCCACTACCTCTGCTAAACGTCTTTACAGGCCTTTTCATTTGTTATCTAATGAGACGTTATTTCAGGCCGTGGCACGTTCACCTTGCACTTTGTCAGGTAATGTGGAAATTGATCTAGTTCTTTATACGGAATGGCTCACAACCATATTGGCGGATCTCGTGCCCGAGAAAGCTGCTAAACCCGGAAACAAACGTCCTTCCGCTCCTTGGTTTACTTCTCAGCTTAGAGAAGCCCGTCAAAATTGCAAGAGAGCAGAAAGAACCTGGAGAAAAGACTACAATCCTCTTGAGAAAGAAAAGTTTAAAAACTTAACTAGATCCTATCACAAGATGATCTGGAGTGGGAAAAAAATCCTATCTTGAACGTCGGATAGACGAATCTGATAATTCCTGTAAGGAGATTTTTAAAATTGTTAAGGACTTCACTTCTCCATCTCTAGGCATCTCTGCTCAGTCTCACTCAGAACCTTGGCTGAATGAACTGGCACATTATTTTATAGACAAAATAACATCTATCCAAGTCTCACTTGCCACTCATTCTAATCAGCCTCAGGTTGGTGATCCTGATGTCTTCCCCTCCGAAAAACCCACCCTCTGGGAATTCCCACAGCTAGGTCTCGCTGCCTCATTAGAACATCTGACATGCTTGAAATCGGGCTCTCCGTTAGATCTCTGCCCGGTCTCTTGTCTCAACAAAATAGCCCCTGTGCTAAATGGCCCCATTAATTCCATTCTGAATTCCTCACTGTCTTCTGGCATAGTCCCTCAGGCTTGGAAGAGCGCTCTCATTCTGCCACTAATAAAAAAAACAACTCTTGACCCCATCATACACGCCAACTATAGGCCTATCTCTCTCCTCCCCGCTCTGGCGAAGGTGGCGGAAAGACATGTGCACCGATCTATCTCTGACTTCATAGAGAATAACAACTTGTTGCACATTACTCAATCTGGGTTTCGTGCGAATTACAGCACAGAGACCGCGTTACTTGAAGTCACCACCGCCATCAGAGAGGTTTTAGATTCTGGAGGAAGGGCCATGTTGGTCATGTTAGACTTGTCGGCGGCGTTCGACACCGTTCCCCATGATACCCTCCTAACTCGACTCTGGGATTGTGGTCTAAGGGGGACGGTGTGGAACTGGCTTAAATCATTTCTAGCCAGCCGTCGACAAACGATCTGGGCGCCACCCCACTCCGCAGCTATGGCAACCCTGGAAGTGGGGGTCCCTCAGGGGTCTATTCTTAGTCCCCTGCTTTTTAACATCTTTATGGCCCCCCTTGCAGAGGTTGCGGAGTCGTTCGGCGCTCAGATCGTGTCTTATGCTGACGACACCCAGCTCTTGTTTACTTATAACAAGAACGTGGTGTTTGATGGGAACCGTATCAGAGGCTGCTTAGAAGCAGTCTTTGATTGGTTCAAAAGACACGGCTTGAAATGCAACTCCGATAAATCGGAGCGGCTCTTTTTTGGATGTGTCTCTGAGCCAAACTGGAAAAGTTGGTGGCCACATGATTTGTTTCCCCCTGCTAAAGCAAGTACCAAGGCTAAAAACCTTGGTATCATTGTTGACAATGAGTTGACCTTTGGCCCTCACATAGCCTGACTTTCGGGGAAATGTTTTGGAATCCTGCGGATGCTCAGGAAATTTCTCCCCTTGATTTCTGTGAACCATCGAAGGGTCATTGTCCAAGCACTTGTCGGGTCGCGATTGGACTATGCAAATGCCCTCTATTTAGGTCTCCCTAAATATCTCGTAAGGAGACTGCAGGTAGTCCAAAATTCAGCTGCCAGGGCTATTTATGGACTCCCTAGACGAGCTAGTGCCGCTAACTTGTTGAAAGAACTGCACTGGCTCCCTATAGCCAAGAGGGTTCTCTTTAAAAGTCTGACGCTAACCTACAAGGCCCTTCATGACTCCGGTCCTAGGTACATTAGAAAGCGTCTTGCTCTTTACAAACCGAGCAGAGCTCTGCGATCTGCCTCCTTGTCTAAAATGGTCATTCCATCCATCAAACGAACCAGACAAGGGGGGCGCTCTTTTCACTATCTGGCCCCGCGCGCCTGGAATGAACTTCCTATTGTTCTCAGACAGGCCCCAAGTCTGATGTCTTTTAGAAAGGCATTAAAAACCTGGCTTTTTACTAGTTAGTCTTGATGTTCCTTATTTGCAGTTATGTTGCCTTTCCATTAAAGGACTTCTTCGCCAAAGCGCCGGGACACTCCTACAGGAGTAGCCGTTGCGCTATAGAAGAACCCAATTAACATAACATAACATAACAGGGCCTAACATAATGGTGACTTATATGTATTAAAAAGAAAGTTTTAGGCCTTGCAAAAGGTTTACTTTGCAAGGTTGAAATGACAGTTTATAAACATTTCCCAGGTCCCCTGTGTATAGTTTTGAAGGCTCCTTCAGTGGGTGCACGATAAGTGCTGTGGGCCCACTAGTGGCATTTAATTTACAGGCCCTGGGCACATGTAGTACCACTTTACTAGGGACGTACAAGTAAATTGTATGTGCCTATTAGGTGTAAACCAATTTTACCAGGTTTAAAGTAGAGAGATTACGCACTTTATCACTGGTTAGTAGTGGTAAAGTGCACAGAGTCCTAAAGCCAAAATAAATGAATTAGCAAGACTTGGGGGATAAAGGCAAAAAGGTGTGGGGCGACCCTGCACAGAGGGCCAGGTCCAACAATGTAGTACAGAGATTTGGAGCAAAAATTATTTTTGGAGTCTTGATGAAGACCAATTTTTTGGTGTGAAGTTGGACTACCAAGTTTAAAGTTTATTTTTGTTTTTTTATTTTGAGTCCGAGAGCAATTTTAACAATGTGAGTGAGAAACCTTGTAAAATGTAGGATTTGCAAGAGAAGAATTCTGCCTGCTTTCTGTGTGGAAATCCTTGCAAATTTAAAAGGTCATGAGGAAAAACATATCACAAAAAAGGCAATTTTACCCTCATGCACAATTTTTCTAAAACCAATAAACTTTGCAACGTTTTGAAATTTTCTAAGGCGATTGTCATCCCCTTAACAAAAAACAGCCTATGGAATAATAATTCAGTACTCTAACTTCCACCTGTGGTTTCAGATGATAGATAGTTCCATCATATCAGTGGTACTCTAAAGGGGATATATTCATCTGGATTTGATAAACAACTATGACATTCGTAGACTACACTTTGCTACCCCTGTACATATCCTCTGTACAAATGTATAAAGCATACCACATGTAGATCCTGAAAGAATCCTAAAGATAAAAGCAGCAGAGAGCGGCCAAATACCCTGCAGATGGGAACAAGAGAATCTAAACCATTCTAAGTTAATACAAATTACTGTTCATTGGAAAATGTGTATTAAGTGTGCAAAAATGTAAATATCACCAGAAGCTCATGGAGTAATTTTCTTGCAAGTGAAACTTTAGACTACCTGGAGAGGGTCATTACTTTGTTTACATTGCAACTATGTTGAAACATGAACCACAGTTTTGGATATACTGTTTAGTAAATACTTTGCAGCTTATCTTTTGGCTGTCATCTTGCCATTGTCTGGTTTTCTTTGACTCTGCATGATGGATAGAGGAAGCCAAGCAGTGTTTTTGGGCGGAATACTATAATTTTCCCTCCATGGGATATTTATTCGTCAGTAGCATACAGGCTGAAAGGGTGGGGGCGGATTTTCAGCAGTAAGGGCTGGTTTTGTTTCTGGTGGCCGGTTTTGCAGCCCCTCCCTTTGGGCTGGCCTGACAAAATTGCTAGGGCTACAATATCGTTCTCAGTCTGGCCGTGGTAGCTTAACGAAACTTTAGGGGGCCCGCATGCAAAGTACATAGCGGGGGCCCTCCACGCTCTGGACCCAGTCAGGAGCTCTCAGCCGCTGCCTGTGCACAGTCCCGGAAGGGGCTCCCTGGAGCTTAGGGCCCCCCGCACCGTAGGGGCTGCGGGGGCTATTGTTAGGCAGCTGTTTGTCTTGACTTGAACCCTGTGCTGCCATCTCCCAGCATGCCTTTGGAGAAATACTGTCGCTACTCTAGAGGGTGAACTAGACACGTGCTAGTGCTGGCCTCTTGAGAGGGCTGTTACTAAAATTATCATAATTTGAACAAAAGTTGAATAATATTAATACCCATAACATGAAATTAAAAATCATCAGTTAACGTTGTGTGATGACATGTTTCTTGGGACACCTTATTAATGTAGTCTTCCATCAGTGCAGTGTGAGTGGCCACGTTAATTCTGTGACCATGTCAGAATTACGAGTGTTTATGCGCTTGTCAGTACATGTTCCTTTCAGTCACTAGATCTCAGTGCTAGCATAGCTTTGTGGGAGGTCGGATGGCTGCATGTTTCTGCTAATGTCTGGAGGGCAGACTCCTGGACCGCGGACTCCTGGACCGCATATGCATCGTCTGTCCACCAGGGTGCACCAAGTAATGTGATCAGGTGGACTGGTTGGGAGCCTAAAGCATCCTGGCTCTGAATGTCCTTGGAGAGCGAGAGATAGTGCTGGCTGGGGCAAGTCTGTCTCATAGGGGTATGGTACTCTTCACCCCACTCAGTGCACCCCTGCTTGGGAAGAATCCCTTAGAATGGGGCAGGACACTGAGTTAACCCAGGAGCTTGTGGGCTCACATGAGGCCCAGTTCGAGACATTAGTGGGTGCCTTTCTGGATCCTGGTCCACAATCCACTATGGTCTAATCCCCATTGGTTCCCCATTCACGGAGGCAGGTGTAAATGGGCAGGTATGCTGGGCCAGTTAGGGCTACCACCAGTGTGCAAGACAACAAGAGGAAAAATGATACTGGTCTAGGAGTGTTGATGGATACATCTATTATCTTTTACTCCTCTAAGAAGGGAATGGGAGGGCCACACCCTCACTCTAGATGTAGAGCTTGTCATGATTCATCAATGTTAAATACACCTACACATACATACTACAGAGCCACAGGACTTGCACTGTCCATCCACAACTGTGCCCTTAATTTCACCAAGAAGGGACAGCTCCGACGTCGGGAATTTCCAAGTACCAGCTGTTTGACAGCCTCAGGCTGGTGTGTAGAACACAAGTGACAACTGATCCCAATAGTTTCTTTCCCTATGTATATGAGGACCTGGTAGTGCTTGTACTGTTGGAATTCCCTAAATGCAGGTGTGTGACTACCAAACAGATCCAGGAGGCCTGAATGGGCTGTATCAATCTTCAAAATGATCTCAGTGTCTCTGATCTCTTTTTCAAAGCCCAACCTAAAACCCACATTTTTTTTTTTTTTTTTTTTTTTTTTTTTTTAATTTTTTTATTTTCCTTCATTACAACATATTGTTATGAGCATTACATATATCACAATTTTATACATTACTGTAATTTTAATTTATGATATAATACTTTAAACACCAGCATTAATTAATAATAACATACCACTTGTATACTACATCTACATAAAGAAAGCTTACGCATACGAATATTCAACTATAATAATCGATCAAACTCAAAAAGTACCACAAAAAATAAAGAAGATGAAAGCCACAGACAATGATGGTAACGATACCTTCAACATTCTCCTTCCCCCTCCCCTAGTTACTCCTTCTTTGCTTCTCTTTCCAGTTAGATATTGGCTCCCAAATTCTACTCCCCAATCGTCTTCCATTTCTCCCCTTTCGAGCATACATTTTTTCCTCTATATTATATGCATACAGAGTGTTTGCTAGCCAGCATTGCAAGCTCGGAGGGCTTTTATCTAGCCAGGCCCTTGCTATTGTGAGCCTATAGACCGCCATTATTAGAAACATAAATTCAGCATATTGAACCTGCTCCTCATTATTCACACCTAACATAATCCACGTCGGCGTAAGGGATATCTCAATACCCAGTGAAGTTGCCAGAAACCCCTCGATCCCACTAATCAATGATCGCAACTTGGGGCATGTTGCAAAAATATGTACATTATCTGCTTCCAGCTCATTGCATCTAGGGCAGTTGATACCTTGATTCCCCCCCCATTTTGCAATCTTTGCAGGCGTAAAATACAAGAAATACAGTGTTTTATAATGCTGCGATTGCAACGGGGCAGCGCAGATTATCGTACAGCCCAGGTTTAGAGAATCATAAAACAAACTACCATCAATTCCCAATTTATCCTCCCATTTCTTACTAAATTTATCTAAATCATCTTGCTTCTTTTCCACCAATGCTGCATAAAAAGTTTTAATAGAGCAATCCCCCATCAGTTTTATTTTCTCCATAATCCCTATTTTATTAAAGCCCGCTGGACCTCCGGCTTTGTTGTTAAGAAAGCTTCTGACCTGTAGATATTTAAAAAATCCCCTATTATCTAGGCCGTATGTATCTCTCAGCTCTGAGAATTGCTTAAAACCATCCTGTGAGAGTAAATCACCAATTTGCATGACCCCCCTTGTAGCCCAGTCTGCCATAACATGGTCAGCGAAAATGTCCTTAGGCAGTGAACTGTTATTAAATAATTGGACATACCTATTATACCTTCCCATCTTTACTTTCTTTAAAAATGCATTCCAAACCGTCACTGCCGCTCTTACGGTTTTAAACTTAGTCCGTTTAAAATAGCTATAGTCAATACATTTTAAAAAGCAATTCTCAGCGTTTACCCCTAACGCGACAGCATAAACCTCTGTCGACATCTGCTGCAAACTTACATCAACAGAATTTCCGCCAATAAGGCCTTGAATATATTGGAGCACCGTAGCCATGTAATATAAACGAAAATCTGGTGCCCCCCACCCTCCTTTTTCTCTAGGAAGCGTCATGTACCTATAGGCCCTCCTGGTCTTACCTTGGGCCCAAATAAATCTATTACATATTGCCTCTATACTGTTAAACCAACTGGCTTCGATCAACAAGGGTACAGCCCTGAACACATACAAAAATTTAGGTAAAATCATCATTTTGATTATATTTGTACATCCAACCAGCGAAAGGTGTAGGTTATTCATTCTTTCCAGATCTTTTTTCGTTTGAGCAATCAAAGGATCCATATTTTTTTCCACAATTCTACTTACTTCCGCTGTCATTTGTACCCCTAAATAGGTTGCTATGTTCGTTACTCTATCATCGTTGCAAATAGCCCACTGATTTTTAACTATCTGTGTTTTTGTAGTGTTCAAGCTGTAGCCTGAGAACTGACCAAACCTCTCAGCTTCTTCTTCAATTACCCTAATGGCATCTGAGGGTTCTGGAGTTAAGATAGCGACGTCATCCGCATAGGCTAAGGATTTAATCCTACGACCATTTAGTACTAATGGTGATATCTCTTGATTGAATTCCAATTTCCTTACATAGGGGTCCAGATATAAAGCAAAAAGCAGAGGAGAAGAGGGGCAGCCCTGCCTTGTACCTCTTTGAATGCTAACTGCAGCCGAGTAACCTCTGTTGACTCTTATCCTGGCTGTCGGATCAATGTATAGTGTCTGTAAAGCCTTTATAAATCCTGGACCTATACCGTGCCACTTCAAAACCTCCCAAAGATATCTCCATGAGACCCTGTCAAAGGCTTTTTCGGCATCGAGAAATACCGCTGCCATTGGAACTTCTAAAGTATCTGCAACATCAAATGCCGTAATTGCTAACCTCGTATGGTGGGTTGTTCCCTTACCAGGGATAAACCCATGCTGAGAGGGAATGACTAGGGATTCAATTTTTCTGGACAATCTTTTTGCTAGCATCTTGGAGAACACCTTGACGTCAGCGTTCATTAACGTGATAGGTCTGTAAGAACCCGGAGCATCCGCCGGCCTACCTTTCTTCGGGATAACAATGATGTCTGCGCCTCCCCAAGAGTGCGGGACAGACTCACCTACTTGTGCTAACAGCATCATGCTAAACATATCTGGTAACAGAGAGGATTGAAAGATTTTATAAAATTCAACTGGAATCTGGTCCGGACCAGCGGCCTTCCCAGATGGCAGCTCTCTCAGGGCCTCAGTCAGTTCCTCCACTTTGAATTTCTCTTCCAACCCTTTCCTATCTGCCTCATCCAGTTTTGTCGACTCTATCTCCCTCAAATAAGCCCTTATGTCCTCTTCTCCTCCATCTCCTTCTAGCTGGTATAATGCCATATAAAACTGCCTAAAGACCTCTCTAATCTGTTCTGGACCCTTAACTTTAACTCCTTGTTCATTTTTAATCTCTTTAATATCTGCAACCCCACCTCTTTGTCTAGCTCTTACCGCAAGTATATGACCAACTCTCTCACTGAGTTCATAAGCCTTCTCTTTATTAGCCATGTACTTCTCCACTGTTTTTTTTGCCATCCCGTCCATAACTTCTGCTCTAAGTGCAACTAGTCTCAGTAAAATCTGTTCAAGTGGTAAATGCATATTTATAGCAATCATAAGCTCCTCTTCTACCTCTCTAATTAGTTCGTTGTCTCTCACCACTTTTTCCCTCTCCCTTTTCTGTGCAGAAATACCATAACTCAGGGTCATTCCTCTTATCCCAGCTTTGCAAGCATCCCACTCCATCCCTGGTGTTGAGGTACCTCTGTTAATTTCCCAATATTCCTTAATCCATTCAGACATTTTTTCCCTATATGTTTGGTCCTGAAGCAGCATTCTGTCAAATGTCCATTGTGACGGCTCCTTATTTCTCTTTTGCCCCAGATTTACACTTAGCACTAGTGGGCTGTGGTCAGAAATGATCCTAGGTTCTCTTTCTATCTTTACCCCATCTATTACGTCTCGTGTAATCAAAAAATAATCCAGCCTAACTAAGGTCTGATGGGGAGCTGAAAAAAAAGTACTCCCATCCAGATTCGGGTGACACTTTATCCATGGATCCTCTAAGGAGTTATTTCTTACCATGTCAGCCAGAGCCCTGTAGGTTCTCTTTTTCCTCCCTGTGTATTTCCTATTGGAGTCTAGAAAACTACTATCTGCATCGTGCAGATTCAAATCTCCACATAAAATAATAGGCTCAGGCCACTGTGCAAGTTCTGAATCCAAAAATTGAAAAATATCAGGATCATCACCAGTGGACCCATACACTGAGACAAGGGTAAAAGTTTCTCCCACAAATGTTAATTCTGCTATCACCCATCTTCCCCATTGATCCTCTAACTTTCTCTTGACTAGTGTATCCTGCCTTTTGCCCAGGATTACCACCCCTCGTGTCTTAGTATTCAGATTGGTTTTTGCTAAAACATTAAAACCCAATTGATCTAATAAGTAAGCCTTAGTGCCCTCGATGTGTGTTTCCTGAAGACACACCAGGTCTGGTTTTAATGACTTTAACAAAGCAGCAGCTTTTAATCTCTTATTCAACTCATTAAGACCACATATATTTAATGAAACTATTCTACAGGTCATTATGTTTCAAAAATTTTCCTAATCCAAATTTCCATTTGCCCCAACAAGCTTTGAAAAATATCCTTAACATTTCCCCCACATTTTCCTCCTTGGGTATGTTTATATATTTTAGCCCATGCATCTTTTGGTGTATTTTGCGTGCCTTCCTACTACTTACTCCCTCACCATGTTTGTGCTCAAAACCAACCTGTTTGTCTCCCCCCCTTGCCACCCACCCCTCTCCCCCCCTTGCCCCCCACCCCTTAGGAACCCCCCCCTTGCTACAGGCAAATAGGCCAATCCTGGCCTATGTGTAGCCTCCTGTAGTCTGTAGAGTCGCTACTCTCTCCCAGCCTGATTCCTTACTGTTAAATCTTACCTACTGCTACTTACGGGGACTCGTGGGAGACCTTGGTGGGGTTCTTGATCTGGTTCTACTCTCCATACCACTACCAGCTTCCGAAATTTCTGCTAGGTATTCTGCTGCTTTTACTTCTGAAGTAAACATTCTGGTGTAACCTTTCCTAATCACTTTCAGCCTCGACGGGAACAATAGGTATGCTTCTGCCCCTTGCTTTTGGAAAGGCCCTATCAGCTGCCTTAGCCTCCACCTCCTTTCCACAGTGACGTGGCAAAAGTCCGGCCTGGAGAAAAAAGTGTTCCCGTCGGCTATCTTCCTTGAATCAGGCCTAGCTTTATCTATTATTTCCTGCCTCGCTAGGAAGTTGCCTAAAAAAACCAACATTGCTCTTGGGAACCCCTTTTCATCCCCTCCCCTATTCTTCTTGAAGAGTGGATACCTATGTGCTCTCTGCACTTCCACATCCCACTGCCATTTTGACTCGGGAAAGGCCTCTTCCAAAATCTTGATCACATACCCCCTGGGGTCTTGCCCCTCCTTTCCCTCCTCAAGGCCCAGCAGTCTCACATTGTTTCTCCTTTGGCGGTTCTCAAAGCTTTCTAGCTTCCATTGGAGATCCTCAACCACCTTCACTTGCTCTTTTTGGAAAGATTGCCAGTCTGTCACTTCATCTTCAACCCTGCTTGTCCTTTCCTCGACTTGCGAGACTCTTCCTTCAACCTCCTCCTGTTTTCTGCTTACTTTCCTTAATGACGCTTGAAGCTTTTTGGTGTCTCTTTTTGCCCTTCTGCTCTCAGTCCTTGCCTCCTTCTGCATTTGTTTTAATGTTCCAAACAGCATTTCAAGTGTTACATTCTGCGTATTCTGCCTCCCCTCTTCTTTCGCTCCTTCCTGCTCGCTTTCATTGTAAGTCTCTGAAGTAGCGGCATAATCCCACGACAGTTTCTTCGTCATACTGCTCCTTGATCCTCTACCACTTCTTCTTTTGCCACTGCCAAGACCTTTCTTCTTTTTCGTTGCAGGATCATTAGGGCCCTTACTAGTATCTGAGTCAAAGGTGTGTTCAGTGCTTTCCTCATTCTCAGATTCCACTGACTCCTGCTCACTGGTACTAGCACTAGCACTTGTACTTGATGCATCTGTCTCCTCATATACCGAAAAAAACTCAGGCGAGCCTCCTCTTGAACTTCTGTTTATATTTTTCGTATTCCTGCCAGTGACTTGACTCATAGACAGCCCTTTCTGCTCCGTTAAGCTCTGGGTGCTGCCCCAGCTTGGTCCTGCATCCTGTATAGAACTACTACGTGATTCTAGCTCTACAGCCAACAGAGCATCAAGCATCAGTTTATTATTTTGAGCCTCTATTGGGTTTGAAACAATATCGTCAGGGCTGCTGTTCTTACCAGACTCCTTGCTCGCTTTTTTGCCTACTGCCGCTTCTGTGGCTTCTGTGTTCACCTCCGCGTTCACCTCTGCTCGCAATCTGCCGATTTCTGCAGCACTCGTTGGTTGCCCAGCAACCAAGCCGACTCTGACGCTTGCGTCCTCGCGGTCCTCGCGGACTGCCGAACCTGCTCCTACGGCTGCTTCCGCATTCTCCTCCAATGCATCTCCATGGACGCCGTCAAATGATACCGGCAGCACCACCTCGACCAGCGGTTTCTCCTGACAAGGATCAGCTTCCTGGATCTCGATCCGTGGTACCGATAAGGAAATTCTCGGCGTAAAGGACTCAGGTAGAGTTGCTTGCCGCTTCTGGTCTTTCATAAATGCTGATTGTACTGTTTGCGCACGCTGCATTTTCCCTTCCAGTGTAATCTCCCTCGCCGATTTTGTTATTCCCGAGCGGGTCTCCGGGCCAGCCTCGGATTTCTTTTCTAGCTTTTCATTTTTCTTTGCTGCTGTGTTTTTTGAGGAACGGCTAGGGTTTTCCGCAGCTTTCTTCAATGAGCTAACCTTCGGGACCGCTCCCTCTCTCGCTGCTGCAGTGGCTGAGGCTTTAATCAGTCCTGTATTAGGCCTCTCTCTATCTGCCTTAACTCTGTGAGACATGTTGGCAGCGATCTTCACAGAGCTTAGCGCCCCTCTCCACCAAGTCAGCCACTTCAATACCTTCTTTGACACTTTCTTTGGTGCGAGGCTCCACCACCACTCTGAGTTGAATGCGTCTAGCGGAGTATGTTGAAACTGGTTAACCAGACCCCACATCCCTGGTTCAGCAGTACTATAGCATCTGTCGGATGGGAGAGAGCGAGAGTGCGACTACTCTCTACAGAACTGCAGCGGCCATCTTGCCTCCAGGACCCTCCATTCACATAATGTATCTAGAGAAGGCTTGGCATGCATCCATGGATACCACATCAGGTGGAGGTGTTATAGAATAGTTTGGTTACTTGGGGATACTACATATATCGATACTAGACTTACTCCGAGGACATGGCACACTCTCTTTTTCTGCACGATAGGTCATGCCTTCTTTGGTCCTTCTTTCTAGATTGAGGGCATTGTCTCCTTTACACTTTGGAAGAATAAATGAATGAATGAGTTAGGTATTTATAAAACGCGAACTAAGCCCATGGGCATCAAGGTGCTAGAATGGGGAGTACAAACGTCCAACATTCTCATTGTCTTATATAGTAAATGTGCCATATTGCTTAGATGTAAAGTTGGTCCATTTAGACTAATTAAAAAGTTAGTTTCTTTATGTTAAGCATTGCTGTGAAAATGTTTCATCTCTAATAATAAGATGAAGCCATATAGTTCTCCCTAAAACATTAATTGAAGAGACACCCTAGATAAGATTTGAAAACTAAAAAAGGCCCAAAATTATCAGTATTGAATATCTAAGCATTCATAACTCTTTCCAGTGCGTTGTTCATAATTTCACACATCACAGATGGCATTACTGATGACATTGCACATAATCATTGATCATATTAATGACATGAGCGAAGAAACCTTGCATCCCCATAGCTTACTATCCTTTGGCTGCAGGGACTGGTCTTTTGGATTCTTTTGCATTGTATCTGGAACCTCACACCATGCTGGTAAAGAGCTTAGGCTGGCTCTTCGTGAAGAGCTTGGTCTTGGACCACATCATGAAACCAGCCACTAATCCAGAGCCAAATATTCATCATCTTTGTGAACAGCAGGCTGTGGGTTCAGGGCCTGGCATGTGGCCAAGATCTGTGCCCAGTTGGCTCTGGGCATATAGTGTGTCCACAGGGTATACTCTGTGCCCATTGTCTAGTGCATAGTGATCCAGCGGGCTATAGAAAATATATCATAAACAACGCTACCCAACTTCATAAACTATAAACAAAATTCTAAACTAAATATGGACCCATTTATAAACCTGATATATTTTGGGCCTACTGAATCAGGTGGTCAGAATAAATCTATATACACATTATCTACAAACTATATACATATTTATACATTTGTAGAAAGAATATTGTCATTAGAATAAAACCCAACCATTTAAACGACCACCATAGGCGACGTGATCTAGCTAATAGTAACCTACACTTCTGAATAACCAAGACCAGCTTGTTTGTCAAAAGTAAGATTTTATTTACTAATTTATGGTATATAAGTTGAAAGTTTTATGAATGAAATTTATTAGCAATAATGCAAGCATGATTATAATGAAATATGAGAAAATTATTATTTAAGCAAATGAAACAATTTTAAAGAAAATATATAAAGTTTAGCATTTCTAAAACCTAATTCCCTAACTGAGCTAAATAGATAGAAATTAAAGTAAAGTTCTTTGAGGATTCTTACGTGCTCCACGCAAAGTCCAGCAGCACATCACCCTCATCGGAAAGTCAGAAAGCAGCAGCCAGCCCAACCCTAAGGGCATGACTTTTTATACCTTTCTACGCTAACTAAACTAGCAAAGGAAAATTTTCAGAAATCTTCGACGTCCCATTGGCTGAGAGTGACAAGTGACATGTCACCCAGTTATCAAAAAGTTCCACTAAATCATATTTCATAGAGACCATTGTTCCTTCCACGTGAAGCCAGAAGCTTCCTCATGTTGCAACAAATGTATTAAGTCATTCTCGCAGCGTCCATTGACTTTCATTATACTTCCGCGGATGCCAAGTTAAGGATTGACAAAATGTTCACTTTCGACCTTGGCCATGTCCGACAGAATGATGTCAGTTCATCAGTTTTTGCTTTGTGAATGCAGCTTCAATAAACGTTTTAATTCAGAATGGGCGTCTCGTGACTTTCTGCAGAATTATATGTCAGCTCTTTTTCTGCGGTTCAAATGACTAGGCCCAAAAGCAGGCAACTTATGTTTTCTAGTATAAAACAAACACAAAAAAAGTATTAATGTAAGAAATAAAGTAGATTCTGTATCCACCCCATGGTTTACTAATTAATTAACCCACCCGATTAATCAAAATGTTACCTAGCCATTGCAAACAAATAAAGCAGCGTTTATATCTACCAGTCTCCGTTTTTCCAAGAGACCCATATGCACCTAGAATAGTAGAAATGACATCACACAGACAAGGAAAAGCAAAACAAGCACATGCTTCTTTTAAGTTTGCAGCAATTAGTAATGACAAAAACGAAAACAATAAATTATTTTATTATTTTGCACGAACAAAAAGATGCAACATTTATGCACGTTTATGAGCACACATGTTAGTCCCCCCACGTGTAAAGTTTAATCTAAGTTGTATTAGCATAACATATCACAAATCATTAATATTATTATTCATGTTATGGAAATGTGACTTTGCGAGTTTAAACAAAATTTTGTTTTCTATCTCGCTCCATCAACTCCCTCATCTGGTGATTAACAAATCACCACACCAGCACTCAAAATTTTGGTAAATTAAATTTTTAAGAAATCGATTCAAATTCATTTGTATCAGTAAACCTAAAAGTCTGTTTCTGCATAATCTTTGCAATTAACATGACGCTCTCTATGTAACTCCTGTAATTCGATCTCCCTTTCTTCTTCTTTTCTGAGTTTATAGATTCTTTTCTTTTCTTTCAACTGTTTCTTTCTTTTATGTAACAAACAACCTAATTTGGTCAAAATAAAAATGAATACTATTATAATCAAAGGTGCCAGAATCTTGCCAAGAATTGAACTTCCGATATTATGAAACCAGTTTTTAATTGCTTGAAACCTTTTTGAAAGTTTCCCTGTAAAATCTTCTTCTTCTAAAGGAATTATCTCTGAATGCATTTGTGTAATATTCTTAATATACATTTCAATATTCTTACTTTCATCAGGTATATATGTACAGCAATGTTGGACATGTAAAATGCCACAGACTCCTCCCTCTTTTGCTAGGAGTATGTCTAAAGCAAGTCGGTCTTGAATTACCATAGATCTAATTGCAATAACTTCAACATTCACTAATTGAAACCCATCAGCTGTGTCAGTTGATAATCTATCAACTATAGTGGACAATTTTCTAATTCTCCCAGCATTTAGGGTTATACCAACAAAAGGTATTACAGCTTGAAAAATATCTCCCAGAACTTCAGTAAAAGTTTCTCTTTTAGCTCTATTTACATAATTATGAATTTTAAACAATCCTTCTGAATCTCTGTCAACATGAAACACTTTAGGAAAAACAATTCCCACATAACAAGTTCCATACCAATGGTCTGGAAGGTTGTAATAGGCTTTGTCACCACAAACAAAATAAATCCCAGGAAAGATAGGATCTTTTCCACCTTTAAATCCCCAACCTCCCATAATCTGATAAGTATCTTCACAGTTACTTGCACCTACAAAATAATTATCAAAAAGTGTATTATCTCTTCTAATGCAAAGTTTTCCACTAACTGGTTTGTCTATGTGAATTGCAATATTTTCAAGCATTTTGCCATTTAACTTCTCATCCTCTTTTTGCCAGAAGGCTGACTTAGTCTGCTTGACTAATTCATTTCTCTTATAAATTTCTCTTCTCTCCTCAACCATATTCAAAAATTTCTTTCCTTCAGCACTTAATTTACATGTTAGATTATTCTTGTAAGCATACTCATATGTGAGTTCGTTAGTAACAAGGAAATATTCTCTCATTTGTTTTGCTTTCTTATGCTTATTTAAAGCATTATCAATCTTAACATTAGCAAAAATTTCATCATAATTTGAATAGTAATATTCTAAACGACCAGTTTGATAAAATAAACTAGTTAATACACTACATGTTACAGCATAAGTGAGAGGAAGCATATTATATGTTACTCCCTCAGAAACAGAAGCAGGTAACTTAACACAGACATAGCAGTCTTTTGCATCCATTACCTTTACATATTCACTCAATAGCTTTGTGAATGTATTACTTGAAAAATCACCTATTGATTTATCTTGATGAATGTTAGGCTGATGATCAATAACTTTTGCAGATGTACTATGTTTAGTTTGGCTAACCAGAGCTTTGCTTGTTATGTTAACTTTGTGTAATTCTCTATTCATTTCTAAAGGGATAATCACAGCTAGTACCAACCAGAGCAGAATTAAAATGAGCAGACATACCAGAGTCATCTTACAGCATCTTTTAAAAACAGAACACTTTGAAGTGCTCTCCTTAACATAAGGCATTTTTAGGTTAGTTTTAGCCTCAAAAATAAAAATAAATTTTAAAATTTATATACACCCCCCTTTTAAAATATATTTTTCTTTTATAACCCTAAACAAGATTTCTTCGACCTTATGTCATACATAAGTTTTCTTCAACTAAACAGTTTTTCTTCGACCTTGTGTCATCTAACAAATTTTCTTCAGCCTTTTGCCAATTTAATAATTCTGTACTTCAATCATTGTCACTAATTTCTTGGATTTCGTTTTCTTCTTCACTACTATCATATATGTCAATAACAGGTGGAATTACTAAGTAAGTCCACTCAGGAGACTTGTATTTCTGGTTTGGTCTTATTATTCTCTTCCCTTTTCTCGATATCACTTCAATTTTTCTTCCAACTCCACCTTCTTTTCCTGGACTCTTTTGACTACTTATTTCCTCTACTTGTTCTATTGGCTTTTTGATCAGTCTGACTCTCAATCTTCCACCAGGCCAGTAGTCTGCTTTTCTCACGTACTTCTTCTTTGGTTCAGAATTATTTGATTCTGACTTCCAAGTCCTTTTCTTTCTCTTTTCACTTTCACCTTCCACGTCACTTTCTTCAGTTTCGTAGTCTGAAATTTCAATTGACTCAGGAACTTCTCTATTCGGCAATTTCACTCCTTCAGGAACTTCACTTTGTCTTCCATCACTGGTACTTGGTAATTCGTTCTCCTCCTCTTCCTCAATTACCTCTAACTTCCCAGATTTCGGATTTTTGTTCCTTACTTCAGAGTTTGTTCTCTGCCTTTCGATACTCTCCTGGTCTGAAACTTCTTTTTGTTCAGCTTCTTTGTCTTCAAAAGAGACAACCGAATCCTCAGTTATCTTTCCTTTTAACAGATTCTCTTCACCTTCAGAATCTATTTCAATTATTTCTAAGTCTTTTCTTGTCAGATTTCCATTCACTGGTACAGTTTCCAGATGTCGACTTTCTTGTCGATCTTCAGAATCTGGAATTACTTCACCTTCTGTTCTGTCTTCTGCTTCAGAATCAGAATCATCTGTGGTATCACTTTCAACATCAGAACTCTCAGGAGTTGGTACTGGAATAGTATGACTAGGATGTATCCAACGTTTCAATCCTCTGCACTTTACAGCATTAGTAGTGATCAAGATTATCTGCCTAGGTTTCTGCCATCTAGGAGCTAGACAATTCCTTCTCCGATGCACTTTTGTTCTGACCCAATCGCCAGGTCTCAGATCATGAGTCAAAACCTTTTCATTTGATTGAGCTTCAGTTCCCACCTGATTAGACACAGAAGTTACCATATCAGATAACCTTTTACAGTAATCCAAAATTGCACTGTCATTTATGCTCAACAGTTTACCTACAGGTACAAAAGCTTGCCTCATAACTCTTCCCATTAAAATTTCATGAGGACTCAAACCTGTCTTTTTATCTGGTGTACTTCTTAATGACATCAAAACAAGTGGAAGAGCATCTGTCCACTTAATACCTGTCTCAAGACACATTTTTCCAATTCTGTTTTTGATTGTTCCATTTATTTGTTCAACTACACCTGATGCCTCTGGTCTGTATGCACAGTGTATTTTCTGCTCAATGCTCAAAGCTTCACAAATTAACTTCATCAGTTTGTTATCAAAATGGCTTCCTCCATCACTCTCAATAGTGACTGGAAAACCGTACCTTGGGATGATTTCTCTGAGCAATAGTTTTGCTACTGTAATTGAATCACAATGTCGTGTAGGGAAAGCCTCTACCCATCTTGAGAATAAGCATACAATTACAAGCACATATTTCAAACAGTTGTGTAAAGGCATTTCAATGAAATCCATTTGTAACCTGGTAAAGGGACCACCCTCTCGACCAATTATTCCTGTCCCCACCACTGATTTTCTGTTTGGATTCATTTGTTGGCATGACAAACACCTTTGACAAAAAGATTCAGCAATGGTTCTAAATTTGGTATTGAACCATGTTTCTCTAAAAAGTCTGACCATAGAATCTCTTCCTAGATGTGCAGGACCATGATATAATCTGGCCATGTCAGCAATCAAACAATTTGGTAAGACTACTCTGCCATCTTTGTAAACCCACACTCCATCTTCTTCACGTGGTCTACAATCTGATCTTAACCATAGGTCTTTTTCATCATCTTCTGCTTCGTTTTGTAAATCTCTAATCTCATGCCATGTTTCTACAACAGTTGTTAGCATTAATGAATTTGAATCAGTTTCTTTACTCCTCTCCCGATTGTATGAATAATTTTTCCTTGCGCAGTACTTTGCTGTTTCGTCTGCGAAGGCATTTCCCTTGGAAATATAATCAGTTCCTCTAGTGTGCGCTGCACATTTGACAATGGCAATTTCTTTTGGTAATTGTATTGCTTCAATTAATCTCCTAATGAAAACTGCATTTTTAATTGGTGATCCTGTTGATGTCATGTATCCTCTCTGTGACCAGAGTTGTCCATAATCATGTACAACTCCGTACCCATACTGACTATCAGTAATGATGGTAACTCTTATATCCTTTGATATTTCACATGCACGAATTAAAGCAATCAATTCAGCCACTTGTGCTGAACGAACTCCTTCAAGACATGATGCTTCTTCAACATCTACAACTGTACAAACTGAGTATGAAGCTTTCAAGACACCTCCTTCGGATCTTAAGCATGAGCCATCTACAAAGTAGACAAAATCCGATTCAGACAAAGGTCTGTCTTTGATGTCTTTTCTTGGTTTAGTACAGAATTCCATGACATCTAAACATTCATGTTCAGTTTCAATGTCATCAACAATTTCAGAATCAGGCAGTAATGTAGAAGGATTCAGATTCAAACATCTTGAAATCGAAACATTATCTGCTCCCAGTATGATTTTCTCATACTTTGTCAATCTGCTACTTGTTAAATGTTGAGTCTTACCTCTTGTCAGTAATATTTCAACTGAATGAGGCACAAAAACTTTTACAGGAAATCCCATAATGATTCCTTCACTTTGTTCGAGGCTGATACTTGTAGCTGCAACTGCTTTCAAACAACCTGGTAATGCTTTTGCAATTGGATCAAGAACTGCAGAGAAGTATGCAATAGGTTTCTTTAAATTTCCATGTCTCTGTATTAACACAGATAATGCACATCCTTCTCTCTCACTGCAATACAGTTCAAAATCTTTCTCATAATTTGGCATACCTAAAGCAGGAGCTTGACATAAGCTCTTTTTGAGGTTCTCAAAAGATTCCATCTCAGTATCATTGAGAATAATTGGATCTTTTACATCTGATTTGGTCAGTCTTTGTAGTGGTTTTGCAATTACTGAAAATCCACTTATCCATTGTCGACAGTAACCTACCATTCCCAAGAACATTCTGACCTGTCTTTGTGTTCTTGGTGGTAACATTGCCTGAATCATTTTTATTCTCTCTATTGTTACTTGTCTTTTTCCTTTTGCAATTCTGTGACCAAGATATTTTACTTCTTGTTTGCAAAACTGTAGTTTTGCTGGGGACACTTTATGTCCTTCTTCTGCAAGGCGATTTAACAGAATTATTGTGTCTGTTACACAATTTTCTCTTGTCTTTGCAGCTATTAACAAATCATCAATATACTGTACCAACGTAGACCTACCTGGTAAGTCTAAATCTTCTAATGATCTTTTTAACAATTCATTAAAGATTGAAGGACTTTCTGTATAGCCCTGAGGGATTCTTGTCCATCCAAGGGTCTTACCTTGGAATCTGAAAGCGAAGATTTCATAACTGTCTGGATGTAAGGGAACAGTAAAGAATGCATTGCAAAGGTCAATGACTGTGTACCATTCAGCATCATGTGGAATCTGAAATAGAATTACTGCTGGATTTGGAACCACAGGACAACATGGAATGACAATTTGATTAACCTTTCTCAAATCTTGTACGATCCTAAATGTTCCGTTAGACTTTTTAACTCCCATAATTGGTGAATTACAAGAGCTACTCTTCATTTCCTTTAATACACCTTGCTTGATTAATTTTTCAATTATAGGTGTAATACCTTCGATTGTTTCTGTTTTCATTTTATATTGTGGAGTGTTTGGAAATTCTATTCCCTGTTTCAATGCAATTTTTACAGGATCTACGTTTTTCATTAGACCCATCTCATTCCCAGTAAAATCCCATATTTCAGATTTCACTGCTTCTTTTAGCTCTTCAGGTAAATCCTTTTCTTCAAATGCAGGAAACAATTTTGTTTCTTCTGCTTCCATCATCATCATTGTCATCCTGTATAAACCATCTTCCTCCATTGTTTGTAACTCAACTCCATCAGGAGAACAATATATTCTGCAATTCATTTTACATAGGATGTCTCTGCCTAATAGATTTACTGGACTACTATTACAAACCACAAATCTGTGTTTATCTCTGTAGTTTCCAATTTCAACTGGTACTGGATCAGTTAAGTCTGTTTTAATTTGCTGATTACTTACTCCGACAACTTGGATGGTATCCCCAGAGAGAGGTAGGTTTTCAATTTCCACTGATCTAACAGTAGAACGGGTAGCACCAGTGTCCACTAGAAAAGTGATGTCTACATCATTAACTTTCCCGTTTACATAAGGACCAGACTGGTCAACCTCAAGAGTGGCTCCAACAACACACTCTTCCTCCTCTCTCGGGCACCGTCAGCAATAATCATCAGAATCACTGTCTTGACTTTCTGCTAATAAAAATTGTTGTGAAACATTTTGCAATTGAACCCTTTGCTGCTTTTGCTGTTTCTGTGGTTTTATTACCTGTTCACTTCCCTGAAATCCCACGTTTGGATTATATTTTTGAACTCCCCCACAATTCGGAAAAGGTGGTTGTGGCAATTGGTCTTGACGATTATTCACCTGTTGTTGTTGCTGTTGCTTTAACTGTCGCTGAATATTAAATTCGTTTAACCCCTGTTGCATCTGTAGCTGTTGCTGCAGGTTAACACCATTCTGCATCTGTGGATTCAATAAGGGATTCTTTAAGTTTTTAGGAGGATGAGGACACTCGTCCCTCCAATGTCCAATTTCGCCACAATTAAAACAAGGTAATCTTTGTTTCAGTTCTTCTATCTTTGGGCTAAATTTCTTTGGGAAATTATTACCTTTAAACTTTCCTTGTATCTGGTTTGTATTTCCAGTTTGAACAAAATTAGTGTTCTTATTTCCCATGCTGGCAATCTGTTGCTCAGCCACCTTTACCTGAGCCCACATGGCTTTCTCCTTCAGCTTCTTCTGTTTTACTTCTATTTCATCGCTACAATATTTTGCTTTTCTTAGAATATCATCTACAGATAGTGATTGCCATCCGACAATACTAGTTCTGATCATTTCTCCAATTTCAGGTTTTAGTCCATAAACAAATCTATAGACAAAATGACTCATGTCTTTTTCATCTAATTTTTCATAACCACTGTATTGTTTAAAGATTAACAATAGTCTTTCATAAAAAGAATGAACTGATTCTTTTGTTTCCTGTTCTGTTCTTTCTATTTTAACCCAATCAACTTCTTTGGGTGGAATTTTGTTTTTCATCCAAACAATTACTTTCTCATAAAAATCCATTACAAGTGGATTTGGAGCACCTGTTTCTTTTATTCGTTCAGGTTCTGCTTTTGGCCAACTAATCGATATTTTGCATTCTGTCCAAAGATCAGATGGAACTACAATGTCAAAAAATCCATCTAAATCAATCCACAGAACTTTTGACACTTTGATAAATCTATCGACTTGCCTGTACCACTCGACTGGTTTTTCCCTCAATTTTGGAAAGTCATTTGTAAATAACAGAATGTCCTGTCTCGACCACGGGATATGAACATATCCTCCACCTGCAACTTCTCTCATTGGAAATTGTTTTGACAATTTATCCAATCTTTCATCTTCCTTCTTTTTCGTCCATTTTACTCTCCATTTATTCAGTTCTCCTAGCTTTTTGATATAGACAATCAAATCTTTAATGTGAACTATTCTTCCCATTGAGTTCAAACTCTCAATGTCACTTTCTGAAAAGTCTAATCTGTAATGCTTTGCAAAATTCTTTTGTTTACTCACATCGATTTCAAGTTCTGCAGCTAGATCCTCTAATTGATCATATTTATTTTTCGTTTTCCACTGAATGCTTTTGCAAATGAATAGTAGTTCATCATCCCGATAGTAATTTAAACTATCTGGGCCAATTGTTCCAATTATTAATTCTTCGATATTCGCTTTCAATTTGGCCACATCAAGTTTTGGTGTGGTTACCCTGACTTCAGGACTCCCTATATCTGACATAGCACCCATTGGTGTTTTTGGAGATAAATCCTCATTAAAAGTTAAATCAGGCATTCTTGATTTAGAAGTGTTTAATTCCGTTAAATCTGAATAAAATTTTTCAGCAGCCTTTTGAATTTCTGTATTTAAAGGAATAGTTAATCCATTTTTGTTTGTATCCTTTTGATCAAATACAGGCTGAACAGGACCAATTGTTACTGGAACTGTGACAGCTTCCATGCCTTTTGTCATTCTTTTAATTAATTCTTCTTTAGATCTTAAATATTCATTATAATCAACATCTTCAACATTTCTTGCCTCTCTTGCATAATCTTTTGGAGGTTCCCTTGCTCTTGGAGTCATCGTAAAATGTCTACCTTCATTTCGAGCATTCTCGAATTCTGATCTTCTAGGAGTTTCAGTGATTTCACAATTATTTGGATAAAGTTTAGGAGCTTCACTAATTGGAGGTGCACTCGGTGAAGTTTCAGTAGAAACCACCGGAGTAGACCATGATCTAGGAGGTCTCAAAGGCTGATTAGGCTGATTCTTTCTAGTAGTTGTATATATTTCTTCCATAACTGCATCCTCAGATTCACTTTCCATAGATTTCCCTGTAGGAGAACCCATTACCATTTCATGAATTAAATACAATCCTTCACTCATGTTTCCCTGTCTCCACATTCGCAATCTATCTTCATGAGTTTCTCTTTTCCAAGATGGATTTTTAGAAGGTCTTTTAATTCCACTAGCTTCTCTTTGTAACTGATACATCTCGTCTTCCCACTCAACTAAAGCTTCAAATTGAGTTGGTCTCGGTTTTGGAACAAGAGCATTCATTTTCTCTCGTAAGTTTCTTAAAACTCTTACATTAAATGAACCATCATCAGGCCAAGCTAAAACACCGTCGTTTTTAGTATAGCGTTTCCAACTGTCGAACCATAAGACAGTATGATATCCGTATTCACCTTCCATATACGCTGCAGGTGTTTTATACTTATGAAGTAGTTTACCACCTCGCGTTTCGATTTTCTTGTCAGGTGAAAATAAATTCTTGAATTTCTGAAATAATGTTGTCTTTTTCTCAACATGTTTAAAATGATAACTCATTTTTAAAAGTTAAATTTAATTCACAAAATCGTTCGTAAAATATTTCCGGGATGTTCCGCAAAACAACCAATCCGTGCGCGAAACACACCAACAAGCCAATAACAGTTGAGCTACGTCACTTTTCTGCTCAACCAATAAATTTGGAGATTTTCTGAAGGACCAATCAGCTCACTGGCCGTCAGAGACTTAAGAGCCAATCAGAATACAGTTTGTGACGTAGGTCACCCAATCCCAGCGCGGCTCTGTGACGTACACAGCAGCTGCGGTTTCTCGCTTCTCACTCCTGGCGCTTACCCCTCCTTCACAAAATCTTTTCACAGCGCCATTTTAAGGACACTTTTCAGTGTAAATTATTTCTTAACAATGACTATAAAGACAACATCTGTTCGTTTCACTATTTAGGATAGTTTACATACATTCAAGTATCCACACTTCGGAATAGGCGGCGCTATTCACACTAAGGATAATATTCAATTGTCAGTAGAGTAACCTTACCCCACCCTTCTAACACGTATAATTATGAACTCGCTTTGCTCTGAACCCACCGCGAAGTGAAAGTTCTAAGAGTTCTACTTGAACATAAAATACAATTCAAACTCGCACTTTTACACGGAAAATTCCCTAATTTCAAACACACATGAAATCCGTACAGGACTCTCACCTGTTTATAGATATCATGCACCGTTAGCAAAATAACGACGTTATCCGTACAGGGCTCTCACCTGTTTATAGATATGAAACATGTACCCGTACAGGACTCTAACCTGTTTATAGATAATCATGCACCGACGTTAATTTTACCCTTCACTCAAGCTCGGATATAACTAATACTCTCATCACAGTGAGTTTTATGGAAGGCGCTTTGTCCCTATTCTCATGCTGCTTTAATTTCTTAGAAAACCCTCACTATACAAGATTCACACCTAGCCCTAAAACTGTGCTGCTCGGCGACAACACTATGGTACACGGCGATACCTCTTGTGATACTCGGCGATATCACTACAAACAGAACAGATGGCTTGCGTGACTAATTTCTCGCCACACAATCTATACCGGTATAGCTTACAGATAGCACGAAAAACGAACTCAACAAGTGTTAAAACATCGATCCTATTTCCATACCATAACGCAACCCTTAGCAACCAACATATTACCTTGGTTACCCCTTAGCAACCATCAATTTCTGCTACCAGAGAATTGATCCAGCGGGCTATAGAAAATATATCATAAACAACGCTACCCAACTTCATAAACTATAAACAAAATTCTAAACTAAATATGGACCCATTTATAAACCTGATATATTTTGGGCCTACTGAATCAGGTGGTCAGAATAAATCTATATACACATTATCTACAAACTATATACATATTTATACATTTGTAGAAAGAATATTGTCATTAGAATAAAACCCAACCATTTAAACGACCACCATAGGCGACGTGATCTAGCTAATAGTAACCTACACTTCTGAATAACCAAGACCAGCTTGTTTGTCAAAAGTAAGATTTTATTTACTAATTTATGGTATATAAGTTGAAAGTTTTATGAATGAAATTTATTAGCAATAATGCAAGCATGATTATAATGAAATATGAGAAAATTATTATTTAAGCAAATGAAACAATTTTAAAGAAAATATATAAAGTTTAGCATTTCTAAAACCTAATTCCCTAACTGAGCTAAATAGATAGAAATTAAAGTAAAGTTCTTTGAGGATTCTTACGTGCTCCACGCAAAGTCCAGCAGCACATCACCCTCATCGGAAAGTCAGAAAGCAGCAGCCAGCCCAACCCTAAGGGCATGACTTTTTATACCTTTCTACGCTAACTAAACTAGCAAAGGAAAATTTTCAGAAATCTTCGACGTCCCATTGGCTGAGAGTGACAAGTGACATGTCACCCAGTTATCAAAAAGTTCCACTAAATCATATTTCATAGAGACCATTGTTCCTTCCACGTGAAGCCAGAAGCTTCCTCATGTTGCAACAAATGTATTAAGTCATTCTCGCAGCGTCCATTGACTTTCATTATACTTCCGCGGATGCCAAGTTAAGGATTGACAAAATGTTCACTTTCGACCTTGGCCATGTCCGACAGAATGATGTCAGTTCATCAGTTTTTGCTTTGTGAATGCAGCTTCAATAAACGTTTTAATTCAGAATGGGCGTCTCGTGACTTTCTGCAGAATTATATGTCAGCTCTTTTTCTGCGGTTCAAATGACTAGGCCCAAAAGCAGGCAACTTATGTTTTCTAGTATAAAACAAACACAAAAAAAGTATTAATGTAAGAAATAAAGTAGATTCTGTATCCACCCCATGGTTTACTAATTAATTAACCCACCCGATTAATCAAAATGTTACCTAGCCATTGCAAACAAATAAAGCAGCGTTTATATCTACCAGTCTCCGTTTTTCCAAGAGACCCATATGCACCTAGAATAGTAGAAATGACATCACACAGACAAGGAAAAGCAAAACAAGCACATGCTTCTTTTAAGTTTGCAGCAATTAGTAATGACAAAAACGAAAACAATAAATTATTTTATTATTTTGCACGAACAAAAAGATGCAACATTTATGCACGTTTATGAGCACACATGTTAGTCCCCCCACGTGTAAAGTTTAATCTAAGTTGTATTAGCATAACATATCACAAATCATTAATATTATTATTCATGTTATGGAAATGTGACTTTGCGAGTTTAAACAAAATTTTGTTTTCTATCTCGCTCCATCAATAGTACTCATTGTCCAAGACTTTAGCAGTTTCTGTGGTGCTCTGGACCCCACATGTGGTATTTATGTAATTGACGAGCGATTCTGGGGAAGAAGGACTCATTGCTCGTACTCTCCCCCGCAGACCGGCTGACATACACGGCTGCGTTGGATCACCATCCTGAAATCCCGGTCCTGAATAAGGTGGCTGCTGCCTATGACCTCTGATCCTTCCTCGTGCCACCAGACTGAGGCCTCTACTTCACCTTTTTGGGTGGGAAATAACTGACCCCACACCACGACTGAATGGGACCGCAACCCCTTATCGTATGACTGTCTACTCTCACGTCCACCTCACCGTGGGTGCCCGACTGGACCTCGCTGTGAGGATTTTTTCTTTTTCTTTTTCCTTACCCAGTATCGAGCTACAGAACTTCCCTGATGTCTTTCACTGAACACATTGGCAGTCCATGGGCCCTATCCAGGTGTTCCATATCGCAAGGTCCTAATGAGTTCCTAATGAGTCCCCTATTGTCCTTGGGGTCAAAATGTAGGTGACACAAATTAAAAATGAACCACCCTCTTAGCCTTTTAGCATTGTACTAGAGGACTGATTTTTCATTTAATATACTGTATTGTGGTCGTTTGAGAGATGTATAGAAACCTGTTTTTACCACTCACTAGCACTCCCCCTCTTATTTAAGGTTCTATTTCACTTGGGACACGTAGCACCTTTTGGTTTGCATTTTCTGTTATAAATCTCATCAAATGAGTAAAAGTGTTTCTTGACAATTCTACCTAGTGTACGGTTCTGGTTTTTTTTTTCTGACATTCATTTACCAGGCCACAGGGACCGCTATGCATGTTGTATTTAGCCATGATACACCCAGTTCCATTTGATTCCAGTCGTCCATAAGGCATGCTGTTTGACCATGTACAGTGAACTTTAAACACAGAACATGATCATCAACAACACCTTGTGCAAAATTCCCTCGTTTTAAGATTCTAAACACTACGTTTGGCCTTGACCAGTAGGCTCAGGGCACGTTGCACATTTGACTACCCAGTGTAGTAATTTATTTCCTTTTTTGAAGTACAGGATCCGGTCAAAACGCACTTAAAACAGTTTCTGGAAAAAAATGCACTTGAGCGACCTTCCTCTTATACTTTGAGACTCTTTTAAAATATGTACTCAATATACGCGTTATGAATTTCGAAAGATACATGGAGTTATGAAAACGGCACAATAAACAAAATAATCTACATAAAAGGTGAATCGGCAAAATTAGTGACTTTTTCCTCAAGTAGTATAATTGTAATTAGGTTAATGAGTGGATAATAGTGAAACAAACTCAATATGAAAAGAGATGGTGAGAATGCCTCTATTTGAATATGCATATTTCTTATACTAAGCTGCACGGTCTTGGAAGAAACTCTTCCAGCCCTTTGACTTTTCTATGAGTTTGGGCAATAGTTTTTCTTTCTGTAAATTGTAAATCAAGCACAAGATTTGAACAAGTTGACACAGTAAAGATTAAGGGTGATATCCTGCTTCTACCTTAAAGCTAATAGCTGGAGCATCCTCACCATCATCAAAGTGTAATGTATTGCGCCATTTCTATAGCACTTATTGAATCTATGTAAGATGGTGAAGTGCTTGCTTACATGGACAGGATGCTAGGGTTTGCGGTTCGAAGGGTATTGTCTTTGTTTTTGATCCTATGTTGGAAGTGCCACCATGTGGTGGGTGATGACCACAAGGTGTGGTTTTCATGATATTAGATGGGCGCATTAGTTGATGGGTGAAGTGTGTGAGAGACATTTTCAGTTTATTTTCAGTAATCTGGCAGCCTTGAGCAGGTCTGCAGGTCCCTTTATGGTATTTTTTATAATCCTAGTCCACTTAGCTGGTTACTGCACTGGGTTTTCTATTCTTAGATATTTTGTTTAATGTTTATGGTCCTCAGCAGGTATACGTTGGATGGAGAAAACACTGAGAGCTCCTCTGGGATGGCCTATCATTCTATGTATCTAGTCGAAACCTGCAGTGGAGAAGTAACTTAAAGACACCTGTTGGCCAACTACATACATAGATATTCCCTGCGTGTTGAGCTGGTGATGGGTGGTTTATTGCTGTGGACTGGTACAGTACAGGGTGATGGACATGACCAGTAGCAGTTTTGCCACATATGAGTGTAAGTGGTAAAAGCAGCAAAAGGGAATTATTATTCAGCCTTTATTAGCTATAATCAACTTCTAAACTGCTGAGTGTTATGGTATTACCATAAGTGTTGTCCAAGAGTGTTAAATAGGAATTGACATTACTAAATTCTACCCAGGCTAGACATAGGTCAGCATTTCATAACTTACTTGAACGTAGAAAATAGTGTGCCTTTTGGGCTGTTCAATATTGGTGTACTGTTGACTGCACTTGAAGGTGTGATTATTATTCTAGTTTTGGGACGGAAAAGTCCCCTGCATGTTGAAGTATGCGCTCCCCTGCCCTGGGTGCCCCAACTGGATTGATGCCTGCATTCCTAATGCTTATTTTTTTTCTTCTCCAGGCAAACACAGATCCAGTGTGGGTGCCATGACACAGGCCTCTCTCATGGATAGTTGTTTTGTTAGACCAGGAAGGGTGGCCAAAGGCTGCTCCCTTTACCAGGAGTTAAGCAGCATGTGTGTAGTGGTCAGTAGGAGTGAACAGGTCCTCTTTAGGTCTCAGCACTGGATTACATGCATGAGCTGTCTTGAACTGAGACATGCTGTATCTACATAGTGGGCTTATAACCCGCTCATAGACTTTACATTTGCTGGTTCCATTGTCGCTCCATTTTGCTTCCTCCCCATTTGTCAAGAGCATGCATATGTCCTCTCTTTGCAGAAGGTTCAGCCCTTCCCGAGTGCACCACCCAACTAATTTTAAAGATACGCAGCGGGCATTGCAGAGCATTGTTTCGAAACTACTTTTTTATTTTTCTCATTTCCAACCACGCCCTATATGATGTAACATGCTACCCCTGTCACAAGCAATTTAGCAACACACACACACACACACAGGTAGTAAACACTGCATAAATGTTGCAGTGCAATAGACAACCCGGTCTGCAGGTTGGAGCTCTCTTGACGGTTATGATGGCCAACACTGCGTCTTTGTGCTCCATTCGGCAGTGTGGTGAGGCACAGAGGCATCTAAGCAGAATGGCACTGCAGCATCACGCTGTGCATCTCTTTCGACTAGTAGTTTGGGAACTTTAATGAGGCAAATCCAGTTTTTTTTGGCCTATTCATTTTCGGTCTAGGAAAAGAGACCCCTGTTTATTATCGAAGTAGAACACACTACGCCACCTCCACTTTCTAGCAGAGGCAGACCCTTCCCGCATCCCCACCCCCCGTCCTCCCCCACGGTAACAACAAACTTTACCTCCCGTCATGCACAAGCATCCCTTCCATAAATATTCTACACCGGTCGCCATCATTACTCACAACTGAATAGACTCCACAAGCCACTCTTCATACTTGTCCTCATCAGAGGTCACGGCAGCCATCCCTCCTGCAGTACACCTGTGTGTTGACACAGAAGAAGGGCTACAGGGATAAATAGCCTGATGGCCCTCCTATATGTACTACATAAGCTGCTTCAATTTTGATAACTGCTGAAACACATTCAAATGCTGCACCCATCGTGGAGATCACAATCAAGAATGCTGCAGATAAGGATATACTATTGTTGTTATATAATGCCTAATGCTGGCCAAAATCTTCAGCAATTAATATATTATTTTTGTATTACTACGTATTTAATTGATAATAGTAACTTTTACAAGGAAATATAGTATGGGAGGAATCTGAAACTTCATAATGCACGAAAAAGAACATATTCCATTGACTGGATTTCTGTGTGGAATTCTATAGAAAATGTGTATGTATTTAATCCAATGCGACCCATAACATTGACAACGCCAATAGCTCGGAGCTCTGCCATTGCAGAGACCTATTAGCTTTGCCAATGCTTGATACCTGTCACAAGAGTGAGGCTTATAGGGTCACTCATTTAAATGCTGCTGCAGTGAGCTCAACTCACCTTTGGCCTACCTCGGGTTTGGTGGGTAGTGCTACGCAGCGCATGTGCAGTAGCCATGAGCTTGGTGTATGTGACTTTGAATGGTACAAATACAGGGATAATGCAGTACTGTGTAGTGTGTGTATACTGTCTACATGTGCTTGGGTGTAGGTGTGCCTGTGAGTGGTACAAAACATGAAGTGTGTAGTATTGTGCGTGTATGTTATATGCATGTGCTGGGTGTATGTATGCCTGTAAAGGATTCAATACATCGAAGATTCTGGGCTTCAATTTGGGAGACCCAGGGCTGAATGGAGAAACATAAGGAGAGAAGGTAGAAATGTGTGTATTGCTGCATTCCTGTAATCTGGGACACATTGGAGGAAGGGAGAGACAGGCTCTCCATTACACTTCAAAGAATATTCTTTGATTCAGAAAGAGAGCTCACAAGGAAGGGCCTGGCGAATGTCAAGAGAGATGGGGCTGATTAAAGAATCCTAAAGAGTAGGGCTGAGGCCCTAGGGTAACCTTTAGATACATATATCACCATGGCTGATAGCCAGATGTGAACCCCTAGTCACTCCCATGGCCTGTGTTGAGGGTCTATCAGTTTTGGAGTCGCTCCTGCTGCTACAGACTGCTTTCTGGAGGAAGAGAGAACAGAGGATTGGGCACTTCAAAAGGAAGTGAACCTCTAATATAAAGTTCAGCGGCTCAGTCTCTAAATCACATTTGGAGTCTGGATATGGACTATAGGAAGGGAAGATTGAGACCTAAAAAAATGGTCAATGATCAAGCAGCTAATCGAGCTGTGCGAGGAGGAGAAGCTCTGCAACACTTTTGCCTGTGACCAGGATTGAGGGACAAGGCCTGCTCGTCCCTTTCTGGGTGAGGAGACATAACCCAGAGAAACCCGGAGCACCAGCATCTCTCTGGTTGCCAAAACAAGTGTGCCATATGAGGAAGAGGACAATGTTGGAGAGAGCGCGGTCCAGTGATAAATCCTGGTGATTGAATTCCTTTAGCAGGGAGTGAGGATGTGGCTCCTGCACTGATGAAGAAGTTTCCCATGTGCTGGGAAAGTTGGCTACCCCTGTGTGCCAGAAGAGGGCCATTGTGATAGTTACTGCACCGAACGGGTCATCACCTGTGTGCAGCATGAAGCCGGCGACTACGTATGCCGGAGGGGAGCTGCTGTCAAGTCTGCTGCTGTGCCAATCTGGTGGAGCCCATGTGCAGTGGGGGATGTTGGACCTGTTTACCAGATGGGGTCACCAAAACCAAGCAATAAGTGTTGGCTGGCCGGGATCATTTACGGAGGAGCGTAGCCACCATGGTGACTCTAGCAGATCTAAGTCATGACTGAAGACCAGTGCCGGGATCGTCATCCCCTCCATACTACCAGTGGCAATAACAGAAGAACTTACCCAGCTTATAGGAGCTGCAATAACCCTTCAGCTGCTGCAGCACCATGTGTGGAAGAACTCTAGGTCAGCAAAGCACAGTCCGTATGGGCTACGTGAGAAAAATGTACCGTAAACTGTCTTTGCAGCTCCAGCACCTGCTGAAGGGCCCCTTTCAAAGGCTCTGGTCACTCATATCTTACTGGTGTGGGTAAGACTGCTTTTGGGCCAGACAGCCCAGGGGGCAGAGCGAGACTCCTGTGGATCGGACTACTAGTGGGGCTACAATCGAATGTTGCCTATAGTGAATGGGGAATAACCACTGCCAGTAGGTGGAGGGGAGTGGGGCTCTGGGACCTGCCTATAAAACACTAGAACCCTGTCTGCTGGGAATTATGTGTTTGTGAATGTTGTATTTTATTTTGTGGTCGTATATAAAAACTTGTTTTTTCATAAAAGCAAATATTTGACTGAACAGTCATTTATTGCTGCTGTACGTATTTTGAGATGTGACCTTGAATTTACCCCTTGTGTCTACCTCCCTCTGAGAAGCCTCTGACTGTTGACCCACACTACCATGGACAGTCGAGTGCTGAAGGACTCAACCACAATGATTGGGCCTAGTAACCCCTGCTTGCCCCATAGCCCTCTGTATTAGGTTCTGACATCTGGGTTCTATCCTAGGGTTGTGAGATGATGTAGTGATCTTGGAAATAGCCATTTTCACTCTCTTCTGAAGTGTATATTATTCTGAAAGCATAGAATCTTAGCTGGTAGTGAGTTCCAGAGCTTGTACCAAGAAAGTACTACCTCCTGTGGAGTCCTTATAGCTAGGTGGTATGATGATCCTTTCTGCAAGTTTGAAGTGCAGTGTTCTATTCTTTTTGTATTTCTTGAATTTAACTTGTAGGTATAGTTGTGTTTTTCCTTGGGATACTCTGTGGACAGTGCAGAGTGCGTTGATCATTGTTGTTCTAGCCATAGGCAGCCAGTGAAGTAATTGCAGGACTGGAGCCAGACCTTCTCTTGCGCAAAGGTGGAGAAGTAGTCTTGCAGCAGCATTTTAAGTGCCAAGGTATAGGTTGTTGCGTAATCACACTTGTAGATTATGAGTAGCATTTGTTGGTATCTCAGGTATGGGAAGATGTGACACAGTGACACCTTCTATACAATGGTATAGAAGGTACTTTTTGTGATCTTTTTTCACATTTGGTATCCAGGATTGGTCTGAATCCATGGTTTCCGCTAGGATTATGACATCTCTTGTTGTTGGAGTGCCCTGAATTCTTTTGACCATATGGTGGTAGGATGACATTTTTTTCTCATTGCGTACATGTATTTATCTGTGTTATTGCAGTTTTGAGCTTTAGTTAATTATAATCCTAATCCATGCATTTATAACTCAAAGGCTATTATCACGTTTTGAGTTGTAGAGTGAGCCTGGGCCAATTGGTCTTAGAATGATTTCTGTCATCCGCATACTTGTAAAAAGTAAGGTTGAATGTTGTGTTTGGGTCCTGTAAGGAGGTTAGTTTGTTGCTAAATAATAGAGGAGCCATAAGGGACCACTGTGTGGTGCCACAGTATTGGGAGTGAGGAGCTGATGAGAAAGTTGGTAGGTATAATATGCCTGAGGTTGAGGCACTCAATTTTAGAGCATATTCTTGTATTCTAAAGTGATGCAATATTTATAGAGTGTAGTAGTGGACAGTGTCACAAGCCACTGATGGGTCTAGAAGTAAATCGTGGCCCTACGCTTTTTGCCCACTGGGAGTTTTATGCCATCACAAATCGATATGATGTCTGACTCTGTGTCGCTGCCTCATCTGAAAGCAGACTTTTTGACTGATATTGTTGTGACTAAATGCTGTCCTTCCAAATATTTTTTGTGCAAAATGTCCTTTAGATATTGTTTGGATTATTGGTAGGGTATATGGGTCAAACATTTTCTTTTTTAGGAGTGGTCTAATGTAAGAAGTTTTCAGCCACGGTGTGAATGAACCATGTTCTAATAACTTGCAGAGTAAACTTCTAGCTAGCTACCCCCTCTACATAGTTTGTGTGAAGGATATCGTTATAGATTTTTGGAGTTTCTGGGTATGAAGTTGATCCTGATGGTTTGATTACACCGATAATGTTAAGGAAATCTTTTTCTGACATTACTGAAAGTAATTATTTGTGGAAGATTGCATTTGTTTTTATTCATGCGGGTGGGTCATATGCTGGGGCTGTATTCTCCTTAAAATAATTTTTATCTTTCTACATTTTCAGAATAATTCAACTAAGTCCCCATCCAGAATGTGTAAAATAAAGTGAGTTGGGCCACAAACTAAGTGTTGGATGTTGAAGGTCTCAAAGATTGCTGTGATCTTTGTGGTTGGAGTTCGATTCTTGTCAAACCATACGTTAAGATCTCCTAGAACGTATAGATTGGAGTGTTTCAGATGAGTCTTGGAAGGCTTCTTTAAGTTTTATGTTGCTTGCCTACATAGGAAGAGCAAGGAATAAGTGAAAGCTGGAGCATGGTGACGTCTTACCAGAATGGATTCACAGCCAATGGTGACGTTTTCGATTTGGGTTACTATTATTGATTGTCTATAGATAATTGCTAAGGACTGTTTCCATTTTGCCAATATGATTTTTGTTGACAATGCCAAATTCAGGTGGATCACTTTGTGGCCTGTTGGTGCAGGGTCTTCTCTGGGCCATGTTTCTTTAATCAAGGTTTAGTCTGGTGTAGTTTATAACATTAGATTAAACATGTTGAGGTAATTTTATTCATGAACCTTGCATTGGGAAGTAAACATTTTAGTTGTTGTCTCTTCCCTCTTGCTTTAATGTTGTGAGGCGACGTATAGTCTAGTATTGGAGGGGGGAAGACAAAGTCATAAGGGATGTGAGTGTGTGTGAATTGGAGGGTAGACTGTTTGTATTTTAGGTAGAGATGGAGAGTAGGTTGTTTGGTTTGAGAATCTGGAGGTTTGGAAGGTGGGAGTGAGTGAGTGTGTGTGTGCCTTTTGTGGGAGATTGTAGTAGTGTACCCCGGTTTGAATCCGTTGTGGGTGGCTCTTGAGGTGAGGGACAGTGTGATTAGGGAACATAGTGATCATGCTTTTGCACGTTCTTTTTATTTTAATTTCTTCTTAGCAAGTTACATTGTGTGTGTGTCACATGTTTGGGTGGTGGTCTTTCAGTTATTGTGGGGTTGGGTTTGTTGCAGTTAAACTATGGGTGATGTTGGTATTGGTGTGAGTTCTTTAAGTTATTGTGGGGTGTTGGTTGTAGGTTTGGATCTTTTGTTGTGTCATGGAGCTGGCAGTAAATAGATGTGGTTGCTAGTGTTGACAGAATGTTGAGGTATTGATCTGGGGGTTACTTACTCCCTGGAAAATTGGACATGGGTTGCTCCTGGCCTGACATTCTGATTAGGTGGTGTGGGTGTATTGTTAACCCAGTGAATAGTAGTTGTTTAGTACTTAAATGTCATGATCACTTGTTGAATTTTCCCTTTAGGCTTCTCTGTTATTGGTATTAGGTTGCTTGTGTTGCGGTTCAGGGTGGACCTGGACTGACATTTTGGGCTGAACTGCTCCTACTGGCGCAGGATCAGGCAGATTTGCATATGGGTGGGTCCAGACAGAGATGCCATGTTGTGCAAAAGAATGATGTGTTGAGATGTTTGCCAGTGGTAGACTTATTTGAATGCATTCCTCACATCACCTTGTGTGTCACCATGCTTCCAAGCATCTTCTCCCATTTATTGGGGTTTTTTGCATCACAATAATTTAATCCCACGGTCCAGGGGATAACCCAAAGCATGGAAGGGATGCCTTGAAGGGAGCAGTTAGTATTTAGACAGTTAAGAATTTTCCCATCCAGACGATGCCTTAACCAGGATTTTTTAACATGTATTTAATAAAGAGATAGTTATTGATTCTGTTATTTTTAGAAGTAATCATCCTTTCTGGAATACCGAGGGAAGTTTGGGGCAAGCGGTGATTTGCATGCCTGGTACAAATAATTGTGTGTGCTAGCATTCGTTGTAGACTTCATTCATGCCTCCCGATGTTGTATAGTTTTAAAAAAAAAAAATTATATTGCTTTGTACAACATTTTGACGGTTTGATGAATTCCTTCATTCACCTTGGTTGTTTTAACTGTAGCCTTATTTGCCTCCGTGATTTTGGCTATACCCCAAATTCACTTTGTAGTAAACATTCAAGAGTCCTGTCATATTGTACTTACTAACATTTACATTTAAATAGAGAAAACGGCTTTCCTCTGCTGTCCCTGGTTTTTCGGAATTGGCTTTAGAATATGTAAAGTTAGCCTTGTTTTTTTTAGGACTAGTATAGTATGTTTATTTAGTAGTTTTTTTTTAAGTGTACCAGACATGGCTGTGCTTAAAGTAGACTGAGCACAAGTAGGTGTTCTATGATCACAGCCCCCTCCCAATGTCAGCAGGGTTTTCTGGCTTAGTGGATTAATGCGTCCACTGTAGGGGCCTGTGTTTGACCTCATGGTAACAGGTTCAAATCCTGGGGGTCCACTCAACTTTTTATCCTTCTGAGGTCGATAAAATGAGTACCATCGAATTGCGTAACAAGAAAAATCTCTTATAAGACCTCACTGGGTGTGCTTTACAAATACACAGTGTAACGTTATGTTAGTGTAGAGAGACCCTTCTCTAAGGTGGCCTTGCCGGTATTCTGAAATAATTTGATCAGGCTTCCCGTAGAATTTCCATTTGGAAGGTGGTGGGGCTGAATAATGGGACTGCAGTGTCTGTTATTCAGGGTGATAGGTGGCCAGTCTTTTGCCTCTTTCTTGATCACTGTCCGTGTGGCTGTTGACATTAGGTGTAAAGAGCCCACACGTCTTTGTGACTCTGTTGTGAGTGCTAAAGGGTGTAGACTACCCTGCCTTGAGTAGCATCACTGTACACAAATGCTGTGTATAGAGAACAATGTGGAGAGGACAGTCGAAAGAGAACCAGCCCATAAATAGTTTCTGAAAATGCAGATGGAGAATCCACATCCTTTCTCTGCTTAACATGTATAAAAGTGGGAGCCCCTTCAAATTTTCTTAAACCAAGTAAAGGGATGCTCTACAGGTTACAACTGTGCAACCAGATCTGGTCTTCCCAGAGGTGAGGGACATCGCCTGCAGTCTAGCCTTGCTGGAAGAAGCGGATTCTCTGAACTGAAGCACCTTGAAGCCAACATCCTACTGAAAGAGTGAAGGAGCATACCATGCTTGCAGTGGTGTGACTGACATGAAGCTGCAGAGCAGCTTGACCTCTGGTGCTGTGTGGCTCTGCTCTCTGAAGGAAGACTGGAGTGAGCGATCTGCATACCCTAAGACTTGTGAGCAGCAAAGGCTCTGTGAAAGCGGTTCCAGGAGGGAAATATGATCAGCAGTCCTCGCCACTGCAATATAGAAGCTTGAGGTGGAGTGTGCCACATTCAATAGGTTTGTGCCAGAGGTAGAGTATACTGCCACCTAGCTGCTGGGGCCGGGCATAATGTGTCTGCCTAGGCCTGTTCCCGAATGTGTGCTGTGCTGCTGCAACTGAGTTCCTGCTGGAGCTAAAGCTAAAGTCCCCACCTGCCTGTGAGGATGTGGCACAGTAGCGCCCACTGTTGTCCTGTTGCTACCCTCCACCGGATTGCAAGTTGAGCCTTCAGCCAGCATGTTTCCTCCCAGAAGCAGCAGTAAAGTGATACTCAGGCTGTGGGTTCCCACCAGATGCCAATAAATGGACTCTGTGACCTGAGCTGTGTGGTGAGACTGTACAGAGACTTGCTTTAGAACTAACCTCTAGAAGTGAACTCTGGGATAATCTGCTATTACACCTTGAAACATGAGGAAAGGACACTTAAATCTTAGTGGAGGCCTACGTAGACCTATCAAAGGTGTGGGAGATAGCAAAGAGAGGGGCAAGTTGAGACACAGTACAAGGTGCAGAAGCGCTAAGCACCAGTACGAGAATTGGGGCTGCTTTATTTGCTATTAAGTAGTATGTTGAAGTGTGTAGATTCAAGTACTTTTCTTTTACCAAAGTGAAGCACTATTTTGGACATTGTTATGGCGCGTCTAGGTGACTAAGTTCGCACCCCACCACACTTCCTCCCCGAGAAGTCTGTGGCCGCTCACCTTTGCTACCACTTAGAGTCCAGTGCTAAAGGGGTGAACTTGGACCATTTTTTGCAGAACCATGGGTAGGCCTCGGGTCATTAGAGGCCCAGTAACCCTTACTTACCTTATGGCCTCCAGAATGAGGTCTGACAATAGATAACCTCAGAACCATAGACTTAACACTGGTTTATATATATATATATATATTGCCTTTGGACTCTTCAATCTTGGGGTAGTTTAAATGTGGCACACACTGATCTTGTGCTACCACTTGTAATCATCTGAGCAGCCTACAGTTATGGTTGGCTAACTTCCTGCACGCCATATCTCCTCCATGAATTGTGTGTAATATGTTTGCCTTTTTTCATTTTATGTGCATGTGTAGCATGATAAAAGTGCTTTTCTTTTACATGAAAAAGCATTGGCTGTACAATGATTTATTAAGCGGTGGTAGATGCTTGTGTTCTATTTTTTTATTTCTGTAATTTTTTATTAAAGATTACATTTACATGGAGCATACATATACATGGGGAGAAGAAAAAGAAAAGAAGAAAAAAAAAAAAACTGCCCCCGGGGGGGGGGGGGGGGCTTCACCTCTCTGAGCAAGCCTTAGATTGTTCCATACCGCCACCTTAAAACCCTTGATGTGCAAACATGTATACAGCCCTACTATCCCATACAGCAAACCCTAATGGGCTTTCTTATAAATGCCAGGTCCTCATTACCCAAGCACCAATCGGATATTTCAGATTTCACTACATCATATGAACCCCATCAGCTTTTCATAAGCAAAACACGGCTTAAAGATCATTCAACATCCTACTTCGCCACTGCAATCCCACCAGGCCACTCTGTCTTTGGGAGAGATTGCACACACAAAGCTGGTGGTGGGCTGATGATTATCTATGAAGCACACGATTCATTCACTGGTTTAGACAATAGCTTACTGCACAGTGGGCAACGTCTTCCACTTTGGGTCACTCAATCAAATGATTTCGTTCTCGGGGTACCAAATTTATCGCCTCCCGGGTCTCAGGGGAAACTTTTTCAATGAAGTTCGTCTGTCACCTTACAGAATGAAGACCGACAATTTCACTATTTTGGGGCACTTAAACTTTCACGTAGATAATGAACACAATATTGACACCAAGGCACTAGTACACTTTTTTTAAGATACTTGTCCTATTTCAAAAAGTAACTGTTTCCATTCACTCAGCAGGACACATTCTATGCCCCCTTTTATCAACCATGCCTCCCTCAGCACTGACACCCTGCTAACATTAATTTGGACTGACATCACGCAGCCCCCATTCCACATTACACTTCCTTTTCCTGTCTCTAATAACCCGCACGTGAGCCAGGCACACAGGTCAAAAGACCCACCCCGGTCTAAAATAACCCAGCATTGTTTTTCTGCTTCACCGAGTGATGCTTCTCAGACCTCGACTAAAAACCGCCATCTTAATGCAGTAACCAGCTCAGACATGCGGATATCTCGGCAATCGCTGGTGGCTTCAATAATTGGATCATTTTTCCCTCGGAAATAATCGCCCGCCACCACAGATTTCGCGCTCTGGCAGAAAGTTTCCTTCCTCACTCTAGTTCACTGAAGAACTTTGAGAAGAAAAAAAAAATACACAATCTGAGCAAAAAGAACCTGAAAGAGTAGACACTGCCCCCCTGACTCTAAGAGATACAGAACGCAGTAAAGAATTATAAACTTATCGAACAAATGTGCATCACGTTCTATGCTGCTAAAAAGGAAATTAACAAAAACCTCTGTAAGGTCATCTTTGCAGACTTCAAAGAGCTGCTTAACCCAGAATCTGGCAAGACAACACTGCCTACTTCAGAAACTGCTTGAAATCATAGATCGTTCTATTTTCATGATAATGCTGATGAACATTATCCCCTCTCCAGATCCCATAGAAATCCCGTTTCCTCCTCTAACAATGGCTCTTCCCTGACCACTTTCACTCCTATTTCGAGCAAATCATTTTTCTTACTCTTCGCCACAATCAAGTAAGGATTGCTCCTTGATCTTTGTGATTTTCGATTTCATGCTTTAGCATCAAACACACTTGCCCTTCCTGTCACTAATCTTTGTAAGCTCTCTTTTTCAACTGCCACTGTTCCCTCTAGTAGTGCTTAATTTGTGGAAACAAAGTGCAAGGGCCCAAGTTCTTTCATGGGAGGTTACCGTAGCTTGCACAACCTGCTAATGCTACCAAATGCAGAGTCTATTGAAGCTCAAAACGATTTGCTTATGTGCTCTTCTGAAATATAGACATATAGCGCCACCATGTGGTAACTGTTGGAAATAAGTGCCGGTGTTTACAAATAAATGCCGGTGCTGAGCACTGGGAAACCCTGGCACAAACTAAGCGCTGCCTTCTACCTGGAAACATGACAGACTACACCCCCGTTTGAAAAACCTCATGGCTATAATTAACTAAGGCCCATTTCTCTCACATCTTTGCCCTCCAAGTTCCTTGAGAAGGAGTTCAACACTCAACTCTGCCACTTTCTGGAATCTTCCTGATACCTCTCAATCAAGCTTCCGAGTGCTCCACTGCACTGAACATGCAGTGGCTAATGTCATTCAAATGACACTGGGCCAAGGCAACTCTGCAGGCGTGTTCTTACCTGACCTATCGGCAACTGTTGATTCCATCTCTTATCCCATTCTGATCAAACCGCTTGTGGAGACGGTGTCATCTGCGTTGGAGGACTCAAATCTTTCCTATTCAGCAACCAGTCATGCTTGCTACCGTCTGCTCTGCTGAAACCCTCACTGTCTATGGAGTCCCTCAGGGCCCTTCGTTGCGCCCTATCTTATTCAATATTTGCATCACTCCCCTTTCCACTGTCATTGGGTTTTTCAGCTTTGAAGTAATGTCCTATGCTGAAGATACATAAATTGTGGTATCCTTCAAAGACAATAACACCTCTCTCTACAAGGCTTTTGTTGTTGCATGATAGCAATTGCCTCCTGGATGAGGGATAATTGCCTCAGAACTTAAAAGAGACATAGGTCCTCCTATTTGGTTGTCAACCTTATTTTTTGGTCTTGTACATACTGGCCTACATAGCTTGGATCAACCCCCACCTCCTTGTCCAAAACTCTTGCTGTACTTTTAGTCTGTTACCGTCCTTTAATACCTAGGTCAATGGTGTAGCTGCCACTCACGATATTTAAATGCTCAGGAAAATTATTCCTCTTCTACTCACTTCTACGTGCAAATCTATTATATAATTGTTCACTACTAACTAGATCATGGTAACTCCCTCTACCTTGGCCTGCCGGAGTTCCTCACTAGGCACCTTCAAGTTGTCTGGAATGCTACAACTTGTACTCTCCTTGAGCGGCCTCTTCATCAATCTCCTCCCATTACAAGGACTTACTTATATTGTGACACATGGAGTATTTCTGGCTGAACTCATTGGAGCCTGTCCGTAGGGAATATTGCAGTAGATTGTCTAACTGCCTACTTGTACTTGGACAATCTACTGAAATATGTGAGATCCACGGCAAGATCATTTATAAAATTTAAAAAATTATGCGAAGAAAAACAAGGACCCCCTGAAGAAAATGGATACTGCAAGTCCAAGGTCAGGGATTAATAGCGTGTGAAAATAACAACCATGGCACTTGAATTGAGAATAAATTCTAAATAGATAAATCTAAAAAGAGGAAGTAGAAGGTCTGTACTCAGAATTTATTATAAACTTTGTTAAAAGTAACAATTACAAAACATACATTTTAATCATTAGATAAACAGTATTAAAATATTCATAAATTCAACAATACATAATCAAAATACATTCAAAATTTATCAAATCAATTTAAAAAGTGGCATAACAGATAGTTCTCTACGCGCGTTTCGGCGACCAGCGCCTTCTTCTGGAGTTGCCACGTATAACCTAAAATTGATAAAGTAAAATAAATAAGCAAAAGAATAATATTCAAATCAATATACAATATACACCTATATTAAACATAAATAACCAATAATATTAATAACAAACAACAATTAGACTACATCCTCTTTTGGTACAGCAAAGGTGAGTTTTAAATAATTCTACAGTGCCCAGATTATGGGCCTTCATTTCCTTGTGCATTCCAATTTCAAACTCAGATTCAATGATCAAAAATAAAGGGGGGGGATGATGAGAGGGGGAAGGGGGGGAAGCGAAAGATTGTGTTATAATAATGATGAGAAAGAGTTAATAGGGGCGGGCCAGCCTTAAATATTCATGTCACACAGATATATGTGTCTATTAAAAGCAATAATATAATAGAAGTGTATGGCGGTATCTCATTTATTGATCTAAGATATCACACAGTAAACTAATTTCAGGCAACTAGAATCCCAAAGTCCATCGAGGGGTCTGGTCGCCGAAACGCGCGTAGAGAACTATCTGTTATGCCACTTTTTAAATTGATTTGATAATTTTGAATGTATTTTGATTATGTATTGTTGAATTTATGAATATTTTAATACTGTTTATCTAATGATTAAAATGAATGTTTTGTAATTGTTACTTTTAACAAAGTTTATCATAAATTCTGAGTACAGACCTTCTACTTCCTCTTTTTTAATTGATCTATTTAGAATTTATTCTCAATTGAAGTGCCATGGTTGTTATTTTCACACGATAAAATTTAAAAAATGCCAGTTTTCAAGAGACTTGGAATGCTTAGATGAGCAATTATGTCTGTTTAGTTTTCATATTGCTATTAATAATATAATAATATAACTATTAATAATAGCATGTAATATGTGTCTTAGTATAACTGCTGCTTGAAGTGTTAAAGGGATAGCCCTTCTTGGTGAAAAAAGGTTCTTTAACCAGATAATGTCAGAGCTGCAAACTCATGGTACAGAATCTTTGAAATGGGGCAAAAACCAGAGCATTTTTATTTTGCTGGATTTGTAATGGGAAAAGAATAAACCAATACTTCCCCAAGCGACTTTGAAAAATAATTTTTGCACCAGGACAAAAATAGAAGAACTGGATTATTTCACAAACACATAAAACCCAACAATAGTTATAAATCACTTTGCATGTGCTTTATAGAGGGTTAGCAAATAGTTGTATATAAAAAAAAATAGTGCAACCCGATCTTGCTGTACGTCTTCTACTTAGAACAAACTGATTTTGCCTCCAATTTAACCCCATCTTTCACATTTGAACCATCAGAAAAGAATAATTTCTCTGGTTGTTATTAGCACAGCACAGCACTGACAGTTGGAAACCCATTTACTTCGTGTTTTTCTACTGTGAAAACTTATGTTTTGAAGGTTTGATTCATTCGTATCTACAAGAGCCAAGAAAATGTCCCAAATAGCTCTATCGTTTTATTCAATTTCTTTTTTTTACTGGTAAAAATGTTCTTTAATATTTCCTTCGCAGTGTAAAGCATGTAACATCAGTGCATACCAAGTATACCTGTCCGATATATATATATATATATATATATATATATATATATATATATATATATATATAATATTTAGGGGCATATTTACAATAACTGGCGCATCCCTGCAAATCAGTAATCAGCAAGGATGCGCTAGTTATTGTGCGCCACAGCTCCGCCATCATGGATGCGCTGCATTTACAATGCGGCGCTCCATGGGGCAAAAATGGCACAGATGCGTGATGCATCTGTGCTGTAAAAGTGGCGCATTGCTGGAGTTGCGTCGCAAGCGCGACGCAGCTCTAGCAATGCTCTGGGGGCCCTATCTAGTTAATGCTGCGTCAATCCTTACGCCTGCTTCAGGCAGGGGCAGGGTTTTGATGCAGCATGGGCCTAAAAGTGACTGAGTGAAACCTTGTAGATTTCACTCAGCCACTTTTAGGAGGCGTTCCTGCGCCGGAACGCCCCCCCCCGCGCATGAACGCCTACATGTGGCGCAGGGCTTCACAATGTGAAGCATCTCCCAGATGCGTCACGTTGCAAGTACCCCACACCATGGTGCAGGATTTGCGCTGCCGATGTGTCACAAAAGTGACGCAACGGCGGCGTAAATGAGGCGCAAGGGGCTTGTAAATCTGCCCCTGAATATTTAATGGAGTGGAGAATTATCCTGACTCAGCTTTCTGATTCTACAGCGAGGCTGCAAGCGGTAGTGAAGTCCCCACCCACCCTCCAGCAACTCCCTTCCTCCGTTTATAACTCTCAAACAAATCATTGCCTTTTCAGTGAGGTTGTGACTGAGTACAGCCTCGTCGCCACTGGGAAGGAAATGGCTAAGAAACCAAACACCTCCAAGCTTCTGTTCTTCTTGCGCAATATACTTCCCAGGCTCCTAAATGTTAACCTTTTCTGCAATAATTTAGACCTTTTTCCTTGGAGCTCTTTGCAGGATCGTTAGTGCCTAGAAACAGAGTGCCCACCAGCTGTGCCCAGGCAAACACTCTATTCAAAGCTGAGTATTTGAGAGAATTCTAGAAATTTCTCAGCCGTCCAATTTTTCCGAAAGAGTAGAATGTGTCCCTATGGTAGCTCAGTGAACTAATGCATCAGTTGCAGAGATCTATGTTGGTGTACTCCGGTTTAAATCCTGACCGGTCCACTCTAGCTTTTAGCCTTCCAGGTTCAGCAACATAAGTACCATTGGTGTGAAAAATAATAATCATATACTCTGTCTTTTGACCAGACATGGGTAAAGCATGAAATAGAAGTGTAGTAGTTATTTCATGCTCGCAGTGGTGAAGATGCAATTGGTTGCTACTTCAGAAGTTCAGTAAGTCCACAAAATGTAAAAGATGTATCTTCAGTCACTGGTGGTGAGGTGGACACCAGTTATGTATAGCTAAGGGGTGCATTTGCTACCCACTTGCCTCTGTGAGCAACCCTCATGAACTGGTTTGTGATTGTGTGACAGGAGCAACACTGATCTTTTGAATATGGAGCTGGTCTTTAGCCAATGCTAGGCTGAGTAGCAGATGCTTATGCATGTTGTCATTCACAGTAACATATTAAAGCTGCAGGCTTTCTAATAATAAAGCAAAAGTAAAACAGCAACCTCTGGCTCAAAAGTCACCCAAGGATGCCCGCTAGCTAGTCCAGGGAGTTCAAATATATGTCTAGGCTCTTGCAAGATTTGGTTGAAGCACTAGTTGTGTAACGTGTAGTGGGCATAGCACTGGTGTCTCAAGTTGTATACCGCAGGGCCGACTTTAATCAGCTCTGTTTAGAGAGCAAGATGTTGTGTTTTTTTTACCCCTTTGGCAGGTGCAATGCGCCAGGGTTGGTGATGCGTGTGCCAAGGCCTTTTGATTTTACTAAAATTATTTATAGAACATACTTTTAGTAGTTTTTACCAAGACATCTCCACCCATTGGCCTGTCATTCACTATTGTATTCCGCGCACTACAGCTTGCAGTATGCGGCAAAGGGTCACTCACTTCAGCCATTGGCCAACTACACTGTGAGTGACAGCATTATTCTGTGTCCCAAGGGTCACACCCACACACGAAGTTTACATCGGCACCAGGTCTGCTATGACAATGTGTGTTTTTTGAGTTTAAAATTAATTTTTGCATTTAGTGAGTGTTTTTGAAACTAGTGAGGCCAGGCAGCTCTCTCAACAATAACGTTTTACAAAACCATGACACAACAAGCACTGACAAAGTCAAAATAAGTGCAGCCACTGTCAGACCTATTGTTTTTGCCAATGCTTGTGACGTGCACATCCACCCAAGATGCTAGAAGGAGGCTGTCGGGATACAACTCGATTGACATTTGTTGGCCATGCACGTTAAACAGTGACCAACTGTGTGCAAAACCAGCATTGCGGAAACTCCTAGTCAAATGCTTGTTTCTAAATATATGTCTCCTCAAAACGTGAGCCCCACATTATCCTTTTTTAGGTCGAGCCTTGGAGAAAGCATGCGAAGCATGCTGAGTCCAGCTCGACAACTATAGCCGTCCGTCTCCTGGGAATCTGAGACGGGGCCGGGCACGAGCGTCGACTTCACCTCGTGGATGCGCACGCCCAGCCCGGCGCCGTGCATATCCCCTGCCTCAGATTCCAGAGAGGCGCAGCCAATTACAATCCCTACCAGTGAACAGACCCGTCACGACAGCCTTGCCTGCTCCGGGCCTACCCACAAGCACCCCGAAGAGGCTGGCAGGAGGACCCTCCACCCCCCATACCCTGGAAACTACCAGAGAGCCCCATGCCTCCCCCGAGCCCAGCTCCAGGACCTGACCGATTGTCCCCACTGCCGTCCCGGCCCCCACACTCACCTCGGTGCCCTCTGCGAACCCTCGGCTCCGTCCTCCCCGAAGGCTGCTCCGCCCGGACACGGGTGAAAGGAACGAGAGGGCTGCGAGCTCCGGCGCAGGCTCACCGCGCCTGCGCACACTAACAGCTCCGCTCGCTGCGCCTGCGCACAGCTACAGTGCCTCTGCCCGGCATGAACTAAATAAAAATAAGACACCCAGAGTTTTAGTAGAAGGCAGGGAGTTTCATTTCGAAACAGGGATAATTGTCTGGCCAAAGCCCAACTGCGCAGACACCAGGGCACGATTCTTACACAAATACGAACATTGTGCAAGTGGGTCCGTAGCCAGACCTCCCGCGCGCCCCCCGAGGGGCCAGCGCGTGTCTGTTATTGATAAGCATTTTCTGCCTGTCCTTGAGCTGCTTGGACGCTGCACTTCTGCGCTCCTGACTTTCTGCAAACAATTCTGGGCCTGGGGGCGGCTGCAGGGCCCAAAGAGGCCCCCCAACGAGCCTCTGCAGCCCCTCGCCATGATCACCGCCCTGCTAGCCCTGGCCTGGGCCACCGTCCGCTTCCTGGAGGCCTCGGCCCTTGGCGAGGTAAGAGGGGCAGGGGGGTGGTTATGGCGAAGGGGCCAAGGGATGCTGGCGTGCAGATCCCTGTGTTTTTGTGAATTAAACATTCCTAACATGATTGCGTCATAAAGGGTGTTTCTAATAGCGCAAGATGAATGTGGGTTTTTTCCTACACATCCCAGCGTGTGGCGTATCAGATAGCTCGTTGGGTTGATTTCCTACTGTAGAGGACTATCCACTACCCTTTCACTCAGAGGCCTGCAGATGGTGGAAAAAAGTGCAGTAGCATTAATTAAGTTCTAATGCAGAATTAGGGTTGCCACCTTTCTCAGAAATCCTTTGTTTACGTTTTGGGTTTCTGGAACAGCCAAGAGAAGGTAGGCAAAAAAGAATGAGTGAACTTTGTTAGGACTGTTTGTTACATGTAAAATGACCCTCTCTTCGTTCTAATAATCATTCTTTAAAGATTTAGACAACTCTCAAATAGTTTTCAACATATTTCTTTATGTGTTTACTGTTTTAGCATTATGTTTCAAGAGTGGAAAAAAATACCGGATTTCAATACTTTTTTCAATATTTTTACTTGCCTGGACTAAAAAATACTGACCGGGCTGGAATCAAACCGTCCAAGTTGCAACGCTCCAACCAACTAGGGCAGTGTGGTGATGTTGCGTTACAGTGCTGTGGCATCAGGCCTGTTATGAGGTGATCAGCAAGGTCAGCCCATTCCAGTGAGTTGTGTATGTAGGGAGCATTATGGATCCCACAGTAAATGTTTAAGCCGACAGTGAACCTAGAGCTGTCCCGCCGCCTTGATAACTTCCCCTCAGCCATGCCAGGGCGCAACATCTACATGTAGTGGCCTCAGCGCCACCACCTCATCAATGTGTGCAACCATTCAATAACAACTGGTTCAAATATGTTCTCTCAATGTTTCAAGCTTTATTACAAATGTCACAAAAAGATGTTAATATTTCACTTCTGTTCTTGGAATTTCGTCACAATAAAATACAATGAACATAATCTTCACAAAAGTTATTTACAAAAGTTTAAGCTATTGCAGTTATAAATTACAATAACTTTTATTTAAGTATTCATTATTAAAAAAAAATTAAATCCATTGTTATTTGTAATATCAATACATCTAAGTCATGTAAATACAACACATATTGCATTACAAATGCTATAGGTGTCACATTTGCGAAAGTTATAACTATTGGCATTGTAAATGACAAAGCTATTAATTTCGTTATTTTCAAAACCAACACATAAATACCAAAATTGTCATTTACAATAACAATAGCTCAAACTTTCATAATGCGAGACCTATTGCATTGCAAATGCTTGTTTTCTGGTTGCTTCCCAGAGACATCAGAAAAAACAATTTCACAAATAGTGCCTTTGAAATACTGACTTCTTTTGCGCTATACACATTTTTATCAAACTACTGTTTAACGATAAGCGTCGTCTCGAACAACAAATAGTTTCCACATATTTTCCCTTTTGTTTTGGCTAACGTATTGACAATCTGTTGTGGCGTGCGTCAGAGCAGTCGTTTACATTTTCCGTGTGATAAACGCTCGTCCGGTCTGCACAAGTTGTGTCAATGCCACATTCCGTCTCAGGCCCTTCCTCGGATTCCCAGCAGATAAACAGATGTCGGGTCGGCAGACTCCACTGAGTGAGGTTATAAAAGCGAGCCTATTGGGCATTTCATTCGCTGGCTTTGAAGGTAATGGCCAGGTACACTAAGCACAGGTCTCTAATCGCTGCCTGCCTCCCCCTCAAAGAGGATGATTCATTTAAAGAGTTGCGAGTGTATTTCAATGCCTTTTTCGAATAATTGTTTTTGTTATTTATAGAACTACGTCGAATCTATGCAACTCAACCTTTATCTCTCTACACGGATGTCTCTGAACAAGCGCGTTCATAACTGTGACCTATAGCTTATATTTTTATTTTTGTCAGCATTCCTATTTGGTATGGTATAGATAGGCTTTTTTTGTTTAGAATCATTTTACACTAGAACTATATAACCTTCAACATGGATTCAAAGATTCTGCTCTTGGGTCAGAATGTACACACACTAGTGTAAATGCATGCCATAGTCATGAATTCATTCTCCACTGTTACCATACCCACTCCGTACTTCAATACTTAACTTTGCCTGACCGTGCTTAATTTGTAGAAAAAAAATTAAATAAGTGCGGGGCTCCTAAGTTTTTATTTGTAACCTGCCACCAGTCCGGCAGTTGCGGATCCTCCGCTAAGGTGGAGGAGCGTCGCCCCACTGCTTTTAAGCAGTGTCGCTAAAGGAAAAATAAAATGGTAATAACTTGATGTTATTATCATTTATTTTGTTCCTGTTGCTTTGCGAGTGGGTGGGGCTGCTCTGCTCTCAGGGCAGGGAAGGAGTGGTGGGCACACTGAAGTGCGCATGATGCTTGGCCGGCTCTTTGGGGCCGGCCAAACAGTCATGCGCACTTACCATGTTTTCCATCCAGGCTGCATTACAGCCTGGTTGGAGAACAGGCCCAGATCCCTTGTCTCCATCTGAGCGCCAAACCACGGTGCTCAGACTAATCACAATGCTGCATTGCAATGTTGTGATTGGTCATGGTTGCCTGGGTGTGCTTCCTGGTTCCTTTTCTGACGCAGAAGAGATATGGAGCAGAGATGCAGGACGCGGCTAATCCTGGGGTTGACAAACACCAAGTCTATGTAGTCTTGATTCAGCCTCATGCTTCTTTCTTCCACCACCCAACAGTTGGTGTGTTTTGTATCACTCCTGCAGGTTCTTTTTTATCCCCCCTATCTGACTATCTTCTAGGTTTCTGATGTTTCTTTTCCTTCAATTTGAGCCAAAGGCTTGTGATGAAAAGTAAATCCTGGCCCCCAAAAATGACTGCTCGTGCTCATCATCTGCAACCTCCACCACAAATTAAGCACGGTCTTGGCCCATCCAATTTTTGTTCCAAATAATTATGTCCTCGTGTATATGACTGAGGCTGCTACATTAATTTAGGGAAAATTTTAAAGGTGTCACCTTTTTGATAGGGGTGCAATTTAAAGTCCTATAACCCAATCTGCGACATCTATGAAACTTTTCTACCCTGGCAAAAGGTGTGCCGAGTAATTTGGCAAAAGACACCGACAGACACTAGTAAAACCTGTTGTACATTAGAAGACAATAAAAAGTCAATTTTGCTCAATACTAGTAGGTTTTGTTTATAAAGTTATTTAAGAGCATGCATGCTAAAGGGTAAAGTAGTCCTTAGCATAAAGGTGGAAGGAGATGCGCTTTGAAGAGCCTGAAGGAAAAAGAGGTGTTCAACAAGGTAGACTTTCACTTCACTGGAGGGAGCGCATCCAGACCCCGAAAAGATGGGAGCAGGATCTCCATTAGTGAGAAAAAGAGAAACAAATCAAAAGGGACAAAACTGAGAGGCGACGTAAATGACAGGGCAGTCAGACAGGAAATCTATCAAGTATCAGGCATTTTTTTGTAAACATGTTTTCATGTTTACACATTAAATACAATAATGCGCATATACTGCACATAATTCTGTATGTATTGGGTAAAATTAGCCATAATAACAACATGGGTGGCAGTGCACCTCACAAAACATTAGTATCACTATCTGGGAAAATAATCATTGCATAGCAGGTGCAGGTGATTGTGGCGGTGGAAACTGACTGAAAGAGGGGGTCTCAGTGTAGAAACAATAATTTCACTTGGTTACTTTAAAAAGAAATCATCAAAAACAAGAAATGAAGCCTCATTGTTTTAATTCACAATGTGGAACAATATAACAAATATACCGACACTAGTTAGAGCATATAATAGGTTGTACAGTGCCCAAAAAGGGGGGGGGTGGTGATGTGAGGAGTGTGTAGATATAGGATTGTGACAATAAGATCAATACGGTATCACAGAATACATTCGTGTTTCAATTAACACTACAAGAAGGAACAAAGGACTGAGTAGTTCACAATAGTGATGCATAGGACTGTCATACTCCAGTAGAGCAACCAATGTCAAATGTATATATGGAGTTGACATGAAGGGAGACGTTGTCGACGTTTCGACCCTCAAAATATCGCAGGGTTACTTGAGCCCTTGCAGCGGGGTCTTCATCAGGACAAGGGACTGGGCAGGCAACCTAATGAATGTATATATAGACGGATTACTTGATCAATTTCAGAGTATGATGTCCATCAAATGTGACAACAATTAATTGGGTTAAGCAGAGCACACAATAAAGAGCATACCGTTAGAATTGGCGCTCTATCTTTGCACAGCTTACGTCATCATGGAAATGGATATGTGGATAGCTGGAGGGGTGGAGTAGAGGAAACTAAATTAATTAAAATTAAAATTTGGGAGATCAAGACAAACATTCATGGTTAAAATTCATCAAGACCAGAAATGATCATAGACATTTGAGAATTACATTAAACCCTACACTTACTTGAGTGAGGGTAGATTAGAGCGGCGGAGGGGGGAGCGGCGGAGGGGGAGGGGGGGGCCAGCCCTGGGGCGGCGGAACAGTCGATTTCTGAAAGATGGTGATAATTTGACTTTAGGCAAAGAAAGGATCAACATTGTAAAGGATTAACAACGATTGACCGTTAAAAAATCGAGGGGTTGGGGGCCAACTTACCAGCGTCGTCCTACAGGATCGGCGTTGGTACGAAGGAATAGGTGGTTCAAACAGCAGTACATCTGTTGACCTGGAAAACAGCGTGACGGAGAAGCTGGTTAGTCATCGGATGGGGGTGCCACTAAGGCGTTTGTCATAAAGCCAGTAACGGTTGTAGTCGGAAAAGAGATGCAGCTTACCGATTGCCGACTTGATTGGGTTTCAATCTGCACTCGCGTTGGGAAGCGGCGAGGCGCGTTTCCTGGTTAGGTATGTAACCATGGAAGCGGGGGCGTGTTTGAACTTCGTGAGAATGGACAACGAAGACAGACACGTTTAGGACAGGCAAAACACCCGCGATGGGGGTGAAAACAAGGTTATGGGACTAGAAACTTTATCCTAGAGTGATGTTGAATTACTCTACATTTCTAATAAAGCAAAATAATTTTATCAAATTAAGCGATAGTAATACAGTTGTTACAGAGTAACCATGGAGACCACTACGATGGACAGTGAGAAAAGACTTGCGAGACAAATTGACGTTACATAGTCAAAAGTCAATATGGGTAAAATATACACAATTGTGAAATAGCATAAATGCGATAATGGTAGTCAAGTAGAAAAATACAGCAACATCAGGGTTGGTTGCCTGAGTTGATTGATTTAGCCATGAATATCAGGAATCGAACCAGTCATAGTTTTATCAAAGCATTAATGTACTTTTGGTACTTTCTATTCAGGCGTACCTCTCGCATGAGGGTAAAGGCCCATGTATTTGCCACACAGTACCAACGTACAATTTCTGATAAATTGAGAAACGTAAAATACAAACAATTGTGAATTAACATAAATACGATAATGGTAGTCAAATGGAAAACTACAGCAATATCAAGGTTGATATATGTACATAGTTGCCTGAATCGGTCGATCAGCCGTGAATGTCAGAAATTGAATCAGTCATAGTTTTATCAAGGCATTGATGTACTGATAGTGCTTTCTATTCGGGCGTACCTCTCGCATAAGGGTAAAGGCCCATGTCCTTACCACACAGTACACACGTACGAAGGTATAGGATATCACAAGGATAGTTCACACACTTGACGTACAGTAATATTAGAGGCCAGATGGTCTAATAAAGATAATTAATACTACACCAATGATCACACTTGTGAGGCATACCTCTGGAGTCTTAATCAATTAAAGCATATGGTGATTGGCCTGGGTTACGAATTCAAGGTGATATTGCTAACTGGGAGAATGAACTGTCATGTTCATTGAGACCATTCTGAATAGAATCAAAACGAAGCATCCATTTTATTTCGCGGATATTCAGAATATTGGAAATATTGCCCCCTCCCGGTCCCAACACTGCCTTCTCTATTATCACCCATCTAAGACTCTCAGGGGGATGGTTAGCAAGTTTGAAGTGGTCAACTAGAGGAGCGCCCTGTACTTCACATCTTATCCTGCTCATGTGTTGGAGAATTCGCACCTTTACCTTTTGTTGGGTTTGTCCGATATAGATTAGTCCACATGGGCACACAATCGCATAGATGACGTTAGATGTATTACAATTACTGTGGAACTTAAGTTGGATAGTGTGTTGAAGGTGTGCAAATTCTTTGGTTTGGATAGTTGTGTCACACGCCTTGCATTTACCGCACCTGAAGTGGCCAACAACGGGTGGAAGATTCCATACTGAGATAATTGTAGGGTCTTCAGGAATGGATAGAAAAGACCGTACCACGTGGTCTTTAACACTCTTGGCTTTCTTAAAGGCATGTAGGGGAGTCACCTTTTGATCAATATCGTCGGATACCAATTGCCAATGTTTGTTAATAATACGTTTGATTTGATTACTCTTGGTGGAATATGTGGTCACACAGACTATTCTTTCATTGTTTCCAGATTCCTTGTCTTTTGGAATGAGTAGTTCTTCGCGGGGGTAGAACCAGGCCCGCTTTCTCGATTTCTTTACCAGTCGTTTTGGATACCCTCGTTCTTGGAGACGGTTGGCAAGATCCTCTGACTCCTGGAGATAGTGTTCCTTGTTGGAGCAGTTCCTTCGAATGCGGAGAAACTGACCGAAGGGTAAATTGTCGCGAAGGGCACGGGGATGATGGCTGGTGTATTGTAGCAGTGAGTTCCTCTCCGCAGGTTTGCGATACAGAGTGGTCAATAGGATTCCTGAGTCTTCATAGATGGTGATGTCTAGAAAGTTGATCCTCTTATGGTCCGATTGACTTGTAAATTTTAAATGAGGTGATTGTTCGTTCAACCACACAAAGAACGCTGATAGTTCGTCCATATTGCCATTCCAGATAAGAAGGATATCATCTATGTATCTCATCCAAAGACTTAGTTGGTCTTTGAATGGATTCAAGTTGTTAAGCACCGTGTCGTTTTCAAATGCCACCATGTACAAAATCGCCACGTCCGGGGCGAAAGGAGCACCCATCGCTACTCCGGAGATCTGGAGGTAAAATTGGTTTTTGAAAATGAAAAAGTTTTTGGTCATAGCTATCGTGAGTAGAGCTACAATAAATTAAGTTGGAACCTGTACCGGGGCTGGTCGTTGATTAAGACAGCTGGTTATTACTGCCAATGCTTCTTGTTGAGGAATGCAGGTGTATAGGGATACCACATCACATGTGGCCAATAGCTGGTGCTGTAGATCGAATGGTCGATTCTCGATGATCGAGATCGTGTGCATGGTGTCTCGTAGGTATGAACGACAAGACTCTGCAAGTGGTTTGATAAAGAAATCAATATACTTTCCAAGCGGTTCCAGTATTGACCCACATCCCGAGACAATGGGGCGTCCAGGTGGTTTCGTCATGTTTTTATGTATTTTGGGTATGGTATATATGGTTGCAAGCCGTGGGTGTTTCTGGTTCAAATATGAGTACTCATTTTCAGACAGAAAACCTTGGTCCAAACCTGCTTGTGTCAATTGATGAATCTCGATGGCAATTGCTTTTGTGGGGTCTGATCTTAGTAGTTGGTAACTGGCCCCATCATTGAGTTGGCGAAGGATTTCGGACTCGTAGTCATGCGTGTCCTGAATCACTATCGTGCCGCCTTTGTCTGCTGGCTTGATCACCACTTTGTTATTGCTGGCGAGTGACTGCAAAGCTGCCCTTTCAACCTTGCTGATGTTGTATTTTGTAAAGGCTTTGGTGTCCAATATTTGCTCTACATCTCTCCAAACAACAGCCTCGTAAGCTAATATTTTCGATGACATGGCACCGGAATTCGGTACAAAGGTGGAGGGCGTTCGTAGTCCCGTGAGTGACCGGTTCGATTGTGTTGATGATGCACGGAAGAAATACTTCAAACGTATCTTGCGAAAGAACTTACAAAGTTCGGTGCGTATCGTGAAATTGTCGGGTCGGTTGGTCGGAACAAACGACAACCCTTTACTCAGAACCTTCATTTCGTTCGTATCCAGATTGTGTTGGGATATATTGATTACGGGACTCAAAGTCTCTGGAGGATTTACCATCGGTAGGTCTTGTTGCGGGTGGTTCTCTCCCCGTGCTGTTCTGGTGGAAAATGAACTTGCTTGGGTGCCTGGCCTCTGCCTCCATCCCAGTTGTTCGAATTGTGTCCAGAGCCGCGTTGTTGACCCCTGCCCCAGTTGGTTCCTCTCCCCCGAGGTGGGCGCCATGAGGCTTGGCGTTGTCCTAAAAAAGGATTGTACTGGTGTTGTTGGTAACCGTAATCCTGATAGTTCTGGTAGTTGCTGGGACCCGCCTGATCCTGTTCTCCCTCTGAGCTGTATGACGAGTCAGAGAAGGTCTGATAATTGCGTCTTGCTCTATAGGATCCCCGTCCTCTGTTGGTGAACCGTCCTTGTGTGTCCTGGCGGAAGTAGTCTTCGTTTAAATAAGGATAAGTTTTCTTCTTATCGTACAAGCGGACATCTCTTGCCAATTTTTCCAATTTGCGGGTCTGTGTTGTTACATCAAAGTCTTTGAGGGATGCCTCAAGATTAGTTAAGGTTTCTTTGGCACTTGCAAAGTTGGCATCCGCTGTTATTTCTGCTTTTAGAGTTTTTATTTCGGCAGTGATTATTTGAACCTGTTCGACAGCCGTTTCCACGCCGAGGTCCTAAAGGGAGCCTGGAGAGGGGCTTCTAGATGTGTAACAGATAATGGTGATTGAGATATTTAAGTTAAGGTCATGGTGGCAATGGGCCAGCTGGTAGTGCTTGTAAAGAGGAGCTCCAGTCTGTTAATTTCACGCCCAAAGGCCATTCCTCCAAATCCCAGAGCTGTGACGTAGCTAGGGCACCAAGGGTATGGTGACTAGGCCTGGGCTGTAAATTCCATTCAGCTTACTGAATTAGGGTCATTTTGTGTTCCGCGGATAACGCGTAATTGCCAAAAATTCCGCGATCCACGTCTTTGTGGAATTTTTTGCTTGTTCGCGCTTTCAAAATGAGTTTCCGTGAGATATTTACCCCGAGCACACAAACCGCGTTCGCTAACAGGACAAAAGCATCTCGAACGGGCGTAACAAGCAATTCCGCATGTTTGCGGAACTCTGCGTGCTCGCAGAGATTTTTTACCATTTTGCGGATCTTTGCGTAGCGCGACTATGCAAATTCCACCCACCTCTAATGGTGACTAGATGTCCCGGATTCCCAAGTACTGTCCAGTGTCCCAACGCTTTTTTCTTAATTTCTAACAGATGTCACGGTTTTTAGGACAAGGTCAAGTTAACCTGTAAATTAGAAGTAAAAGGTGTGTGCTCGTTAAGTAATTTGTCTGTTTCAGGCAGCGCAGGGGGACGTTGGCTGAATGCATGCTGCAGCAGAGAGGAGACAGAATGGGGAGGAAGGCTGGGGGGGCTCAGGTCAAAGGTGATGCCATAGCCAACGCTATGGAAGCATAGCTCGTACATGTGTAGCTATATTATATATGCCGCCCCCCCCAAGCAAAATATCGGGACAGGCCAGTCATAATTAAGGCTAAAGACGTTAGTCCTACTTTTATGTCTGGCCTGTCCCGGTATTTTCTTCTCAAAATCTGATCACCCTAACCAAGGGCCCTACCTAATTCAAGCAACGAAATTGGGCCTCCATTAATTAATGCTGTGGTAAAAAGCAGGGAGTAATTGGGTTAAAGCGAGGCCCTCACATCCCTGGGACCGAAATCCGCTGCTGCACTATTGAAGGCAATGCCCATGTCCCTGAGCCCCTCTCCCAGGGCCTTGGGACTTATAAGTCTAATAGTTATTTTCCATTTCAAGGCCAGCATTGTTGCTTTAATTTTAATCTTATGTTTTACATTTATTGGTGACTCTTTTCAGACAATAAAGGGACATTTGTTACTACCCTTGAGCAAACAGTTCAGGTTTTGTTCTGGATAGACATAAATTCTATGTAGCAAAGTTCACTCATATATACATTTTGTGACATGAAAGCAACCTCGACCGGGCTTAGTATTAAGAAAGTAAATCCTAAATTTTCTTTTTTGCTAGGTCCTGCCAAAATTGTTGTTTACCCTTTCCTGTTAACCTCCTTATGTAAAATTCCATATCGCTAAGCCATAAAGACTTGTAATTTCAAGTCCTTTGGGTAAAAGTCCCGTTTCATGGGCACATGAGCAACTCAAACGAATACAACACAAGCTGCTGCTGTTTCTGGACGTTAGAAATGGGGTTTCTGGTTGGCTAGGGTATGCACCTAAGCCAGGCAGAACCAACACATCTAGTGAGGGTAAGGGAGCTACACGCCCAGAAAAACTTCTTCTCACCCCCTTGGTAGCTTGGCAGAGCAGTCCGGTTTATTCCAGCGGCAATGTGTAAAGCGTTTGCGCCACACACACACACTAGTGGCACAATAAATGCACCACAAAAGAGAGCCCACACAAGGTTATATAAAAATATCTCCTAAATTGTATAAAAACACATAGGCCAAAATCACGCAAACCAATAAATCACTTTGCCAACTAGGCAATTTTCATAACATCAAGGGTAGTGCAATAAAGCAAATACTTATGTGTTGCACACGTCATAGAGATTCCATACACCATCATTGTATACATTATTCAGGTCCTAAAATGATACTCATTATCCTATCATTTCAAGGTATACACAACATAAATCATAACATAAGGGCATGAAAATGCAGCAGTTAGCCAGGAAACACATATGAATCACCCGATTACCTTAAAAGCAGTCATTACATAGATCCAGTGCACCTGTGCTTCCATCACAAGTTCTATGGTAATTTTGATTCCCCACAGGTGGATACAGGCATACTTGCCCTCCTACTCCAGGGAATGCAGTGATTCTTGGGAGCAACCCCTATGCAGGGTAAAGAAGCTCTAGTGCTTTTATTACCTATTATTTGGTAATTTGTCAGTTTCTGGCACTTGGCTGATTCCTAATGGTAACCGGGGCCTCCGTTGAGGTTTCATCGTTTGATCAGAATCAGGAGGAAAGCAGCCCCAACACAGCAACTATGGGCCCCCAAGGTATGAATCAATAAAGACTGCTGCCCGCGACCATGCAGAGCAGCTGCTGAAACCAATGCAGCTTTCTAAATAATGCGTAGGGGCCTTCTTTGAGGTACCACCCTACAATGTCCCCACACAGGACAAGTGCCCCTAGGCATGTGCATACATGGAGGAAGGGGGCACATGCTGTTGACTTTCGTGGGGAGACCTTGCCGGGCCCCTTCCACGATGAGCCAACTTGAAATGTCTGTTCCCCAACGATGAGGATCGCCGTGCCAACACACTGGAACCGCTTGGGTCCGAGTTTTCTAAAAATGGCTCCCGTCTGGGCCAGAAGACCAAGACGGCCACTGCAAACCCAGCAGGCAACTCCGGGCGATGGTGCCGGTCTGGCCAGGGGAACACCAACCCTGAAGGTGAGCCGACCGCTCCTTCCCTTACGTGTTCTCCCCGGAGTCGAGATGGCTACAGACCTAGGCAGGTTGGAGCTGCAGCACGGGAGGGGCTGCCTCCACCTCTGTGAGATTGGCTACAACATGGAGCAATGTATCTGTTGGTAGTGACCCCCGCAGCTCGGCGAAGACCTCGGCATTGCCAGGTGATGCAGGGATCCTCGAGCTGAGGGTTTCCCTCAATGCCACCCAAAGTCTGGAGGGTGGTAACACGTCCTGCTCCACCGTAAATGTGGAGCGCTTCCAACTTGCACCAACTAGAAACAGTCCAATCCAAACACACTCCTCCATGGTCACTCCTCACTAGGGGGGGGCGCTCTACTGGTAAAGGACTTCCAAATCCAGTGTACCGTTCATGAGCCACAATCCAACGGGGAGACTCTGTGAGAAAGTGGCTCTATATGTACTGCACCAAAGAATGTTACAGTGTGTATAGAGTCCACAATCCCCAGAGGTATAACAGAGGTTAAAGTCAGGTCTGACCTTACTCTCTAAAGTGGTAGCTTGGTCGAGCAGTAAGGCAGTACCAGAGGACAGTGTAAAGCATTTGTTGTACACATCCAGTCAGCAAAAGGTTTCACACACTCAAGAAGTGAACTCTAGGCCAATTGTTTTTATATCCAAAGATATAGTTGTTTGATTTTTAGAACCAACAGGTATCAAAATATACTTTTCTTGATATGAGTACTCTCTTGTAATTACTTTGCAAAGAGGCAATAAACTTTGTAAACCCAATAGGTACAATGGTTGCAGTAGGCAACACAATTCTAAACACATTTTAACATTGAGCTCAATGGGATTTTCTACACACATGCAGCTGATTACTTTATAGATTACTTTCATAACTTCAGGACTGGATCCTAGATTCAGTCCTGGGGTCTAAGCTGAAAACAGTTTAGTAAAAACGTTTTAGTTATTGCAATGATTTTTAAAGAATATAAAGGTATTTTAAAAGTTGACAAACTTTTCAGTGAAAAACTAGCAATGTTATCCAATGGAAGGAAATTCAAAGCACAGGTAAAGTAGGTTCTCGTTACTTTTGTATCCAGTACTGGACTCCTAGGTTCAGCACTGGGGTCTCTACCTAAGACAGGTAAGTAATTACGTTTTAGTAGTTAGTTCGATTTTTAAAGAATATTTGTAATTTTCAAAAGTAGACAGAAGAAATTTCACAGAAAAACAGTCAATGGTTTCCTATGGCAGAAATTTAGGTTACTAGCAAACACGGTTGTGATTACTTTTGCGGTTCTGTACTGGGCTAGAAGGTACAGTACTGGCTTCTCTCCTGATCACAGGTGAGTAATTCGAAATTCGTTATTCGGCTGATTTTAGATGAATATTTTAAAGTTTCAAAACTTCACACTTAAAAGATTTTTCGAGTCAAACCAGTCAATGTTATCCTATTGCCAGAAAGTGAGTCATCGGTTTTCAAGTGAGTACTCGACTGGTGAAGTTAAGGTCCTGGGCATACACTCAGGGGTCCCCCAGGGTCAGGTAGGTACAGTTGGTACACCCTCAGCGGCACAGGGGCAGCCGGGTGCAGAGGTAGTTAGGCCCAATGTTATCCAATGAGAGGCAGGGGGCCTTCGGTTGGTGGCTGCTGGCTAGCAGGCCTGGCAGCTGTGGGAGCTGGGCTCCTGGTCACTTACTCAGGGCAAATGGGGAAGTAGTATAGGACAAAGGTTGCACTGCCAGAGGCACTGGGCGGCTGGGTGCAGGGTGCTTTTGAGCTGTCTGGCGCTCAATGTTATTCAAAGGTGATCTTGAAAAGGGAACAAAGGCTGCAGGCTCGGGGACGGAGGATCTTCTGGAGCGACCAACACTTCGAGGGGTAAGTTGGGATCTTGGAGGATAGGTAGGCACCCAGGAGTTGGGCACAGGGGTCCGTGGGGCGCTGGGTGCAGGGCTGTCTTTTGAGGTCATGAAATCTTACCCCCTGCTGGTTGCGGTCGGAGGGGTCCTTTATCTTGAGGCTGCAGGCATCGTCCGGGTTGTCGAGGAGGGTCCTTGGGCACTGGATTCCAAGTCAGAATCGCCGGGTGGGTCGTCCTCAGGGTCTTGATTCACTCCTGCACAGGCCAGGCTTGACGGGTGCAGAGTGTGCAGGGTTTGCGGTTCCGGGTGGATGCCAGGGCCTGTTACTTGCTTTGAGCAGTACCACTGCTCGTGGAAGACCCAGGTAGTCAGATTCACAAGACAGTCCGGTCCTCCAGGGTTTTTGAGGTTGCTGCCCACTGGAGACGCCGGGGTTTTGCAAGAGCAGGTTCGAGGGTCGACAGGCCGGTAGGGTTGTGGCCAAATCAGTTGGTGTCTTCCTCCTCTTAGCAGCTGCACGGCAGGTCCTCTTGTTTCTTGTTCTTCTTTCTTGTTTTGGAATCTGGATCTGTGAAAAAAGGTTCAGGGTGCCCCTAAATACTGAATTTAGGGGCGTTACAGGTAGGGCAAGGGCAGGGACCAATAGGTCCCTGTCCTGGGGTCGGTACACCCCCTAGCCTGCTCCTCTCCTGTAGGAGGGGGGCAGGAGCCTAGCTGTGATTGGGCAGGACTCCCCATCTTCAAGATGGCCTGGGCCTGGGGTCGTTCTTCACATCGCCTCTCCCACCTGAGGGGTGGGGTTGGCACAGGCTGGCACCCCCCCTTTCTGATGTAGGATTACCCGCCAGTCTTCAACCCAGAGTGGGGGTCAGAGCTGGTGGGGGCCAGTTGCTGAGTGTACAGCAAGTGGTCTGGAGAAGCTCACAAAGGCGGAATGCCTTTGAAGCTTCCCCTGCCCATCCTGGGGGAGGAGGCTTGGCACCTCGTCACAGGATGTGCATTGTTGCAGGCCCAGGAGAGCGGGAGCCCTCCACCCAGGGGTCCAGCAACATGTCTGCTGTGTGGCAGCCTAGGCAGCCTCTCAGATAAGATGTGGATTGTAGGTTTAGGTTTCAGGGGGCATCTCTAAGATGCCCTCTGTAGTGCATTTTACATTAAATCCCACACTGGCATCTGTGTGGGTTTAATGTGCTGAGAAGTTTGATATCAAACTTTTCAGCCTTCAGTGTAGCCATTATGGTGCTGTGGAGTTCGTAATGACAACCTCCCAGCACCATATACTCTTAATGGCATCACTGCACTTAGTGTCCAGGAATGGCCCTGGTTACTGTAGGGGCACAGGGCTCATGCACCTGTGCCCACACCACTGGCATAGGCACCCAGCTAGAGGGGTGGCTGATGTATGCCAGGTCAGTGGGTTTGTGGGCATAGCACACCGAGATGTGTGCCATGTCGACTCTTTGTTTAGTTCTGCACCAGGACACTCAGCCTGCAAAGGCAGTGTGTGTGTGTCAGGGTACAGGGCCCCTATAGCTGGCACAATAAGTGCTGCAGCCCTTAGGGGTCTTCTCTGGTCACAATGCCCTGGGTACCTAGGGTACCATTTACTAGGGGCTGACATGTGGCCAGAGATGCCAATTGGGTTTAGGCTTTAGTACAGTTTTTAGGGAAGGAACACAGGCCTTGGATACCTGATTGGCTGGGACCCAACGCACACCAAGGAAAAGTGCATCAGGTATCAGGCAAAAAGTGGGGGGGTACTGCAACAGAAACTCACTTTCTCACAGACTCTTTCTCTCTCTGATCCTAAAGATCCGCTGCAGATACAGGGAGGGAGCAGGCCACCAGTCTCTGGAGACAGCTGGGGGCACGAGAGCAGTAGGCAGACAGGCCAGCACAGACTCACTTGGCACAGGAGCAGTTCCATCTGCAGCCTAGTGAGCAGAAGGTTAGTCCAATAAAGTAAGTAGTCCAATGGCAGTTCCTCCTTGCAGTCCTCCAGCCAGGTGCAGCACGTAGAGCCATCAGCTTCTGGTTATAAGTTTATCCAATGTCTCAAATCATGGGGTACAGCCCCTGTACTTCTACTCTAAAAGTATTTGTTCGGAGGGTAACTTAAAAAAAAAGTGCACAACACCCCAATTCAATTGCGAGACCTGGCCCCAGACACACTACAGGGGGGTGGAGACAGCATTATGAATGGAAGACACAGCCCTATTCAGGTGCAGGTGACAACTCCTCCCACCACTGTAGCCCAGGAAGTCTCATCAAGATATCTGGGGCACACCTCAGTTCCCTTTGTGGCTGTCTCAAGTGAATGCCCAAAACAGGTCCCTGTCAGTGTAAACCCGACGTTGATTGGAGTCAGGCTGCAAAGCACAAAGAGTCATAAGCACACAGAAATGTCCACTTCTAAAAGAGGCATTTTTACAATAGTAATGAAAAAATCCGCTTTCACCAATAAGCAGGGTTGATCACCACTATTCCAAACATACCAAACATGGCATCACTACCCCTTTCATATCAGAAATTACCACTGAAACACATATCGGGGATTTTCCAGTGCAAACCTATGAGAGGAGCAGCCTCACAGCAGTGAAAAAACAAATAGACTGTTTGTCACTACCAGGACATGCCACACAACAAAGGCACATGTCCTACCTTTTACCTCCACAGCACCATGACCAAAGGACTACCTAGGGCATACCTTAGGGGTGAGTGATGTGTAGTAAAAGGGGAGTATCCAACTTGACAACCACTTTAAATGTTGCGTCACTGTGGCAGTAAACTGCGCAGGCCCTGCAGTGGTAGAGGTCTGAGACAGCTTTGAAAGGCTACTTCTGTGGGTGGCACAAGCTGCGCTGAAGGCCCACTAGAAACATTTAAGTTACAGGCCCTGAGTATATAGGATACCGCTGTACAAGGGACTTACAGGTAAATTATATATAGCAACAGGTATACCAATCTTAAGTTTACAGAAGCGAACACCTGAACTTTAGCACTGCTCAGCAGTGGTATAATGCCCAGAGTCATAAAACCAACAAGAACCAGTCAGAAAAATACAGGAGGAAGGTAAAATGTTTTGCACTGCAAAAAGGGCCAGGTCCAACACTGGAACTTGTATTATTCACAATTGTGTTAGCATAAAATGCATCTTCATGTTCAAAGTGAATTAGCGAATGTATTTTGCACTAAAATATAGCACTAAATGCTAGGTTTGCATTTTGTATCGTCCTGTAATTTTCCAGAAATGTCAAGTCATTATGCACATTTCACACATCCCTACTTTATACTCTAAAGTAAATTACTATAAATATTATTAGATTGGTAGCTAGCCGTATCTCAATGAACAATGTTTATATAAAATAGCAGGAAGTGATTAATTTTGTATTCTTTTGGGTTTAATTACCCAGACATTATTTATTTCTTGTTTATTACTCTCTTGTGTTCCCGTCTGATGTTGTATCTGGGCATAGGAATTGTTCACCCTTTTGCCTATCCATGTCCCTTGTACAGCTGCCCAATTCTATCCTCATATTCCGTTCTGTTCTGTCTGGTCTTCTTTTGATACTAGTTTATGGCTACTCCCTCCAAGCAATTTGGAGGTCTTTTCAATCGGGCACAATTGGTGAAAAATCCTTTTAAATTACTTTTTCTTCTATCGCACAAATCCTCAGTTTGGAATTGAATCAAAAACCAGTTTGTGACATATTGAAAGGATTAAAAAGCATAAAATGTTTTGTTCTAAATACCAAGTAATGGCCATATATGTACATATGAGAGTTATGGAAGTTTATCTTAAGGCTACTTGTAGAGTGATAAATATCTGAAGCATCCTTACTTGTAGGTCCTCTTGGCAGAGTATACTGAAAGTTGAATGATCAACAGTGGGGGCAGATAGACCCTGAAGTATGCAAAACATGTACTTTTCCTGATAGTCTGGAGCATCTAGTGCAGGGGTCTCCAAACCGGTCCTGGAGGGCCGGATCCATGCCAGATTTTTAAAATAACTACATGTATCTCAATGGGGATATCCCAAAAATCTGGCATGGATCCGGCCCTCCAGGACCAGTTTGGAGACCCCTGATCTAGTGCCATGCCTATGGGAATGAGTAATGCAAATCCATTGTTGTGACTGCAAAGTTATCTGCTACTGTCTCTGTCTTTTCGTGACCTCTTGGAGAGGGTGTTCAGTGACTGGGAAGACGTAAGATTACTGTTGTGTGTGTTCATAATGCCCGGGCGGAAGGATTGCTGAGCCTCAATTTTTTCAACATAATTTCCAATATAAAATTGGACGCCTCAGTGGGACCTTGTCTGAAAAGTACAAGTTGACAAAATTGCAAAGTCCTGGACTTCACAGCTTTGCACACTTTTTTTGAATAGCGCTAGCCCTTTGCTCCACAGTGCTGGAGATGTTTAAAAAACACAAATTGGTGGCCACAGGGACCCTGCTCTGTACTTTGAAAGTCCAGCTGCCCTGCAGAAAGTCTTGGCAGCTGCTTATATTTTGTTGCAGGTATGTCTCCATTTCCTACTGACTGAACTCTCATGGTGGGATTTCTGGCCTGGGAGATGGACCGCAGTTGAGTAGCTTTTGTTGTGTTTACAAGCCACCATTCCGGTGACCGTGGGGAAACACAATACCCGGAGAGTGATATCCAGTTGTGTTGGCTGGGACATCCAGCTCCAACAAACGGGTGGTGAAGTGAAACTAAACTGGTCTCAGACTGACTCAGGGAATTGTTTGAAATTCCCTGATTTCACAGGCATAGGACACAGACTTATTTTAAGCTAAGTGACATCATATAGCTTTTGACCCTCCGTAAGCACAGGAAGTTGGAAAAGTAACATGTTACTCTGTGTAAATGTTAAGAAAAGGCTGAATGCTAAAGAGGTTTGTTACATTTTGTGTTAGGCTAGAGTAAAGGGTAGAGTTTTGTTAAAGGTATGGGGTCGCATTATAGGGGCTATAGAGTTCTGGTATAGTGACACTATGAGAAAATGGGCAATTACTTGTGTGCCCTGCACAAGTAATGGGTCCACATTTGCCCGCTACCAGGAACCAAACACCCCATTGTAGCACTTGACTGTCAGGGTGGTGGAGCAGAGTGGTCGGAGGCCTACTCAAGGAAGGTGGTATGGGCTAGTAATCACTAGTCACTGGCACACAGTAATAAAACTCAATAAAGGATTGTCCAGTCAGTGCTTTTTCTTGACAAAAGGAAAAGTACATGTATTGCACACACACTACTAAGTACTATGCAGTAATTTACAAATCTACACAAGGCTGGTGGAAATTCCTTTGATTACATTGTGTAATCACCTGTGACCCCCTGACGGGTCATATAAACACATAATGCATGTCTATTGTCTTGGTCAAAGGTTCAAGATCTACAAACCACATGTCAGAAACATTATTATTTTAAGAGTAAATGCAATCTTCAATACTAACCATGTATAATTGCATGTATTCGTGTTAATAAAACATATGCACTTGATCAGCAATTACTGTCAAAATTATTGTATCAATAAAGCATTTAAAAATGAACATCACATGTCTGTGTGAAAACGCAATTATAAAAACATCCCCTAGAGGGCATCACACTATGGTCACAAAGCATGCAACAATAAACTTAAACCCTAGCGGGCACTGTACAACACATACCTTTCTTTGGACACCGTCAGTCTACAATACCTGCAGCCATAGGCTGAGCCTCTAGAGGGCGCTGCACACCCGGCAGTAGAACAAATGTTCCAGCCTGGGGAGTACTTGAAAATTAATGGAAATCCTGTCTTGGTTCTTCTTTTGGAGACCCTGCAAACTTAGGTTTAGTACCTTCTGATGAAGCCCCCGGGGTGGGGGCAAGGGAGCTGCTGAGCTTCTGCAGCTCCTTGCTGCCTCCTGGGTACGTAGGTGGTGCCCCTTTCCATCCTGGGACCACCACATTTGGCAGAACTTTTCGTTGCAAAGGCATTAAGGGTCTCTCCCTCTGGAGCTTGTGAATAGCTGATGAGTGGCTCCAGACGCTAAATGTGCGCAAGGCTTTGCGGGGCATTTCCTTTTTGTTTTTTACTCCTTTTCTTCTTGGAGGTGCCCGGTCCCATCCGGGACCCCTTTGTGTACCAATTGTTGGGGGCAGCCAAGGACGCCCACTCCTGGCTACCCCCGCTGGCTCACAGCGTGAGCAGCACTCCTCCATGTTGCCACTGGAGCCCACAGATCTCTTTCCAATCCCGTTCCTGTGCACAGGGCGCTCCTCGTTGTAGTGGTTGCCCACTCCACCCAGACATGGCCAAAGGGTGAGGGGCAGTCCCACCACAGCTATGGAGGGGGGGGTGCATCGGTAGGACTCCACCTTGCCCAGAGTTGGGATCCCAGGTCCTTCCTTGTTCTTCACAAGAGTATAAAAGCACTTCTGCCTTCCTTTTTGAAGCCGGGGGCCCGGAGTTGGGTGTCCCAAGTCCCATTGATGAAATGCGGCCCAGGGTTTAGGCCCCCTGGGCCTTTTAGCTCTGGGGAGGAGGCCCGCACATGACCACTCCCCGGAGGAAATTCACAGTGACCCCTGGGCCCTGGTGCACCCTAGGAGAGTTTAGGCAGCCGTTCCCAGAGCTCCATTTGCTACGATCATGCTGGTGGGGATTGAAGGTAAAATCTTTTTCAGGCTGATATCTTGGGCCAGTTGGGCAGTTTTTTCTACACTTTTGGGCTCATTTTGCTCCTGGTGGCAAGCCCTAGCCACCTGGTTTTGGCAAACCTCCTGGCCTCCAAGGTGTCAAACTTTGCAGGGAGCTGGTTCCACTGGTGACCTGCACCAGCCTTTCTCCTTTTTCTTCTCTGGAGCTTCTCTCCTCCTTGGCACAGAAGTACAATCTTTCCCCCATAGTTGTCAAGAACTAGGGGGAAAGAAAGATAGATATCAGGGGGTTCCTACTTCCAGTTGTCCATGGCTGTTGCCTTCCGTCCCGCTCTACTGCTGGGAGTGCAGCACCCTCTAGGGGCTAAACCTATGGCTGCACTTATTGTGGCCTAAAGGCGACAAAGAAAACTACATGTTGTACAATGCCTTCTAGTGTCCAGCAGAAAATCACAACCAAGCTGTTCTCCTTGTACAAACATTTTAAGTGAGGGCAGAAGGATCCAGAAGTGATCCTAGGGTGCCAGGTCACCTCTCTGACCCTTCCCCAACCCTCCTGTACAGCATGCTGAGACAATTCAAAACTGAGTCACCCAGGAGTCACTAGTCACTTTGCATCTGGGTGCTCCTCTATGGTCCTCACTGACATCCCTGCCAAGGCCTTTCTCACCAAATCATCAAAAGGGAGCCCCCTCCTGTGTTGGCTCCAGAGGTCTGGTCTCCCTCCTTTGCATAGTGGGCTGAGGCTGTCCCATTCCTGGTAGTCAGCTGACTGATTGATGCAGATCCATCATCCTCACCCCTTTCCTCCTCAGGAGCCAAGAGAAGCACTGGTAATTGCTCCCTTTGTGCGAGGAGGCCTTTGTTCCTGCTGCTGGAGAGAAATTTAATTTAACTTGGCAAAGCAGGGTGACAAACGGCCTGAGCTGACCCAGTGAAATATGACAATCTTGGATTACCCATAAACTGTACAGATATCTTGGAAATCTCATATTTGGTTTTGGCTTACAGATTCCACCTCAGTTCGATGCGTCAAAGGTCTCTGCAGGCCAAAGGGAAGCGAAGCTGCAATCGAAGGCAGTCTTCCTAATAGGTGTATAATGGAGTGTCACTGCAGAGAAGACCGTACACCACACTAACTTTTTCTATGAGTGTACACTAACATTATGAGCCTACCCCAGGTCAATATCTAATTATGCAGAGTCCCCTCTGGCTGGGTTGCACACCACAGGAGTCTCACATGTTCAGATGCAACTGACCAAGTGCCCCTTACCCTTGCTGAGTCACAGGGGCCTGATCCTAAAAGGCAGACACTGGTGGAAAACATGCGCAGTCCATTTATCGTATGTTTACCATGGTGAGTCAGCAGTTGTGAGACTCACCCACAGTAGATCAAAAAGCAAAAATTCCAGGCGGATTTGATGGGCAGACCCCATCGACTCACAGATGCCTTGTTGGGCTTAGTCTAAGGGTCAGGGTAAATATATTATTCGGCTTAGTGTTAGGCTAATGGTTATGGTAAGGTTTCGGCTTGGGGTTCATCTGAGGGTTACACTTAAGTTTTGGGTATTGTTAAGATATTAGATTTAGGGTAAAGTTAAAGGAAGTACACAAATACTTGAAGTAAGCTTACTCAACATAGTTTTATTCTCAATAGTGGCACTCTCAGTAATGTATTCTCTGACTGTGTCGCAGTGTAGTTGGATTCTGCGCAGGAACATGCAGACAGTCACAAACCTAATCATAATCTCCTTATTTTGAAAATTTCTCAGTTGTATGCCGTTGGTTTGCGCAATATCATTCCAACTACAGATGCACATTAGTCTAATTTTGAGAGAGAAAAAAGGCATATTATTTCAGGATATGGATTAAATTGTTATTAGGAGGGGGAAAGAAAATCCTCCTAAGGGAATATGCATTTAAAATGGGTATTGAGGTGGGGCTGATTGAAATGTTCAAAATATTAACAACGAAACAAGTATCTTACAAAACAAGGAGCAATGATGTAAAAATGGTTGATAACCTTACCTGTAAGACTAGGGCTGTCTAGTGGCATCTCATCAACTTCATCAAATAAACTGATCTAGCAAAAGTGGCACTGAACTGTATGAATTTTTTTTGACTTCACACAATTGAGTGTTGAATTTTATTTTTTCAGTAGCAGCATGCATTTCATTTACAAACACCTAATGGTCTCACAAGGAGTGCTGTGCCTACTTCAACGCTAAGCCTGATTTCAAATCACGAGTTTTGTTTGTATAGTCTTTAGTTGCAGGTTTTCTGGACATACAATTACCACCAATATTACTTGGATGAAGTTGTGCCAGCAAAACTGTGCAGTCTCGAAAAGACCAGTGGCAAAACTGCTCAAAAGATTGTTTCAACATGTTCTGCCCAATACCAGGAGAACTTTGAATTGGGTGTAAAAACCGGCACCCAATTGCACCGGCATTCAGGATGGGGCCATAAGAGACAATTGTGTGATAAGTGTTTGAATATATTTAATATTTGGTTTGCATTCTATGTTTATTTCTAACTCTTAATAAATTAAATAAACAAATATAACCATGACATTTTGTCAGTAAAAATTAATTATGGTATTGATTGAACACAAAAGCACCTAACCAATGTGTAAACAAGTACTTTACTTACAATACAAACTCTAAAACATAATTGTTTTACTGCAGCATATTTGTAACAAGCAATGGAAAAGCCAATCAGTCTGGCCTTGTCAGTTTTTTTTCTCATGATTTATGCAAAGCTTTATTTCTGGGGAAGCTGTCTGGCCCTCAACAATGTTCAAAAAGAACAGTGGCTAAAAGCACAAATGTTTTTGTGATCTTAAAAACCACACATTGCCATAGTAGTCCTGGCAGTGAAGGGAATTGCTTTGTGAGGGGATATGGCCACTGTCAAAAGGCGGAATTCCATCACTCACAGTGAAGTTAGCAAAGTGGGTGAACCTTTGCCTTATGTTGTATGCTTTTGTGGGTAGGAGAAAAATGAGAATGACAAAATAAACCAATGGATGAAGTGGTCTGCCTGAAAGTCGCTATAGATATGAATATAATACAAACAATTTCCGAAAAATCAAAACGTCACACATCAGCACCTTTTTCGACACCAGACCACACTACTGGGTGCAATTTATACATCGATACTGCCACATGAGACCCTCTCTGGACAACCCCACAGATGCAGGCATTTCTTTCTCTATCTAAAAGCATTATGGGCCAAGTAATGGAAAGTAGTGTACTGTACACCTTAACAAAACATATTGTAGCTGTCAATGACATGTGGTAGTGCATACATGATGCAAGCACAGGGCCTACTTTTAAAAGTGCTGCCATTACACTCTCACTGTTTTTGCTCTGGTTACATGATTATATTTTGTACCTGTGGATATCTTCAAATTATTTTATCCCATATTTATGGTCTAGGTTGACCACGCAGCTGTGGGCAGAAAATGATGTGAGCATTGCTAAAGCGAGGCTTTGGCTCCAACCGCATGGTGGGAGCCAGGAGTATATGTTTTGATTGGGTAGAAAGTGTGTGCTTCCACAAAAAAAGTGCTTGCCCTCAACACAGCTGTGAACATTTTGTTCATTTATACTGCTGCCTGAGCTTGAACTTTCAGGGGGACACACATGAGATTTTAATGGAATTAAGTTTTCTTAGAAAACAAGCTAACTTAAATTATTTTTTCTGGTAGGAGCACAGATGGGCAGGAGGGCAGTCATTAACCTATGTGGATTTTTAGGTCTAATTTGACAGTGCAACTGTCACCTGACCTTTTAACCTACATCAATATTATTCTACAGAATTTTTCTTCCACACAAATACAAATTTAATCCAATGCTATTTACTTGCAGTGCTTCACATTGCCACACATCATTCTTTTAAAGCGAGACATATTAGCGCATTGCTAATGCTTGCTAATTATTTTAGTGCTCTGAGGCTACTTTGCTGGCTTGTAGCGATTTATAAATTACTTGTTAAATAAATACTTGGGAATCGGCTACTGAACAGCATGTATTTTTCATGCCTTTGTCTACACTCTTAATTGATATTTTTCAGGTTAGGTACTTTCAGTCCTGTTTTGGCTTGGTGTTTTTATTGGTTTACAGGGTGACGACAGGCTTGTGTTTGGTACTGTGGTATGCAGGCATTGTCTCTGCTTCCCTGGTTTCATGGTCCGTGTGGTAGGGGGGACGTGTTTTACTTCTCTCTCCAATGAGGGTTGTTTCTCAAACACAAGACATACGTTCAAGTTACACACACACATCAACAGCAAGTCCCCACTTGCTGTAGTGCACTCTTTTTTTAAACTATCAGTAAAATATGCATTGATCTCGTAAAGTCGTCCGCATAGAGGATGAGTTTATAAATCTTCGAGGAAGCCTTCATGAAGAAAGTGCATTGCCTTGTAAAGCTTTCAACACAAGAACACCAGAGCACTATACATCGAACAACAAGATCCGTGAGCTACATATAGCATTGCTACCAGTTGCAAGTATGGGATTGAAGTTCTGTGGGTGATGAGTGTTTTTTTAGCCATATCTAGCGTTGCATTAATTAAAATGTGAAGAATACAAATGAGAGAAAAATTGAACATTATTATTAGGGTTTTGTAGAGCGCGTAGTAACCCGGAGGCATCCCAGCGCTGGGATCCAGACAAATCATGAGGGTAAAGTACCGAGAAAAAGAGAGGGGGGCGAGGGGATCAAGATCAGGGGAAGAGGTGAGTTTTGAGTAATTTCCTAAACATGGAGCGTTTACATTTTTCATATATTCTTTATTATACTTTTGGGTGAGCGAAGTTGCAAATATTTTTCATCTGCAAGTTTTTTTAGCAAGTATTTTTAAACTTTGCACTTATCCTAAAGATTATAAAGTTCGCATAGTTAGTAAAAACAAATATCGGGAGGCAAACTGCTAAATGTATATGTGAGGTAATAACTCGAAATTTCATCAAATACATTTTTGGGAATTAAAATCTTTTGCACAAAAACTCCCAAGCAGGCAGGGAACAAAACATACTTTGATGCCTAATTAGAGTTTGGCGGACAAGTTAATCCAATGCAAAAGCACATATTACTCTGCTCATATGTCACAAATACTATGAAAACTCTAACCTCATTTACATTCCTGCATTTAATGTTGGTTCATATTGATTTCCCTCAGTGGTCTATTCCTTCTATACCGCTGCTCCACTTTCCATTAACTCTTTTCTTCTTTTAGATGGCATTGCACAAGCCCAGTATCCGCAGACCTGCACTCAACCTATTCTCACACTCCCTGAGCAGCAGAGTCAATGGGGCATATGTATGAAGAAGCCCTTTTGCGATTCCTTAATAGCGATTTTTAGCAAATTGCTATTAAGGAATCGCAAAATGCTATGTATGTAGCAATCGCAATAATAATTGTGATTCCTTAATATTCCTTATTTGTGAATCGCAAATTGTGATTCGCAAATAAGGAATACCTTCCGATTCATTCCTATGGGCGTAGAGGCCCATAGGAATGAATGGGAAGATATTTTCAATTTGCGATTACCAATTAGAGAATCGCAAATTGAGAATGCAATTTCAAGGTTGCAAGGGTGTCGTAAGGACACCCCGATGCACTCCTGAAATGAGCATGTGTGCACGTGTGGCGCACATACATGCCCCAAGGGCCTGTATGTGTGCCACATGGCATTTGGAAAAAAGCAAAAAAGTGCTTTTTTCAGAGAATTCGCAAATTACTACCAACTGTCAGTTGGTGATAATTTGCGATTTCTTATGCCAAATTTGCACAACTTAGGTGCTTTCTACACCGCATTTAAGGAATCGCAATTTGCGATTCCTTAAATGCAATGGCAAAATAGAGAATTGCAAATTTTGCGATTCTCTAATTTGCGATGCCTTTTTCGGGTGATACATCCCAAAAGGCCTTTTCCCGTTCGCAAACGGGCCGATTCTGAGACTCGGGCGGTTTGCTAACGGGAAAAAGGCTTGATACATATGCCCCAAAGAGTCTGAAAGCTGCAGGCCCTAAAATGTTAGCTCTGCAGGGAAAAGTTCATTTATTTTAACTGGTTTGCATGTAACCTTCAAATACTTTCAGGGTTTTTAGAACTGCTACGATATGATAAATTAAATCAAAGGAGGGTAGGCCCTGGGATAGTAGCCGGGTAGGGCCTGTTTACACAATAATACCAATGAAAAAATACCTTACTACTATTTTGTGCGCCTGTATTTTATTTAAACAGGTACAACTAACAGAATCCAGCAATGTGTCTTGCATGGATCTAGTTTTTGATCAACTTTTGGTTCTTGTATCAAATTTTTGACTTTGTTCGGATCTTTCAAAAGGTTGCAAGATCAGGATAAACATTAAAAACAAATAACAAAACATTTCATAACCAAATCAACTGTCAAAAAATACGAGACATATACATAACCATATAGAATACAAATATGCTGTAAAGCACCAATTGCCACAATATAATTTCACAAAACTTGCGAAACTTTCATTTCATTCCAATTAAACAGTTCAGTGTCTACCCAGTAACACTTCTATAAATGCAAAACACTATTCTCAAAGTGCTGACACGTTTCGAGTTCCAATCTCACCCTCGGAACTCTCATCAGGGCTTCTGTTATTTCTAGAATGACTGTTTTGAGTGGAGTTTTTTCTAAATGATAATACAAACAAAACCATGTGTCAACGTGTCCAAAAAATGTATCACCTCTCTCTATGTGCCATTAACCTCTCTCTATGTGCCATTAACCAGAGGCACTTTGAGAATAGTGTTTGGCATTTATAGAAGTGTTACTGTGTAGACACTGAACTGTTTAATTTGAATGAAATGAAAGTTGCGCACGTTTTGTGAAATTATATTGTGGCAATTGGTGCTTTACAGCATATTTATATTCTATATGTTTATGTATATGTCTCACATTTTTTGACAGTCGATTTGGTTATGAAATGTTTTATTTGTTTTTAATGTTTATCCTGAGCTGCAACCTTTTGAAAGATCCGAACAAAGTCAAAAATTTGATAAAAGAAACAAAATGTATTCAAAAACTAGAACCATGCAAGACACATTACTGGATTCTGATAGTTGTACCCGTTTAAATAAAATACAGGCGCACAAAATAGTAGTCCGGTATTTTTTCATTGGTATTACGATATGATAAATAGCATAATTTGTATTGCTCATATGCTTAATTGAATCTTTCTCTCGCATTTATGTCCTTGAAATGTTATATATTTTTAACTATGGTACCTAGAAGGGCCTCAGGTTGTAGCCTTAGGGCCAGAGACATAGGAACCTAATGATTAACACTGTGTCAACACACCCGTTGAGATTATCTGCTGGACCCAGTTATGTGTAGATTGTCATGAAATCTGTGCAATCCTCATTTCAATTATAGATTACCCCTTGGACCCATTTTTAGACAGTCGGCAGAAATATTGCGATCAGTATGAGAAGCGAGTGTCAAAACTGGTGCATCGCAAAGCGGCCCACTTTTTACACGTGACTAAAACCGAAATGCAAATGACACACAAAATGAACGTGCACTTTGCACACGAGTCTTACGTGTCATAATGATTTATGCACGTGTGTTTAACACTGCTGTTGTAGAATAATCTGTCTAGTAGAATTCATAATTCTTACATAGACTGTTTACTAATATAAAAAAAGAAATACTTTTGAATGTTTAACTGAGTAATCGTCTTTACTGAATGAGAGATGCATCTAATAAAAAGATTTAGATGGTTTTAATTACCCGAATAAAGTTAACTTTTGACTTGACTTGATTTAGAAATAATCCTCAATGTTGATAAATACAGTATGGCCTGACATGCAATAATAAAACACTAATACTTCATTTTAACTAGGTGGATTTACAGTTTAACGGAATACTATCATGCAAAGATGAAAACCAGTAATGTGTAATTGTTCCAAAAACCATCTGCTTTATTTAACTGCTGAAGCCTTACACACGATTCATAAATGTGTGCTATGCTGTCTTGTAAATGTTAGGAATATCGTTCTTCGCTTTAAATTATCCATATATGAAAAGGATATAACTATAGGCCAAATGATGACACTTAATCATATATATTTATTAATGTTAGATGAATGTACTTCAATCTAGCGCTTAGGGATACTTGCTATTGTGAAGATTGATTTCTTTTTCTGTGACTTATGCAATATGAACTAAAAGTACTAAAGAACTATTATATTCATGTATGTTTAAATGTACCCTGCTTATTAAATACGCATCATTGATTAATGTCTTAAATTAGCATTATTCTGAAAGGCCTGTTCTTCACTGTATAATTCACTGTGTTCCCGTATTTTGCTGACTTGCTCGTTCCGCCAGTTTTCTCATATATTGCTAGATTGAATAGATACATTTCTTGTAACAGCAATCGATAGATGTCTAAGAAAGGAATCCAACGACGAGCACATGAGAAACCTGTGGCTAAACAATATATTGTTGTGCTCTAGTCTAGAGTGTGTGACCAAGACTTTGTTCCTTTGTACAGTATGGAGTTTTTCTCTACTGTTGCAGACTGCAATGCATGACAACTATGGACAATGGACTTCTATTGATGATGCAACCAAAGGGGTGTTAACCAGTGAACTAGAGGACTATAACTTATCAATCACCTTGTTGGACGAGGAGAATCTCTCAGACTTTTGCGCTTGGAGCTGCTGTCTCTTTAGACTTGCCCAAAATCCTGCAGATGACTTCGGACTTTCCTTGTTGAACTTTTTTTTTTCATGTCCTATGCAGAAACCTCCTTAGAATCCTACTTGAACCATGACCCATATCCCCTTTGCCTTTCAATGGACTCTTTAAGACATTCCCCTATGCCCAGAGGTTTCCCTTAAGTGTGGTTTAGACTGACACTCCTTTCCGACGTATTGAAGACTCCGGATTGAGCTTCTACAATGCTACTGCTGGTGTTGCTAATATTCTTGTGCCTATCCCTATCATTTTCTATAGCGCTATTTGATTCCTAAACTCTGAATGTTTCTGTGCTTTGGTCTGTGTTTGGGAGAATTAGATTGCTAAAGAATTGAAAAGCCAAAATAAGATTGTTTTCCGAGCATCAGATTCCAATGTTATTGTTTTGTCTTGCATCAGCAGAACTTCTTGTTTGTGAAATTCTAGTTCGCCTTATCTTCTTGAGGAGGCTTGGCCTCCCTGTTGCTACGATTTTATACTTATGCAGCATGGTCCTGAGAGTGATCTATTTGAATCAATTACTAATTTGTAATAAACACCCTTGAACTTTGCTACCGATTCCTGGTCCTCATTGTGTAGCCAAATTGGTTGCACTGCTAATATAAGTTGAACAATGATCGGACAAGTGATACCAACTCTTTCCCCTCAGTGTGACATATAAAAGATCCATTAGAGGACCAAGATAGAGAATAAGTCAATGATTAAGTTGATCCAGAGTAATTTGAGGGGACTTAAACCAACCCCCTTGAAATCACCGAATGGGACAAGAAACGTTGGATCAAATCTGGTAGCACGTCAGATGCTTATGCCCACTGACGTGAGAGGTATGTTGTCCGATCTAGAAATTGCCAAAACCCAGCCCAAATGCCCATGGTTCGGTCAGAGGATTGATGCGGTATTGCTGATGCGGAGACGACTGATAGCATTAGAGGAGTGTGAGTATCAATGGGGTATCGCACTGCAATTGCTTAGATTGCTGTGTTTTGCAGTAGCTGTATAAAGTGATGCAGAGATTAATTAAGTTGATATGAGTGTAGCACTTGATGCAGAGAAGTTGCAGTGGTTATCGGGTCCACCATGGCCTAAGATCCCGGGATATACACCTATGTGGTGGGTCGCAGTGTAGAAGACACTGGGTGTAGTTGTCTGCTGTGGTGTCGTGAGACATTGTCAACACCATCTTTAACATGGGGACTTGATCTTTGTGTGGTTGGTATAGTTGATCTCAGTGCACAGGGAATAACTGTATCAATCTGTGCGAGACACCTCTGGTCCAGGTTTGGTTTGAGGTGAATGTTAGAATCGTTCTAAAGTTTCTCTTGTATGTATGGAAATCTTTTATTTCTTTAGTGGAGCAGACAGACTTAGTAATTGAAAACACTTTCATTTGTTCTGTGAATTGCTTAGAAACATGATCAAAAGAAAATTGTAAAGGAGGGTGAGCTGCTGTGAGAAGTGAGGTTGACATCACAGTGTGCCACACTGGTATAAGTCAGCTGGTGGAGAGACGCACTGAGATTGGTTGCATACATCATAGAGAGCTCCGCTAGTATTGGTTGTGATCACCGAACTAGCGTATTTGGGAGAAATGTGTTTCCTGGTTCCAACAGAGTCTTTTGTGAACAGGTATGTTAATTTGCACCAAAATGAACTTTTTGAAAGATACGCAACACGTAGTAAGGGGAGATGTGTCTGTGCTCATTAGAGAAGGAAAGAAGAAACCATCTGAAGAAATGTCAGGTTGCATTATGGTGACAGATGAGGGCTTTCACACATACCTTTGGCTCGCACAATGGCATAGGATCACAGAGAAAGATGGTGTATTGCAGTTTACCTGTTACAGGACATTTACTTTGAGAATTGAGACCTTGCTAAGGAAATTGTACAAAATGAAACCGCCTCCTAGACCTACCCATGTGAAGAACTTAGTGCTTGGGAAAATGTTGCACATCTTAAAGAGAGCTAGAGCGACATCAGATCAGGGGAGAGTTAAGAAAGCCATACTCACTTGTGCGGATGCTAGGCGGGATGCACAATAGAAAACATGGAGAGTAACAGAACCCAGGTTTTACCTTCTTCTCATGCCCCTTTAAAAAATATACTAAGCTTGACTATTGTTTCATATCCCAAACGGAGGCAGGAAGGATAGGCGTTCCTAAAATGCCCAAAACAATCTCCGACCATAGCCCACTGAGCGTAATGTATGAAAAAGATAACTTAATCTTCCCGCCATATAAATGGACGTTTGAGAGGAGACTATTAGCTAATCCTGAATTTGTGAACCATCTTAAGAATTGGGCACAGGGTTATTTCGATGCAAATAGGTATAGTGCCTCCCGTAACAGCGTTTGGGATGCTTTTAAGGCAGCATTAAGAGGGAGACCATTAGCTTTGCAGCCTGTCAAAGGAAAAAAGCACGAGGGATTCATGAATCCCTCATGGATCAGTTAATTCAGGGAGAAGAGCAACACTTAAGAGAAATTGTGCCGGGGAAAGATACAAATGAAAGCTTAAGTAAGATCTTAGCAATGAAGGCGGAAATCTTCAAGGCAGATGCCCAGAAAAGTGCTGATGATTATCAGACCTTTAAGGGGAAAATGTACGAGACAGGGGAACAGGCCGGCAAGTTATTGACTTTGAGGATTAGGCAAGGGGTCAGTAAAAATCACATAGCCAAAATTCAGGTGGGCAACCAGGTGTATAAAGATCCAGAAGCTATCAGACTGGTGGTTAAGGAGTTTTACCAAAATCTGTATCAAGAAGAGGTCAGGGCAGATCCCTCCACTTTGCCGTTTGAGGATCTTGGACATTCGCTCTATGTCCATGAGAGAAATATGCTAGATAGGGATATCGAACTGGATGAGGTCATATTGGCCCTTCAGAACTCACCAGCTGGTAAGGCCTCTGGGCCTGATAATATCCCCGCTGAAGTATATAAGTGCTTACAAAAAAAACTTTGGCCCCAACACTATTGGACTTATTTATCGGTATAGTATGGACAGGAGTTACCCCAGACTCTTGGAAGGAATCTAACTTCATAGTCTTCCATAAAAAGGGTAAAATAAGGGAGGATCCAGGGTCATACCGTCCGATAGCCCTTATAAATGCAGACACGAAAATATACACCAAGGTCATGGCTAATAGGCTAGGAGGGGTCATTGGCGGACTGGTCTCCCCTTGGCAGCATGGGTTCATCCCAGTTAGGGGTACAAAAGACCATATATGATGCGTCATTACCTTGTTTAATGCTCTTGCTGTCTCGGGGGGTCGGATCGCCATGATCCTTCTCGACGCCGAAAAAGCCTTTGACCGCATTACCTGGGTATATTTGTGGGGGATATTGGATCGGAGTGGCTTAGGCCCTAAAATAATCAAGGCCATAAAGGCAATGTATGTGGACCCGAACACAAGCATACAGCTAATGGGAGGAGCTTCAGATAGAATTATCATCTCCTGGGGGACTAGGCAAGGGTGCCCCTTCTCCCCAATTCTCTTTGCTTTATATATAGATCTATTAATAAGAAGGATTTTGGGAAGCGGGGGTATCAAACCAGTGATTTTTAGGGGTTTTGAGACAAGCTGTTAGCCTATGCGGACGACCTGGCAGTCCTAACTTCAGAGCCCGATGCCGCAATGCTTCATCTGGAGGCAATAACCGCAGAGTTCGGCCGATTCTCAGGTTATCTACTGAATGTAAACCAGACCCAGATAGTATGTACAAGTAACATCATTAAACAGGATAGTAGATACACAGACTCGGTAACCTATCTGGGGGTTAAAATCAGCCCATCAATGGAGTCTATAGATAAAAAGAATTATGAACCATTGATAGACTTAGTCACCTCGGAGTTAAAACGGATAGATACCATCCATCTTTCATTAATAGGAAGAACTAATGTTCTAAAGATGACTATGTTGCCGAGATTTTTATATCTTTTCCGGTCAATTCCGCTAATGGTGGGGGAGAATGTGCTTAAATCCATTGAGACAACTTTTAGCAATTTCTTGTGGCATTATGGAAAGACAAGACACTCATTAAAATACCTAGCGCTACTACAGGAAAGAGGTGGTTTAGGCGCCCCTAAAATTAGGTGTTACCTATTAGTTTCTTTGTTTAGTCAATTGGCGATATTGTTGGGCAGAACCCCATTATATATTAACAGGCTTCCAGGAAGCATCCTCCCACCTACTATTTACGAACTACTGGTGGGAAAGGAGGCAGTGGGGTTATTGCTACGCAACACAGATCGGCGATACTACAATAAAAAAAGATACAAGGTATTTGATAGTGCATGGTGGGTGTGGAAAGAAGTCAAGAAGTCATTAGGAATCTTGAAATTTAATTATTACACACCCTTATGGAACTCCAAACTTTTCCCGAATCTGAGTTGTGATGGAGGGGGGGTCAGCTTGGGAATTATTAGGAATTCGTAGAATAGGGTATGTATGGGATGGCACTGCCCTGATGGGTTTTGCTGAACTGCAACGGAAATATGGACTGGAAGCGAAACATAGCTTTAAGTTCATGCAAATACACCAAACACTGATGGCCATTAGACCCTGACTTAACCCAGGTGGAAGAATTAAGATCCTTGACTAAGTCTTGGGTGGGGGGACCAGGTTCGGCATGATCTATGGGGCCCTCTCCGACACATGGCAAGACGATATGGAAAAGGTCGAGGCCTCGTGGGCGGTTAAACTCTGGGAACCGGATGTGGATCTGGATAGAGCGCTGCAGATGGCAAGCACTTTATTCCGGTCCTCAAACTTAAGGGCACAACATTATAAAACACTATTTAAGCTGTACTACACCCCAGCTAAGCTTTTTGAGTGGGGGAAAAGAGACGATGACAGGTGCCCCAGGTGTCTGGGGTGGCCGGCGAATTTAGTTCACATGTTTTATGACTGCAACGCTCTGAAAAAACTTACCTCGGAAATGGAAAAATTCTGGGAGGGGCTGCTAGGGACTAAAATTACCCTATCCCCGGTCCTGATGATATTTGGATTAGATGCTAAGCTAAAATTGAAAAAAGATGAGGAAGCTTTTGTATTTATTTGTGTTTCAGTCTTAAAAATATTGTTGGCTGCACGCTGGAAGGACTCCACGGCACCCTCATTCCAGATGTGGTTATCCAGACTACTAGGCATTCATAACATCGAAGCCGCTTTATACTCCCGAAGGGGAAGGAGGATGAGGGAGCTGGGGCAGAATATCTGGGCCCCTCTTAAAAGCTGGAGGGATGCTGGAAAGTCATAAATACTGTCATTCTCCTTTATCTTCGTTTTTTTGTGATAATTACTGATTAATTCTTAATTACGATGATTTTTATCTATACAAGATATTTAAGATGAAATGGCGCTAACTGTTCCTAAAGATTTAAACTGATGTACTGGAAACTGTGTTTTAACTGAAAGATATTTTTGTACACACATGATTTCAATTTTTAATTAAAAAAAAAAAAAGAACATGGAGAGTAGACATAATTGAGGGAACTCAATTATATCCTGTTCTTACAACTGAAAGAGAAGAGAATGGTAAGAAATGCAAAGGAAAAGAAAAAGCATATAGAGACAGAGGGCACAGGAATTGTCCTGAAGATAGTGACAGTGATCTGAATGAGGATTTTGTGACCGAGTTATTGTTAAGACGTCAGCCTCCAATTAATGAGATACCAGTTGCAGGACGGATTAGTGCACCTGTTGATGGAACCTCAAAAACACCTTCTGCGATGTTCAGTGTGAATCCAATTTCAGCTGGAGAAAATTCAGTGACAGCAGTTCCTTCAGCGTCACAAGTTCTAAATGCCCCAGATGCTGTCACTATAGGTCTTGTAATCTCTTTGTACAAGCCTAGAGTAACAGTAAACACTACACATGCTTAGCTGTTCCTACTGGGACAACCATTGTAACTGACAATTTGACAGGTCCAGTACCAAGACAAATTCCCCAGACCCAATACAAGCGAACACTTAAAGTGTTCCAGGTGCAACCTCAATTTCAAATCAAACCGGGATTAACTGGGCCAGAAGGTTTCCTCTGAGACAGACACCCTTTTTCATGCCCAATTCAACTCCCCCATCGATGATGAATTACAATCCCCCATGGACAGACTTCTCTTGGGGAACACCAGCATCTGATCTGCCCCTTTTCAATTCACTGCCTGCCTTAAGCAGTGGTTCCTACAGTTGAGAAATAATTCGGAACACTCCAGCAGAACAGCCAGGTCTTTCTGTTTGAAAATGTTGTGGTTGGCTCAGAAGCATAGCTGTGGACGCAGTGGAAATCATGGAAGGAATGGAGGATCTACTGCTTAAACTCCTGAGAGAGAAAGAGTCATGGATGTGACCAAATTAAAGATAGACTTCGAAGAACTTGTAATTAGAATTCCTAGTTCGACTCGATTATAAGTTTGATGTTGAGTTATTATTCCTGTGTAAATACATCACTAGGCGTGCCGGACAAGATCATGATAGACTCTCAGAACTAGCACAGAAATGTGGAATTGATATCTATAGATCCAAAGTTTTGCAGCAAAGCTACATGTTGAGTTTTAGCAACCGAGACATTGAAAACATGTGCCCACCTGGAATGAAATGACAGATTAGGGAATTGATACCATATGTAAGGAAATTGAGTGAGCTGGACAAATGGGAAGGTGGATGGTCAAAGAAAAAGGAGACAAAGTCAGGATACAAATCCTTCCATTTAGAATAGAGGAGGACGTTGAAAATGTACACATGCTTCCTATGAGAGAGGTGCCTGGTGGATAGTATGTACACGTGCCATGGAGTAGGGCTGATCTTGCATCCTTCACAAATGACTTCCCCGAAATTGAGAGAGTTTGAATGGTACAGACAGGTTGAGAGATTTGTGAGGATATCAAAGTTTTTTTGGAAGGATTTGGATACCATATTTGAGATTGTGATTCCAAGAGACTTATGGATTGAATGCAAAGTTGCTGTCAATTGGCCTGATGTGGAGCCGATTAGACATCCCAATTCGCAAGCTCTGCCCCCATTGCTCATGAAAAAGTATCAACAGGTGATTACCTATTTAAAATTGAAAACATCTCCCGAAGAGGTTGATTGGGACTGTTAGAAATAGGGGTCTCTAGTTGGCAATGGTTTGCACCTTTGTCCAAGTAGGGACCCTTCCATCTAGTCAGGAAAAGGGGTATACTCTACTGAAATAAGCCCTGCTCATCCCCTTGGTAGCTTGGCACGAGCAGTCAGGCTTTTCTCAGAGGCAGTGTAAAGCATTTGCACATAACCAACAGTAATACAGTGAAAACACTATACAAGAGGACACCGCACCAGTTTTAGAAAAAACATGATGAAGATCTGTGTAAACAAGACCAAAACGATACAATGCTAACATACAGTAATCCAAAATATGCACTTTCCAAGAATAACTCTAAAATGCAGTTTTTTAGAGCCGGTAGCTCCGTCCGGGGCTACTGAAGTGCTGAAAACAACAAAATCCAACAGTTCCGGCCGACCCCATCTGTGCTGACCAGCGTTAGTGTCAGCAGACTTGTAAACAGTACCTTTGGTTCTGGCCGACCACAACGGTGCAGGCCAGTCATGGAAACAGTCGTGGTTGTGAACTTGCGATGTGAAGCGTAGCTGTGGCCTCAAGTCGTGCTGCAGGCAACAGCTTGATGACGGTCATCTAGCAGCGTCGGTGGGACCAGGGCTGCGGTGCGGAGTGAGGCAGTGCTCGTTGTGGTGCTGACAGGTCACAGTGCAAGCGACCATGCTGGTTGAGGGAGCTGGTCGGCCCAGACTGTGGTGTGGGAGGGGCGGTGCATCATGTGACCTACGAGCGGTGCCCCCAAACCACGGTGCGGTCTTGGGTGTCGAGGTCAGCAGGCAGCAACATCTTTGGTGAGACCAGGCCAGCGGAGTGAGGCGGTAAGAGTGCGGTGCCCACAGGTCGCGGTGCAAGCAGTGGCTCGGTGGTGGTGGTTGTAGTCGTTGTTGAGACCAGGGTTGCGGTGTTAAGTGCGGTGGTGTCCTCTGCGGTGACTTCAGGACACGGAGCATGCAGCAGTGTAGGTGATGGTGTTGGCTGCTTTCCCCCTCTGTGGAAACTGAAACCCACGGTTCAAGTGGCAGTACCAAGAGGTAAGTGAAGGCTGTCTTGTCCCTGAGACTTCATGAACAGGGGGCAAGGTCTATTTCAAGCCCTTGGAGATACTCCGCAACAAGTGAAGAATGTTCAGTCCAGTTCTTTCACTGCCCAAGGCAGAACCAGCATCTGCAGGCCAACCCATTGAATCAGCAACAGGGCAGTACTCCGCCTGGCAGTTCTTTCAGCTCTTGTTCTTGGCAGGTTCCTTGATCCAAGTGAGTTCTAAGGTTCTGGGGTCTGGGCCCACATATTTATACTCATTTTGTCTTTGTTCTCTGGGGCAGAATGTGTCTGTACTCAGTCCAAACCAGTTTCGTCCTTTCTGGCACATCCCTTGGGCAGGAGGTGGAGACAGCATTGTCTAAGACAGACCAGGCCCATTCAGGTACAAGGAAATCCCCTCCCACTACTCTAAAAGTGGCCCAGATCTATTCAGCCCAGTCCTAACTCATCCAGGAAAGGTAGGATACACCTCGACACCCCCCAGTGGCTGTCTGAAGAGAATGCACATCCCCAGCGCCTGTCACTCCAAAGCCAGACAGTCAATCCGCAACTCAGCAGAGGCACACAGGATGGCTAAGCAAGTAAATACATACTTTCTAAAAGTGGTATTTTCAAACAGAGAACCTAAAAATCATCTTTAATAAAAGATGCATTTCCACATTCTGAGTTCAGGCGTACTAAACTCCATTTGTTTACCTTGTCCCAATGGGAAGACATACCTGAAAAATGTTAGAGTATTCCCTGTTCTATCATATGGGACAGATAGCCTTTCAATAGTGAAAAACTAAATAGACTGTATTTCACCATCAGGACACGTCGCACACACCAGTACATGTCCTACCTTTCAAATACACTGCACCCTGCCCACAAGGGTACCTTGGGCTTACCTTAGGGGTGACTCACATGTAATGAAAGGGAAGGTTAGCGCTAGGCAAGTGGGTGTACTTGCTAAGTCGACATGGCAGTAAAATCTGCATGCAGACACTGAAGTGGCGGGTCTGAGAACCCTTTTAAAGGCTGCTCGTGTGGGTGGCACAATCAGTGCTGCGGGCCCACTAACAGCATTTGATTTATAGGCCCTGACATGCTCCGTGCACTTTACTAGGGACTTCCCAGTAAAACAAATATGCCAATCATGGAAACACCAATCCATAATCCAATTTACAATAGGAGCACTTGCACTTGAACACTGGGCAGCAGTGAGAAAGTACGCAGAGACACTAAACCAGCAAAAACAGAGTCAAAACCAGGAGGTCAGAAAGAAAAGACAGGGGAAACAGGCCAAAAGATGCCAGGTCTAACACACATCCCCTCCAGATGAAAGTGGAGAGAACTACCCAAAGTTCCTGGAGTTCTCTTCACTAAGGTGAAAGAACCTTTACATACCATCAGTGTTGGCATGTTCTATGTCAGAGCAATGTTTCACCATAACGTCCATTCCCTTTAGGGAGATGGACCACCCCTAAAGTTTTGGGTTCTCAGTCAAAACCCGGAGGTCAGAAAGCAAAAATACATGGGAAAAACGCCAAAAGATTGCAGGTCTAACAACGACCCAGGAATCTTAAGAGTCGATTCATGCTTAATGCGAACGATGGTTGCAGGCATTTAAGCTGTTCTCAGACAAAGAGATGGGGCATTTTATTTAGAGATTTCTGTATGGATTGAGACCTGAGGGTTGTTCTGATTCAACAATGTTTCATCTGTTGGCAGAATAAACCCATTGACAAGATTCTGCGATATGCAAAATATTGCAGCTATGAATTGGAAATGAAACACAAAAAGTTAAAGGAGAAGTTGATGACTGCACAAATGAAGGCAGCACAGAGACGTAAAAATCAGGCATTCTTCGATAATCCAGGTCCTATGAAGGGAAGAGAACAGGAGGACCCAATGATGCAAGGTGTTAATGATATTCAGCAGCAACGGTTTCCATCACAGGGTAGAGGACGAGGAGTGCTGATTGGTCTAAGAACTGGTGTTGATGTGCCGAATTTGAAGAAAACTAACCCCTGCCACGTTTGAGGTAGGTTGGGGCATTGGAAGTGCCAATGTAGATTTAATGCTGGAAACATGGTAAATGGAACTCCGGTTCAGAATGGTGGATTTGGGCAGTCTCAGGGAAATAACATGGTTCAACCACCGTTCAGAATTCCAATGCATCCAAGCCCAAGCGATGCAAATTTCACAAGCCCTGATGCCACAGCAGAATGTAAATGCCCAGGGATACAACATGAATCAGGTCCCCAATGCAAACACTAATGCTCTTGTGATTCAGAACATGTTCCAATAATAGTCTAGGCTTCAAAACGATGATTTCAACTCAGGCCTGTCACAATGAAGGGGCCTGGGAGGAGAGGAGAATTGTGTGCTTGGTGCAACCTTGGAAGAAGGCCAGAGTTGATCATATGTGGATAGCGAGGTAAATGGGAATTCTGTCTCATTCCTTGCGAACACTGGTGCTACCCGCTCTACTGTGAGAAGCAGAGGTTCCCAGCCTACCCATCTCGGGAGAAAGAATCCAAGTTGTAGGATTTGATAATAAACAAATGACTAGCCCAGTTTCAGAAGCGGTGCCTGTCAAAATAGGGTCTTTTGAGAATCCTCACCGATTTGTGGTGTGTGATTGGAGTCCAGTCAATATACTTGGATGAGACCTCTTATGTAAAATAAATTGTTCCATTTACTGTACCCTAAATGGTATAGTTTCACACTCATAATGAAGACATTGTCTTAAAGGTTGCTCGACAGAGAACAGACATCGGAATGTACCCTTAATTGACCAATACAGTGATTTCACCTTTGAATTGAGAGATACAATGTTGCCTGAAGTCTGGGAGGTTTCAGGTAAAGATTTCGAACTTATCAAAAGTGTTGAACCAGTCTGCATCACTGGGAAGCCAAATGCTGAACATCCAAGAATCTCACAATACAATATGACCCCCCAAAACCATTGATGAGATTTCTTCTGTGTATGGTTCAATGATTGAATACAACATTCTGAAGGAGATTATGGGAAGTCCATATAACTCTCCTATCATGGGTTTGCAGAAACCCAATGGCAAGTATTGCATAGTGCAGGACCTGTAAAAGTTAAATTTAATAGTAGTGTCTTGTTGTCTTGTGGTACTGAATCCTGCTGTGATACAGTTTCAGATTCCATGTGAGGCAGAGTGGTTCTCTGTCATTAATTTGTGCCAAGCCTTTTTTCTATTCCATTGCATAAGGATAGTCCGTTCCTATGTGCTTTCCATTTTGGCATTTGTCTTGGCATGGTGCCAAGTCCCGCAAGAGTATACGGCGAGCCTCTCAATCTTCAATAAGATACTCAAGAAGAATTTAGACGCCTTAGAGATGCCTCAGCTTTCAGTTCTAGTCCATTATATTGATGACCTATTTGTGGTGTTGAATATGCAAGAGGCTTGCAAACATAAAACTACTGCTATTCTGAACCACTTAGCTGAGAATGGACATAAAGTGTCTCCATCCAAATTGCAGTTCTGCCAGAAAGAAGTCCTGTATCTGGGACACCATATTGAGAAAGGAACACAGAAGATGTCCCAAGAGAGACTCTTATTGATTCTGAAAATGTCCATCACCTACCCAGAAGGAATTTCGAATGTTTTTGGAAATGTCGGGCTACTGCTGACAGTGGATTCCCAACTTTTCCCTGATGGCCAAATCTCTGAAGACGTTGACCCACAAAGTTGTGTCATATCCGGTACTATGGGATGACAGCTGCATGCATACCTTCTCAGAGCTGTGAGAATGACTGTCGCACCCCAGCTCTGGGAATGCCTGATTACAATACATGTTTTGCTTGTTTTACAGTGAGAGAGACGCTGTGCTTTCTCAGTGCTTACCCAAATTCATAGCAATGCTTGTAGCTAAGTAAATTATTACTCTGCCACACTTGATCATGTAGCCCCGAATTGCCTATTTGCTTAAAAGCTGTTGCTTCTACATGTGTGTGTCTTGAAGAATGTGAAAGCATAGTTATGGTTAACCCATTGATAGTCTTTGTACCCCACTAACTGGAGGTGTTGCTAACCCGTACTCTGACACAGCACCTTACCAATAGTTTTCTTATCAGGTATGAGCAAATCATCCTCTGAAAACGTCACCCTTAGGAGGTGTACTATTCTGAATCCTGAGACTTTGTTACCCCTTCCTGGAAATCAGACTGTGGGTGATGAAGCTGAACATGACTGCCAAGATGTCACTACACGAATCTGATCATGTGCTATTTGTTGATGACTTCTGTTTAATGATGGAAATCTAAAAGCTGCTTACACAGTCTGCACTGTTGCAGGTGTGGTTGCAGCCACCTGGTTTCAAGGAATGTTTTCAGAACAAGTGGCCCAATTGATTGCTCTTGCTATAGCGAGCTGTATTTCGAACCAGCTGAGATTGATGATTTTCACTGATAGAATGGCTTTGGTGGTGTTAATTGTCTTTGGGCATTTGTGGTCCCAACGTGGATTCTTGACCTCTTCGGGGTCACCAATTCGAAATGGAGAGAGCATTCAAAACCTCCTCCAGTCCCTAAAACTGCCTACCCAAATTGCAGTGGTAAAATATGCAGCCTATAGATCAGATACAGACTATGTGACAGTGGGCCACAAGTATGCAAACACAACTGTCTGGTACTGCACACAGATTTCTTGCACCTTTAATGGGGAATACATCAATGAAAGTTCAGATGTCACAAATTGCAATTGGTTTTTGTCTGCTGTTGATACTTGGGGAGGAAGTTAAGAGATTGCAGGAAGAAGTGCCAGAGGCAGGACAGCAAGGATGGATCAGAACAGGTCATATAAAAGAGATGAGGATGAAGTGTGGGTTTTGACAGATGATATACCAGTGTTGCCTGACCGCTCCTTACCCCCATTGGAAGGTATTACCACGGTCCTACACATGTAGGAAGAGGCGTGATGCAGCGCCTCTTTAGGCAGACTTGCTCCAATACGAGATTCAGGTTTATGGCTGAAAGTTTGTATCACAGATGAGTGGTGTGTCAGCAACAGAATGTAGAAAGGAAAACACCAATAACAATGAGTAACATAGGGAGATCAGGAGGCCCCATCAACAGAATGCAAATGGACTTTATAGAGATGCCGGTCTGTAATGGATTGAAATATGTTCTAGTGATCATGTGCATCTTTTCACAGTGGGTGGAGGCTTACCCGGCTAGGAGGAATGACAGTCTCACAGTGGCCACGCTCTTGTTGTGAGAGATAATACCGTGTTTCGGTTTCCTGATTTCTCATGAGTAAGACAGAGGAACTCAATTTAACAATGATGTTATATGCAGCATTGTAAGTCGAGCAGAGACCACATTGCAGTTACTGTCAGGATGCTTCCAGCAATGTGAAGCCAGTAAATGATAATTACGCACTTGTATAGCGCACCACTACCCAGAGGCATCTCGGCGCTTGTACGAATACCGCTGAGGAACCCTTCCTGTCTTTTCCCTGTGAGGTGACCCACTCCTGGGCACCCCCAAGGTGAAGCCAGGCATCCTCAGCTTTGTTGGGGCCGTTGTGGAGATTAAGCAAGCTCTTGCCCAGAGGTGCAGAGTGGGACTCATGATTAGAATAGGCACCGAGGCGAGAATTATCATGTCCGAGGAAATTTTGAGCCAGAGACCCGCCGAGGCGGGAATTGAACCCTCGTCCTGGGCCAGACTTCTGCATCAGGGTCTGCCACTCTAACCATTGAGCCACACTTCTCCGCGGAGATCTGGATGTTGAAATCCAGATTGGCAAAAGTGTATTCTTCCACATCTCTGAAGTGGTCTCTTGTGTTTGAGTCTGCGAAGCACAGGACGATAGTATTGTCAACACTTGATATCATCATGGACAGGGTTGAGACAACCAGCTGTACCTGCTGATGGGCTTGTGAGCATTATAGATGACATGATTAATGATTACTGTAAAGGACTGACTGATGTGGTGCATTCTGTCCCTCACCAGGTTGGAGAGGCTTCTGTCCAACCTCATCAGGAGCAGTGCCATGATCTCAGTCCCGGTGACTGATCTTATGGTGAAGAAGCACATTTGAAAGCCATGCTTGGAGCCTCATTGGCCGTACCAGGTGATTCTGGTAACCACTACTGCTGTAAAGTGTGGAGGTCTCTTGAACTGGGTACATGCCCCTCATACTTGTAGAGTCATGTGTCCCCTTGACAATATAACAGCACCTGCTCCTGATGTGCCACTGGTTACAGTTCAACTGAAGGAGCAGGTTAGTGAAGCTGTTTGGGATTAGCAAGCTGCTGGGACGCACTCGTTTGGCCTGAGGGGAGTCCAAGAGAGTCAACTTTTGTCCGTACAGAAGAGTCTAATCTAATAGTTGAATACATGAGGTTCTGACCCTGGTGAAGAGCCTAGTGCAATAGTAAGGCGAGTTGTACTCAAACTCATCGAATGAGCCCAGAAACACTGATTCAAAACTAAAATACAGACATGTAGGCCATGTTTTATAGCATGTCCTCCCTTCATGGTGAGGAATTTTTGTATTTTTTTAATATGGTCGCTCACTGGGTAACTGCACCCGAAATTCTAATAGTTTTAAAATACATCAAGTTGTAGTTTTCTATATTCTTTATTTCATGTTGTGTTTCTTGGCAAGAGTACTAAGACTACATTGTATTTCTTTTCATGCATATTTTTTAATATTTGCTAAAAATTTCTTTGAAGGCTGATAATGGATCACTTTGTAAATGATTTGTTTCGCTATGGACTTATTATAATATTCTATGAGCATTACGTTCTTATGCTACATCACTCTTGTTTCTAGATATCCTGTGAGAGTGGTGGAACCACTTGCTACTCCAGAACACCACTGATCTTATGTCCTGGACATTGTCTTGATTAGAAAGATTCCTATTTGAAACAAGCACTTCTACGGTACATTCCAAGCTGGGAAGACTTTGGCCAGCTCATGCTGTAAGTACTTTCTGTGTTTTACTTAAGTATATTCACAACAGTGTCTGCTGCTTGCATGATTAACACCCCCAAAATAATTGTAAGTACAACTGTGTCTTCCACCGCTAACATAATCAACTTAATGTAATAGGTCAACATAATCAGTGCTTGTTTTTACTGTGCTTCTGATTGACTCATTTTTAGGGACTTTGCTCCACAGTTATGAAATTATCAGGCAAGTTCAATTAGGATAATCCATACTGATTGCTGCTCCTTGTAAAAATATGTTTTCCCTCAAAGTGTGAACACATTAGAGAAGGGTACATACCTGTCAATTCATGAAGCACAGTGATGTGGCACTTGCTCTGAATGTATTTTGAGGATTATACATGTTCATGGGTGCGTAATGAGAAAGCTCATGTTGGTTCTAAATGACAAAGGAACCTGTTTTTTATTTTTAAAAAACTGCCATTATTAATATTTATAACAATGAGGAAATTGTGGTAACGAACATAATAAGCCAATACACAAGCCAATGATTGGGAGTAAGCTCAGGCTTCGACAATGTGCAAAGCTTTACATTGATGTACAAGTCTATCTTCTATGCTTATTGAAGGTTGGGTCATGTGACCGCAACACTGTTTTTCAAAATGCAATTCGTTAATGGCGACTGCTTGTGTGAACAAGGCAGGTGTGCCGAAACGTGTTACAGCGTAGATTGTGATTAAATTGCAAGACTGAATGGCAACGCTACCCCTGTGTCGGTGTCCGAAAAGGTCTGTGTCTTTAACTTTGGATGAGGAGATAGTGTTCCAGATCCTGGGTGCATAGATGGGAAATGCTTGTTGCCTTTTTTTTCTTTATCTTTTTATTAAGACAAAGCAGTGAAGGATGCATCGTATCACAATAATGGAAAAAACAACAATAGATTATTACAGTATAGTGTTGTTTAACCCCCAACCTGCCGGGGACTATAGTGAAACCTTCTCACCTTCATCTGATCTGGGACATCTTCTAGTCATTTTCCAGATTAGTCAAGGGATAGTCAAAAGTCAAAAGTCAAAAGATCTTTATTCGGAGTAAAAGAAACATCCATAAAAGTACAAACAGAAGAAACACAATACATTTTTAAAAACATTCATCAATAGTTGCAATTGGAGAATTATCCGAGAACAAACGAGCAAAATCAGAATCCATTTACAATGTCCCAGCTATACAACATATGTCCCTTCGTAATAGTAAATCATTTAGTTTTTTTGTAAAAGAAGAAAATATCTTACAATATTATTTAAAAACGCTGTGTAAAAACATTATTAAAATTATTAAAACCAATATTAAACCATTATAAAAAAGGTATCAAGATAGAAAGTGCAGTGTGCAATGGTTAAACATCAATATTAAGGGTGATTCTCGATCTAACAGCAGCTTTCAGAAAACAACTCATCCTAAAAATGACTTCATCTGATCCCAATACCAAAAAGGACCGGAGTGCCAATTTAAAATTAGTTAATCCGTTTTTCTTACAGTAGGGCATAAGAAAATGTACAGTGAATTTTTTATAGAAACCACAAAAGAACAAGAAATGCATAAGACTTTGCTTCAGGTCAGGGTTACAGGGGCAATTTAAGGTTTCGAGATGTTTGTTATATCCCATCGGGAAGTTCAATAGATTGACTATACTCCCGTCTCGGAAGCGAAACAGTAAACCCCTTACCCATCTACCAAGATGCAAACACAAATATCTATACGGTGGGCCAGGTTTTTTGACGTGTGGTTCAGAATAGGCCAAATATTTTACAACCGTGCATTTAGTCAGGTTCTTTCTGTCACGCTCTTCTCTATATAAGTCATACAGTGCCCTTGAAATGATGGTTTTATGGGAGCGGTTTATTAGGTTTGGTGATGTGAACAGAGAAGCCAAACCCACACTTACAAGGCACTCTTTTACTGCTTTCAGCCATGGTATATGGTGTCCCCTATCACACTTTAAACAATCCAAAATAATTTCACGGGTTAATGTAGCAGCCGTGTTATTCCAGATCTTTATCCAGAATAGAGCTGGTCTGGACTTCACAAAATCTTCAATGTAAGGGATATTTAATTCATTATGGCATACATAGGTTGAAGAACAGATAACCCCCCCCAATACCTTACGACAAAATCTATTCTCTTCTATTTGAATAGGGGAGCAGTTGGTATAGCCCCAAACCTCAGCGCCGTAAGTGCCGGTTGGCATACATTGGGTTTGGTATATCTTGGCCAGGGAAGTTATTACATCAGCTTGGTTGGGCTGTCTCAAAGAAGTTACACAATTAATAGATTTGCCCAACTTGTTCCTGGCATAAGAAACATGTGCATGCCACGTACCACTGTTTGAAAATAGCAGCCCTAAATAGGGAAAAGTGCTGGTGCTTTTTAAAACATTTGACCCTGAAATGATCTGGGGAATTTTGTGATTTTTTGGACCACAGCTCATGATTAGTGATTTTTTAAAATTAGTTGTTAGGCCTAAATCGGCCATAAAAAGGACAAAACCTGAAATTAAAATACGGAGTGCCTTGGGAGTGCGGCCCATCAGGACCGCATCATCCGCATAAAGAAGTGTGGGTATAGGGACTCCATTAATGTAAGGCACATCACTAGTTAAGGTGCTCAGAGTGCTGCTTAGCTTATTGATATACAAAATAAACAGGAGAGGGGCCAGCACACACCCTTGTCTGACCCCCCTACCAATGCTAATATCATCAGAAACTTCACCCATTTGATTCACACGTACACAAGCTTTAAGATCACGATGTAAAAAAGCTAAAAAATGTACCAGATGGACATCTAAACCATATTCAAGAAGGGTAAACCAAAGCCGGGAACGGTTAACAAAATCAAAAGCCGAGCTCAAATCCATAAAACCAAAATATAAAGGGGATTTCTTTGCGATATTGTATTTTGCCATGATCAGGTTCAAATTCAGACATTGCTCCACCGTTCCGATGCTGCTACGGAACCCAAACTGGCTCGGGTGGAGGATGTTATTCTCATCGGTCCATGTTCTTATCCTTTTAAATAAGATCCGCCCCAATACCTTTAAAGTATTGTCTATTAAAGAAATTGGGCGGTAACACCCAGGGTCCAGCCTGTCGCCCTTTTTAAAAATAGGAACAATAATACTACGTGACCATGTTTCCGGAATCTCCCCTTCAGTTAAATTGTTAAAAACATTGCACAGCAATGGAGCCCAAAAATCTGGCTCGCATTTTAACTGGTCTATAGAGAGCCCATCAGATCCAGGCGCTTTATTCCCGGCACTTTCTAAAATGGCATCAAATACCTCAGATATGGAAATAGACATTGGGTGTGGGGGGGGTAACAGTAAAGGAGGATTGTCTGGTGTTGCATAGATTTTACCAAAATGTGCAACCCAGATGGGACCAGTAATATTACAATTAATTTCGGTCAGGGTCGAACCGATAGATCTTATTTCCTTTACCTCCTTCCAGAACCCAGTGGTATCTTTTAGGTCAGCAGATCGTGCCAGGGAATCCCAGTGGGTTTTCAGTAAATCGTTTGATCTAGTGCGTAAAGCACGCTTGTACTCTGCTCTGAGCAACCTTACCCGTGGTATATCCCTCGGTTCAGCTTTTAAGGCAGCTCTAAGCATCCTATTTGCTTTTGAGCATGGGGCATCAAACCATCTAGGTAATTCCGCAGCCTTACTAGAGGCTGGTCTGGAAATTTCGCCTCTAATTGTGGTGCAGAGTTCAGAGAACGCTTTAACCACATTAGTCCCATGGTCCTCTGTGCTTAGACAATCATTGATCAAACTTGGATGTTTTTTACATACTCCTGCCAGGATTCCCTTGTTGTCCACTCCCTTCCAGATTACCCTTAACTTATCTGTAGAAACTTCCAATCCCATTGCGCCTATTTCACGTCTTGGGCATTTGCCATTCGGCAATAATAAATGGATGGCAATTGGATAGTGGTCACTGTGAATTTCACACACTACCTCTGCCCTTATTAATGAATTTGCAATGGCATGTGAAACGAAAACATAATCAATTGTTGTTCCACCCCCATGTCCAATAAAAGTAGGGAATGGGGATGCATAGTCTTCCATACCTACATGTTCCATGCAGTTGACAAGTTCGCTAGTAGCAAGGAGATCTAACAGTTCTTTTCCTCTTTTACATGGGGGGTTCCTTAGATGTACATGTGCATTAAAATCCCCCCCTAAACAAATGCCATCAAATTTCCCATATACCTGTCCATCCATGATTTCATTAATAAAATCAAATAAGAGAATAAAATTTCGGTTAGGTTGGGACAAAAAATCATTATTATAGAAATTGATTAAACACAGTTTTATCCGCTCGGTATACGAGAGTGCCATAAAACTAGGACAATTTGTCTGTAGCGCGTCAATTTTAGTTCCAGCACATATTTTTATCCAAATGGACAATCCACCACTAGGACGACCAACCAAAGGGACCGGGACAGTCCTGTTATGACAACTATACCCCTCAAACAATAGATCCTCCACACACCAAGTTTCTTGGAACATCAGTATATCATAATAATTGACACAATCCCTCCATGAAGGAATTCCCAACTTGGACTTCAGGCCCGCAATATTCCAACTGAGGATACTTAAGTTATTATCTTTATTGTTCCTCTGACTGGGACCCTGGAAGGTACTTGAGGCGGATTTAGATGTAACATGACCCTGTTGAACACATAATGGACTAGATGGAGAAATCGCCTGTGTTAACGGTTCCGCCTCTCGAGATGGTTCCTTTAACTGGGCTGCCTCAGGGCACACGGGGAATAGTTTGGTCTTCTTAGTGGGCAGTCAGTCCAATGTATCCAGGTCCTGGAAAATTCCAAACCTATTCTGCAATGGGAAAACTGGAGGGAGTTGCATCATCTTGTGTGGAGGACGATAGAAATATTTTAATGGTAGTGGTGTCACCACAGTGGATGGGCCGTGACGACCATGATTATAGTTCAACAGGAATTTTGCAGTGCCCGGGTTTCTAAAATTGATTACAATACAGTCCCCATTAATATTTTTGTAAAGGGGACCGATCCAGGTTACACGCCGTGTGGTTATGATTTCTTTTGAGATATCATACCCCACTCCCTTGTGCTTCGTTAACCAGTCTATACACTTATTATGGAGTTGAACCCATGATTCTCCTTGATCTTCCTTAAGCGGTGGTATACCAGCCAGAACTAGGACATAAGGACAGGCCTCAGGTGGAAGATGTAGGGCCGGGCCTTGATGTTTATTAGGTCTATTGTCCTCATGCGTGATCTTTTTAACGTGCTGGCTGGAGTTAACAGGACCCTTCTGTGCTAGTGAGGTCTGCTTCACTGTAATACCCTTTTTTATAGAATTAGTAAATACTCCGCTTGTATCATTAGTGGAGACAGAAGGTTTGGATGAAGTAACATTCCCATGTATAGGGTTACATAGTAATAAGGGAATGTTGGTTTGACAATCAGGCAGATTACTGCCAGTTGTACCCTTATTATTAGTAGCCTTAGGTGTAACAGACTGTGTGGGATTAGAAATAGCTTGTTGTTCCACTGTCCTGATATTACCGTGGTCACCAGTGGTGGTGGCACGAGTAGTGGATTCAAGGTCTTTTAACAGACGTTCTACTCTCATTTTGTCCAAGTTTGCTATGCCTTTTCTCTTTGCATCCTCGTTTTTAATTAAATTCTCCAATTTATCAAGTCTTTTAAAAATATTATTAAATTGTTTGATCATTTGACCTTCCAAATTTTAAAAAATTGTCTCTGCAATAGTCTCAATAAGGTTCCCCTCTGATTTAGCATAATGACTAGGTTTGTCAGTTCCATGGGGAGGCTCGGTCTGGGTGGAGATAGATATATGATTTGACCCCTCGTTATTTATAACGACCATATCACCCAGATACGGTTGATCCTGTATAGGTGCTATGTGTTGGACCAACTTCTGTCTCTTCCCCTTATTCCACATGCTTTGTGGAGTTGGTTGGTTGACAGTCCTTAGTGACTGCTTCCGTTTATTATAGGTTATTTTAGCAGGGCCCCTCTTTCTCTTTGCTGCAACTTTACCAGGTACCTTGTTAGCAGCCTCAATAGATGTTGTTTCTGGGGCATGGCCAAGAGTCACTTCTGGTGCTATATACGTGACGGTGTCCTCATCGTCTAAGACAATTGGTATTTCAACAATAGGATGTGAGGATTTTACGACGATTATTTCTGGATTTATATGGGTGTGGGTATTGCCATTGAGACTGCTCACGGCATGTGGTTGATTTGTGCTCAATGGACCCATAGAAAATCTCCTTTCAGTCTCAACAATCTCGTTGAATGCAGTGTCTATCAATGCCTCAAACGACGTTAACAATGTTACAGGGGACTCAGCATCTTGAGTAAGAATGTCAACATTTATGCATGTAGCAGTACAATCCGCCATTATTGGAGACCTATTTAGGGACTAACCTTTTCCAGAAGTGTTAGTGGGGTGGCCCGCCCGACCACTGTAGACCTCTGAGGGCCTCAGAGGGCCCGCCCTTTGCCCGGGCTTAGCCCCGGGCGTCCCGCGACGCGGGGTTTGCCGGTCTTTAAGCCCACGTTGGCGCTCTCTGGGCGCGAGGCGCGTCACTCTGCACGCGCCGCCGCGTTGCCTGCCGGGATTTGTGGTCTCCCGGAGCGGCGGCGCGGAGTCCGGTGCCTTGGGACTCTTGGCGGTGGCGGCGGTGGCTATTGGAGCTTCCAGGTGCTCCCTGCTGCTAATTCCGACTGACTCTCGGCGGTTGCGGCAAAGGTAAGTAAGTCCCCCCGCTCTGCCGGGTTTGCCGGTCTTTAAGCCCACGTTGGCGCTCTCTGGGCGCGAGGCGCGTCACTCTGCACGCGCCGCCGCGTTGCCTGCCGGGATTTGTGGTCTCCCGGAGCGGCGGCGCGGAGTCCGGTGCCTTGGGACTCTTGGCGGTGGCGGCGGTGGCTATTGGAGCTTCCAGGTGCTCCCTGCTGCTAATTCCGACTGACTCTCGGCGGTTGCGGCAAAGGTAAGTAAGTCCCCCAGGGATATTATCCCTCCCATGGGAGCAGTGCATGGATTCCCTCTATATGCATTTCATTTGTCCCATATTTTCCCCCCATTTCATTGGGCACCCTCTATTCACATAGACTAACTTTTCTGCCACTATACAAAAATCCATGTCTCTCTTCCAGTCCCGAAGAGTTGGAGGGGCCTCTGCCCCACATAACGGGCTATATTGTATTTTGCTAGTGATTATATTGATTGTTTTCTTCAATTGAAACAGAGGCTATATTCCAATTGGTGAAATCTCATTCTTGATTAAATCATTATATATTCCATATTCGGTGACAATTTGAATTATTTGTAATATCAATTTTATTGATTTATAATGAAAAGATTGGACAAACAGTGGTTTGCTTTAAAATATAATACTTGATTTGAATTTTTGTATAAATTCACAGTCAGATTAATAGTGTATGATTGTGGAAGAGAGTGTGGATAGGATTAGGCTAAAACAGAAAAACAAACCAGAACAAAAACCTCTCCTAGAAGCACAATAATTCTAAAGGTAATACATGCAAAGATTAATACATATCAACATTGTCCCACACCAAAACTAATTTATTTTTTAACAACTTTCGCAAAGGAATATTCCCGTTCCTCCGGATTCCGCGAGTGGAGAGAAACCTTTGAGGACGTGTGCAGTATTGGACCTATATCAGTGACCAAGTGAAGCGGGGGAGACCATATAATTTGTTTGCTCTGTTTGGACTCACTATCCTGCCTGATTGTGAAGTTTGGCGTAATTTACTATATACTCTCGAAATATTCCAGTAGAGTACAGTCGGCCTATTACATAGTGATGTCATTACCCTAATTAAGGGCGGTCACTGGAGACACAGTATTGGAGGGCCATATTTTAGCCCTAGGAAGTGTGGCAGGCCACCTTCCGTTAAGACCGTTGAACGTGCTGTGGACTTAGTGCCCTTTCTGTGGATAGTTGAGATTGTAAAAATTGTACATATTAATCTCAAGATTGGGCCCCCTTGGATGGTTATTTTCTGAATTAAGATTGAAGAAATCCACACTACAGAAGAAATTGTACACAAAATATATTTGCGCCCTGACGAAGTAACTGTGGATCATTGTCCTTTCCGAAACGCGCGTCGGCGCTTTTTTGTTTGGTTGTTTGTGATTAACTGACTTTCACTGTATTGTTGTTGTTTTTTTTTTATTGTTAATTTAATTTTTGCACATTTTGTGTATTGCGTATGACTTGGGTTGAGTGTGAGGATGTGTGGTGACTTTAGGATGATTGGGGGTTATGTTGTATATGTATATTTATATTAGTTATCTTTTGTGAATACCATTATGAATGTTGCCTTTGCGAAAGTTGTTAAAAAATAAATGTTTTTCTAATGAGTTTTGGTGTGGGACAATGTTGATATATATTAATTTTTGGATGTATTACCTTTAGAATTATTGTGCTTTTAGCAGAGGTTTTTGTTCTTGTTTGCATTTCTCCCTGCCTCCTCTTCCTAGTATTGCTCTCATCAGGGACCCTCGCTTGTTGTTGACATTTAAAACAGAAAAACACCAATGGAAAGAAGATGCGCTGTATTCAATTTTTTGTGTATGATAAATGAAATATAAGTACCAATTTTTTAGAACAAAATTATGAAAAAAGGAGGAAAAAATATTTATTGTGTTGAACAAAAATAAAGACAATTTTATAATATATTAGCATCTGGTATATGTTCCATTGAGGGAGAAATCTCCAAGGTCCACTTAGTATCTAATTTCCTAAATGTTTTGTATTCAATTACAACTCTTGGGGAAGCCAGGGCTTCTAACCAGTCTTCTTCTTGTATGTCTGTGATGTAATTTCCCCAGCGGTTCCTCAGGGTCGTAACAGTGTTGTGGGGGGAGTTAATACATTTCTGATATGTGAGCGAAATCGCACTGCGGGTTAAGTGTTCTTCTAGGAGATTGCATTCTAATGGTGATGACTCAGGTAGGGTCGTCCTCCGGGGCACCACTGCTTGTATGGCAGGGTGGTTCTGTAGATAATGGAAAGATTCAGAGGGGGCCAGTTCATGAGTTCTTTGAAACACTGTGAATGGTATAATGTCCGCCGCAGTATGACGGTCACCCACTTGTGAGATTCCAATCAAATCCTTTTCTAGTTTACATTACACCCAATTGTTGGGATTCCCATAAGGGTGTTATGTTGGTAATTTGTTCTTCCAACCTAGCTTGGAAAGGGTTGAGTGCCATAAGCGGACTGTTAGAGCCATGGACCCCTCCAGCGAAAAGCACTTATGGTCAGTATATAATGCTCGGAGGTATCCCCTCGGCTGGAGGACCAATCAAACCACCCGATAAGCCGGTTCGCATACTGGTTGGTGAACCTATTGATTTATAGTTGCTAGTTGAGCCGCTCTATAATAAGTTTGAATGTGGGGCACTGCAATTCTTCCCTCGTACCAGCTTCAGGTCCGTTTGTTGAGTGTAATTCGTGGGGCACCCACATCCCATAAGAGGGTTCGGGACAGCACTGTCTAGTGAGTTAAAGTATGTATCCGGAATTGGAGATGGTGCGTTTTGCTGTATTGGAGAAAGCGCGGTAGAGCTATCATTTCAAACAGTGCCGCTATTCCAAGAGGGGGAGAGATCGCCAGTGTTTGACATCGTTTATAAGTCTTTCTTTTCTTTATTACATTTCCTAGTCTTCACTCTGATGGATTCCTGGCTGTAGGTGTGCAGAGAGCCACCAGAAATGGTGAGCTTGTCTGCAAGATAATCAAGGTTGCTCGTCATGATGGATTTGTACATGATGCAGATGGTGTTGAAAATGTTGCAGGCTGGTAAGGTGTGACAATGGAGTTCCATCAGAATTGGCTCATGTGATGACATCATGTGCCACACAGTATCTGCAATATGCAAAAAGCCACCTGATGAAGAGACCTCATCACAATATTAACACCGAGTTGAGATGAAAGCCCACACACACAGCAATTTTCACTTTGAGTGTTCAGGCCCTGAATGGCTGTAATGCATTGTGAGTTTTGCAACTTCCATAGGAAGTTGCCCAAGAAGACTTTGTTATTAATGTTGGCCAGGAGAGGTGTGGGTGATCAGCAGCTGAGATTGTGCTGCTGCTCTAAAGCCTCACCCTTTTCTATAAGGCCCCTGCTGCTTCATCTGAGGATTACACTGTGTAAATGATTCCAAGGTTTTCAGGTCTGAGTCTAGCATATTCCAATGTGGGTATTTTTCTAGGGAAACAGTCATGAGATAACATTTATTGGGATTGTGGTAGTGAAGCTCAAGAGTCATATGGAGTGGTAATTGTGCAGAACCCCTTCCAGCAGGAGCATTTGGAGGGCGACAGAAGCAATCAACAGAAGACTAAAACATGCCACAAACCAAGTCAGAAGCGCCAGGATACCCGTAGGGTGACAGCGCTATAAAAGTACTAAAATAAATAAATAAATAAAAATGAAATCAAAGTGTGAGAGCAGAATAACAGCTGGAGCCAATATACAGGCTTAACTATTGGTGTAGACGGTTAACAGATCATGTGTGCTTGGATGTATTTGTATGCTCTCAATATACAGGCTTGAGTGCAGGTGTGCTTGGAGGTATTTGTAGGCTGTCAATATAAAGCTCCGCATTCCAGAGTCCGAAGAATGTTGACATGTTGGAGTCAAATAATCAGTGAATCAAAAGAGCTGTTTTTTTGCCTGTATATATCAACTGGAGAATTATGTTGAGTTCTAGAGCCTAAATCTGCCTCATGGTAAATGTGGCTTAGCAATGGTTTGGAGATAGACTATTAAAAAGGTGAATGGAATAAACCATATAGTCCACGAGAGGAAGCTCAGCATATAAACACATATAAAATGGAGTAAATGAGAAAATGAGTCACACATTACCGACATTCTTACTACTAAAGAGAATATTATGAGGCAATCCCTTGCTTGAGCTACAGTAAGCAAGTGAGATGGACACATTTATTTGTCACCGGATTGGGTACTGAACATATGTTGCTAGCTCTCAACAGAAGCAGTGGATTAATTCTAATTGGACTGGTACGAAAGTTGATGGATGTAATAGCACTAAAAAAAGAAGGTTGCATGTCGGAACAACAAGTTCCTTTACAACACCTACCTTAACAACGCGGTCTCTACTATGAGCGCTTCTTAACCACCAATTGCTTTACCACACATTCCTTTACCATGATTTTTTCGTGGTAAAGGCATGCATGGTAAACAGCTATCTGTGGCTAAGTTTACCACCCCCCTCCTTCTTTCCCTGAGCCCTAAATACACCTACCAACCCCCTTAAAACTACCCCACCCCTAAAAACGAATCTGAACCCCTCCCACCCCCTAAAAACTAGCCCTAACCCCCTCCCACTGCCTAAAACCTACCCCGAATCTCCCCACCCCCTAAAAACTATGCCAAACACCCCTCACCCCTAAAAACTACCCCGATCCACGCACCCCCTAAAAACTACCCTGAACTCCCCCACCCCCTAAAAACGAAGCCCAACCCCCCTAAAAACTACCCCGAATCCAGTACCGCCCAAAACACTACCCGATCCCCCTCCCACCCCCTAAAAACCACTCTGAACTCCCCCACCCCCTAAAAACAACCCCAAACCCCCTCCCTCCCCCTAAAAACGACCCCGAACCCCCACCCCCTAAAAACTACCATGAACTCCCCCCACCCCCTAAAAAATACCCTAAACCCCTCTTACCTGCCCTCTTCTTTTTCATGCCCATCCTGAACACTAGACCGAATTTGCCTTAACCATGCAAATGCACGGTTAAGGCAAAGTCATTGTTCAGGCAAGTTGTCGTCCGGCTTGCAGGCTTCCGGAACTCGTTTTCTGTCATATGTAGTTAGGGGCTCAACTGGTCTGGTGTCCATTCTGCCCTCACCTGTCATACATTTACATTTAGTGTACCGTGTTTCTTAAAAAAGCTAGCTTCTTTGGAAATTTCTTTGTGGCCTACTTACCAAAGACTTGTCAAAGCACCGTCAGCTTGAATTTTTAGTTATGTGCAGTGCCAAAACTATATTTTACTGAAAAGACAGTATTGTTGGTTGGCTGGTGAGTGTTCGAAAGCTCTAGTCTCTAGCAGTTGTCTTTGAGCACTATCCACTGCAAAAAAAGATTAACATAGCATTCCCTCAAGAGCATTCAACTATTCCTTAACTCTAGTGAAACTGCTATTCAATGAGCACTGGTAAAGAATTTCAAAAACAAAAATAACTGCTCGACTTTAACTAAATCGAGTATATTTGAGCCAGATTCAGTAGTTACTTGTTAGTAATTAATCAGGCCTCAATAAAACTTTAAAATTCAGTAACATAATTTTCATATCCACCAAACCAAACTGAGGTTTAGTTGAGCATTAGTTTAAAAAAGTGCTCATAACTGAGTCTTTGGCTTCATTGAGCATGTCTCTGGGATTTGTGACAATGTTCAACTTGCTGTGATTTTAATGGATAGTGACTACTCATTTAAAATATTTGAAGAGCGTTTGATTTATCTACAATGCCTTTCGAGGCGGTTCATTTGAAGTTGAACGTATTGCAGGTGACATACAGGATTGCATTCACAAACATTTTGCACAACTAGTTTCCAAATCTTTTCCTTATTTTCTGTGCGCCAAATTTCAATCACCAACATTTATGCCGAGAGATGTAATTTAACGCTCCAGACAGTCCGGCATCAGGAGTGGTGGAAAAGGGGGTGTTTTGGTGAAGAATTCATGTAAAGTACAGTGAACACCCACAAATGTGTAAGTTAATTGAGATTCAAAAATAGTTTGCTTGTCCTTCCTCTCCTTAGATTAGACATCGAATGTAAAACTTAAGAGTAAGTGCCTTTGGAAGATGTGGAAGGGAAGGGGTTACCTCCATATTCTGTGAGGTTGTAGAAAGATGTGGTTTTCGACAGAAGGAAGATGTAAATCAAATAAAATCTGCTCATGCTCATTCTCCACAGGCATATTTCAGGACATTCTCTCCTAAATTTGCAGAGATTCCATTCTCCAGCAGATCTTCATACATTTATGAAAATACTTGAATCTGCTGGAATTGTAGATGAAAATCTATGATTGACAAATTTCCGATTTTTCTGCGAAATATTTGTGAATTGTCTCGTAATGGACAACCACAATTACTTCATGAAAACACCAGCAAAATATTGCTATTCAATATTCAGTATGTAGAACTGAGGCAGAGAATATTAGACAGTGTTGTAATGCAAGACGTTTTGACAAAGTCCAACCATTGAAATAAAATCCAGACATTTGACTATTTTCAGGAAAGTGTTCTTAATTAGGGTCCTGTAAACTAAAATTAAAATAATTAGTTTTTAGTTGGTATTGTTAGAAATAATATTTAGTTGCACTGTATTTTAATTACGGTCTTGCAGCATCTCCTTGTACTTTTTTTTAGCTTGTATACACTGGTATCAAATGTATCTTTACCATGTGAAATATATATGACTTACATTCCTATTTACTTTCAAAAAATAAATATGATCATTTATATAAACAACTGGGCTCCCTTTCTACATTGATTACAACCATTTATTGATGTATGAATCTGCTTAGGTAGTGCTTGTGAAATAGTGACTGAGCGCACATGCTTTCAATATAAATGCTTGCTTTGACCGTTTTTTAGGTCTCGCCTAGCGAATGCAGCGCATGTGTTGCTTCGCCTTGGCGAGCCTCTATTGTTGTGGCTTTTGCTAGCGAAGGGAGACAAACCATGTGCGCGCACGGACATCCGATGTGCACGCACAAGGCGTCTCCTCAGCTTCACGTGCTCCCACCAGCGCGCCCGCATGGCATCTCCTCTTTGGCTCCCACCGCGCACTCACATGCGTGCTTTGACTTTCCGTCCCCCGTCGGCTCTACGGAGACAGTTTTTTTCTATGTGTGCATGCTGTTTAGGCCTCGCTCAGCACGTGGAAGCGTGTTTAACACAAACACATAAATGATGTATGTAAATATGCGAAGATCTTCTCACTGACCCAAAAGTCTTGTGATTTACAAAAACATATTACTGTTACTTGTCGAGTTTGGTGAAATGCTGCAAAGGAGAAATGGGTTATTAGAAATATTTTATTCCTGAAGTGACCCATTTCTGAATGATGTAATTGTGGTAACCCTACCCCACTATTTACTGTGCTCCCAGCTGTTTCTGCCATTTTCTCTCGCTCTTCTGTTTCTCATGGCTCTGCTTGGCTTCTGATGTAAGTGTTGGGTTACCGGCGCTGCACGCAATTCACAGCGGCTTCTTTTCACCAGTAATCATGAGCTTGTGAAAATGAAATCTTTCAAGAAAGGGAATTGCACCAAGACCATACTATTTATTTATTTAAGGAGCGGATAATGCTTTCAACAGGTACTTCTGTTAGTTTTTGTTATCCTCTTAAAAGGATTTTTTTGGTGTTACAAATTTTCAGATATCCTTTTCCTTAGGTAAGTTTGGACTGGAGGCCTCAACTGACTCCTCCTCTGAAACGTTTTATTTGAATTTCAAGAAATCCACCTGTAATTGGTAAATACTTCTCGAATTTCCCCTAGCATGGGTCATCTCTTCAGTGCATACTGTTATATTTTTAGGTTTGCCACAAAATAATACAATTTGCCGTAAGTCTGGAAGGTTATGATTTTTTTTTATTAGCCCTGAATAGAGAAAGCTTTGCCTGTCATACAAAGCCCATACAATCAATGCTCAGTGTGCAGAGACTGGCCACGCCCCCTTCAGTCATTGATTGTTTCAACTATCAGTCATGACTTATTAGTTTTTCCCCCTTACAGACTGCTACGTGGCGGGTTCAAATGGTCCTCATGAGCCGTCAGGGTCAATCGCAGCTGTAGAACTTATAAAATGGGATTGGCAGGGGGACGGAAAGTGCATCAAGGAAGTGTGGTGGCTGAAAAATCTACCAGTGTGGTTGGGCATAAATAACCAGTGAAGCCTGACACAGCGAAGAAGCAGTAATGGTCCTATATGTGCACAGCAGCGAGGGTTCTCTCCTGAGGGTCAAATAGTGCAATTTAGAGCATAATGTGTACAAACATTTTCAAAAAGTAAAAAAGTTCCTAATGAGCACCTAAATAGTCTAAAAAGTTCATTGTGTGCCATGAAAACAAACCTCACACTCACTGGGGGTTTCCTCCCCAAAAAGAACTTCAACAGCTGTAATAAATGTGTGGATTTTCAGCACAATTTCACTAACAATTCCCTAAAAAGTCATGTATATAAGAGGGAGTTGAAACAACCTGTTGTGCACTTTTGCAATGGCTGTTAGTTTTTAAAATGCATATAGCATCTACTGTCACTTACACAATATGCCTCGTTCCATTTTCCATCCTGCACTTTCCAAGTAGATTGCCAGTCTATTCCTCCCCAGTCTACATTCCACCTGCCCTCACACCCAAGGCAAATCTTGGTCACAGGTTTTGTGAGCGTGAGATTTCCCTACAATCAATGTGACCTACCCAAAACTACTCCTGATGAAATAAGTGGCGTGGTGAGGTATTAGGAAGGTAGAAGGTTGCATGAGTATCAGGTGTGTTGGTGGAATGGAAAATAATATTTCTAAAGGTACAACATTTATCCTTACTGCGTCCGGGTGACTAGAGGCAATCCTATCAGTCATCCCTTTATGGCCACCTGACATGTGTCCCCCCTCAGGTCTGACACAAGCACTCTGAAAACCCAAGGGATATTCCCCTGCCCACCGCACCTTCTAATCGCAGGCCCTCAGATCTCCCAGCTTACTGGTCATCTCCCTCAATCCGTCTGCTCCTTGGTCTTGTGCACCAGCACATGTTATAATTTAAATTAACGCATAAGGATATTTGCCTTCCTCAACTTACACCTTACTTCGTCCCAGAGACACTGTCCAGTAGCAAAAGCACAGACAAGCCTTACTCTTCCTGTTCCTGACTGTGTCACCCCACCCACTGCTCAGATCATAACCCTAATCCTATCCTACCCTGCCCCTGCCTGTGCAGAGGCAAAAATTACAAAATGAGGGGACAAAAACAACGAAGGGAGATGGTTTGACACATTCAAATATAAGCCATTTTGTTTGCAACATCTAAGTCACTTGTATCAGCACTTGACTTTTCGCAAATAAATAGCTAACCTTTCAAATACTAAATGTATGCAATATCTTCTTTCATTAATCAACTTATGCCCAGTGGCTTACGTGTTTACTGGTATACTGAGAAATTCCAGAAAGAAAACTCATAGTCTTAGATGCTTCTAATGTGAATAGTAGAGTCTACTCTGACATCTCAAGAATCACATCTCGAAACGGCAAGCTGTGGAGGACCACCTGGTCTCCACAACCGACCTGGATCACTGAGTCTTGATCTCAGTGATACCGCTTTTAGCTAGTGTTAGACTGTCACTCAAGCCACATCCACGTCTGATACTGAGATCAATATTTACATTCAGAGATCTCCTGGGTGAGATTGTCGCAGCACCCTTCCGATCTGTGCTGAGTGTTGGACCTGTGCCGGATTGGTGTTCATCTATGTATGTATGTTTGTATGTGTGTGTATGTGCGTGCATTTGTGTGTGTGTGTGTGTCTGTGTGTGCCTGCATGTGTGTGTATGTGAGACCAATATATGTATATGTATGTGTACCTTTGAGGTCAGAGCATCTTAATATATACTTGTATCTCTGTTCACCCTGTGTTTAAAATAGTGATAGTTGTCTGTGATCATGTTCCTTGCATAGGAGTCCAAGCCTAGTGTACAGATCAAAGTCCAGTATTCAAAGCTTTACGTAGATTAACTCTGTACATAGATGTAGTTTTCAAAGTGCACATTTCAAAGATTTTGTCTGCTATGATGTCCCACAATGCATATAACGTCCTATATGTATCAGATATTTTTTGCTGTACAGCTGGTAGCCTGTGAGTTGTTCTCTTGGCCAAATCATTAGTTTTCTATCAACCATGCATCATATCAGAGATATGGGTTATTCCTAATAAAGGGGTAAGATATTGTGTCATGAGTGTTACACTAAGACCCTGCAGCTTGGAATCCTCCCAGCTACAAATTTGGGACATGAGACGCCACTTCCTGTCCCAGGGATAGAACAACAAGCATTTGCAATGAAATAGGTCTAACATTTACGCGAGTTTGAGCTATTGACATTGCAAATAACAATGCCTTTAATTTTGTTTTAGTTTTTGAAACATAAATAAAAGCCACTGTCATTTATAATGCCAATAGCTTAAACTTGCATAAATGCGAGACCGATTGCATTGCAAATGCTTGTTAATATAGATGTATATAGTGATGCCATTTTCTATTCCATGTGTGTGCTGGAGAGCTCTCAATATCGACTTCTGCAAAGCCTTAATAGGTGCAGTTCGCCTTCATGGCATCTTTGCGTATGACATATAGCGTGGATCCACAGAAGTGGGAATGGCATGATAACATGTCACGGGGAAAACCAGCTTATTTGATTCTATAAAAATCTACAGTGCCTTCAAAATAGTCCACGAATGGCTGAAAATTGAGCTTCCACTGGAACAAAACAGTCCCAGATTTTCCATCAAGAAAACAAATTACGTTTGAACATTGGCTTGCTTTTCCACAGTGCATGATTGTACACCTAACCCAATTAAGCAACCGGGAGATAAAAGCCCCCAAAAAAGCATTTGACTTTGACTGGAAAGCTGCGAATTACACAAGTTTCAAGACACATTTCTGCTATGCTTTCTGAAAATGGGAGACCATAAATGTGAACCTGCAGGCAATAGTATTTCTACATGTGCAGATTGAAGATTTCCCTTGTGGATTGGGTTCAATGTGATCAGGACATAGCAGCGTTTCAACAGTCATGGTTTCAGAATATTATACCACTTAATTTGTGATTGATTGTCATTTAGGGGTACAGACTGAAAAATGTATGTGAATATACCGATTTACATGTTATCTATGCAGGAATTCCGCCTTTTCTGCATGGTCACCCTGTATTTGTCACATTTTGCTGGATCCTGTATTTCTGCTGGTTAGGAATACGCAAATTCAACCATGTTTAAAGTGCACAGGGGTCTAATTTTTATTGAGCTCACCTATAATCTTCAATTACGTGGCATCAAGATGTATCCAGGACCTGGAAGTTAAATTCCACTAGGAGAGCAGCACCTATTTTGACATCCACTACAGTGGTAGCGAAAACATGGCTTCAAGCCTAACAATATAGCGCGCTGTAGGAGTATAAAAACTGAAATGAAACCTGTCCAAATAAACCTTTTTGACAGGTCAAAACCTCCCTTTTACCTTCCAATGAGTCACCTCATTGTTGGCCTTTGGAGCCCACAAGGCATGATGCATTGTATTTACAAGTACAACATGTAGACATGTAATGTTAATATGTCCTAACTAGCACCCAAAAGCAATTTTTCACTGTGACAGACTGAGCTGTTCTGTGTAGAATACCAGAGTATCAATTAAAATTCTAATACTCTATTCTGGGAAAAGGACTATCTAGAAAAATAATGAAACAACTATTTTGATGGTTATTAAAAATCCAATTCAATTGTGAAATCAGATGTTTACAAATAAAGAAAAGTCACTTTTTAGAAAGGTACCTTTCTCTGCTTTAACTTCCTGGCGGATAAATTTGCATTTGCCTTGCCACTTCTGCCAGCCAGTAATTAGCATTTGAGTAGGTGTTAAAGAGGTGTGAAATACCTCCCCAGAGCACACAATAGGCTGACCTTAAAGGACAGAGATGACTACTCTGAACCTCCCAGATAATACAGTGTGGGGGCTTTGATCATCTTGGTTTGACATTACAGTGTCAGATTCTGCTTAAATGTCAAATCCTTCTCGACAGGGCTGCTTGGTTAACATATAACACTTCTGGGCACACTTAAAAGATAGAGAACAGGTTGGCTAGACAGTTCTTACAAATCCGCTGCCTGATTGCTGGACAACTCCACTGTTATTCTATCATACTTCTGGCTCTGAGTTTATTGTGGGTACCGAGACACTCCAAAACTTGATTTTAGTGTTAGATGTGAGAGGACAGTAGGATTACCTTCTGCCAAAGGTAAGGGTTTCAGGGACTTGGATGAATGCACATTTCAGCCGTCCTTAATGTGCTGGTTTTCAATATCCATGGTCATTCCTGTACGTAGTCCTGAACGTGTATTTTTTGCCTTTGCCTCAAATTGTAAAGCGCTCTGATATCCTTTGGGATCAAGTTCGCGCTATATAAAACTTTATAAATAAATAGTAAAGATCAGTGCCATGCAATACCTAGCTGCACCAATTATGCCTTACATAATAAAATACATCAATTAGTAAAAAAAGGTTTCCTGGTGCATTATTAGAGGGGCACTTTCAAGAGCAGCTACTGCATTTAAAAATTATGGAGATTTAACCCCTTAAGTGCTGCCGTCGGCCAACGGTCGTCACGGGCACTACCTCCCCAGTGCTGCGTGCGACCGCTGGACGTCCAGTTCAGCACCGGATAATGGACAGCGCAGCACTGGGGAGGTTTGTTTACTAGCTCTAGAAAACCTATGTTTATTTACATGTTACTGTGTTTAAATGACAAGTTGTCAGCAGTATCCAATTATTTTAGATCCAATCAAAATACGCATGAAAGCGACTTAATTCACCTTTTTGAGAAGTTAATTGTGAAAATAAAAAATGTTAATAAACCAAGGCCAACTGGGTGTAGAAGAAAACTCTGCCTTAAAATTTTGGTTGCATCTGAAAAAGTATTGAAAGAGGTGGTTGATTCAAGCTCCCCGAAGTGAGTCATAATGCACATTCATACCCATTTATTCTAGAATCGGTCACACATCCACGAAATTTCACTAATATAGAAGCAGGGGCAAGATCATGGGACCAGGTGCAGATGTCCTTAAAACGTATAGACATTAGTAATAATAATAATAATAATAATACCGAAATTTCTAGAGTGCGAACAGCTACCTTGCCAGGAGGTGTCCCGGCGCTATGTGAGCAGCTCAGAGGGAACAATAAGTAATGCCGGTGGATCAGATCTTTTGAGTGAAGAGCCAAGTTTTTAATTGCTTCCTGAACCCAATCTCTGATGTTGCCGACTGAATGGCAGGCGGTAGGGCGTTCCACAACTTCGCCGTGTTTGCTGAAAAGGTCCTGCCTCCCAAACGCGCCTTTCTGACTCGTGGGGCGTGTAACTGGAGTAGGGAGTTTGACCGTAAGAGTCTTGCCTGTTCATACCTAGGGAGACTTGCTTAGAGATAGCTAGGACAGGTGCCACGGAGAGCTCTAAAAGCCAGAGTTAGCTCCTTGAATTTAATTCTGCTTGCCACCAGAAGCCAGTGCAGCTCGCGCAAATGCGGAGAGACATGCTGTTTGAAAGGAATGTTTTTTATCAGCCTCGCAGCCGCATTCTGCATGGTCTGCAAACGTTGAATCAAATATTTAGGTAGGCCCAAATATAGGCCATTTGCATAGTCCAGCTTAGAAGTGACCGTCGCATGGACTACCATTTTTCGGCAGTCTTCTGGAAGAAGCACGAGGAACTTGTGCAAATTCCTCAATTTGCTTAAGCACCCTGTTGTCACTTGCTGAATGTGGGCGGAGAAGGCCAAGCTCTCATCCCACCTTACCCTCAAGTTTTTAGCCTTTATGCTGGGGGAAGGCACAGGGCCCACCTCAGATGGCCACCACAAATCCGGGGAGGGGTGAAGGCCTTTCCCAAAAAAGATCACCTCCGTCTTGCCAGCATTCAATTTTAATTTGTTGGTGTTCATCCAGCTGGCTACATCGCGGAGGCACCCCTTAAATTTGCCGAAGGCTGCCTCCAACACTTTTGAGTAGGGGAAGACGAGCTGGGTATCGTCTGCATATGAGATTGCCGTAACCCCCCATTTGGCGATCATAGTAAAAAGTGGTGCCAAATAAATATTAAAGAGTAGCGGACTGAGTACCGATCCCTGTGGGACCCCACACCCCAGTCGCTTAGGTTTAGAGGAAAAAGAGCCCAACGCCACCTTCTGTGACCGGTTGGTCAAATAGGAATGAAGCCACCCAAGTGCTTTATCCTGAAGGCCAATGTCCTCTAGGCACTGCAGAAGTCTGTCGTGGTCGACCGTATGAAATGCGGCTGATGGATCCAGGAGCACCAGCATAGCAGATGCTCCTGAATCTAGAGACCACCTAACCGACTCAGCTACCTCAATCAGGGCGGTCTCAGTGCTAAAGCCTGGCCTAAAACCCGATTGAGTTTCATGCAAGATCTTTTTCTCTTCAATGAAACTATTCAATTGGCGCTGAATCAGTTTTTCCATCATTTTACCTGGGGCAGCCAATAGGGAAATCGGTCGGAGATTGCTCAAATCCTCTGGATCTCCATTTGGTTTTTTTTTCAGGGGGAGGAGTGTGGCATGTTTCCAACAATCCAGAAACACCCCAGATGTAATGGACATGTTCCATATATGCAGGAGAGTGGTCACAATTGACTCCGCCATCATGCTCCAGAGCTTCGGCGGCCAGGGATCATCTGGAGCCCCCGATTTGCACCTCTTTATTTCCTGCAGTGCCTCCCTAAATGAGATAGAGTGAAATTGCCTTAAAATGGTCGGGGTAGATGAGCTATTATCAACACTATCAGCCATTACGGTGGGACGAGAGTAGGAGAAGGTACCATACACTTTCTTAATTTTGTCATCAAAATAATCCGAGATATCTTCACAGAGAGACTCAGATGGGGTGACTTCTGTTTAAATAATTCTAGGCTTGAAAAAAGACTGCACTATTTTAAAAACTTCTTTGCTGGATTGTTTCGCATGACGGATAGAGGTGGCAATATGAAGTCTTTTTGCTTTTTTTATTGATTTATGCAACTTGCGGAGGGCTGTTCTATAGCGAGCCGTAGCTGATTCACAATAGTTCACCCGCCACACACGCTCCAGTCTCTTGCATGCACCCTTTTCTGCCCTTAGCTCTGTAGAGAACCATGGGGCAGAAGGGGATTCCCTGCGAGATAGAGCGAGTTTGGCTGGAGTACACAGACTTGACTGAACTTGCACTAAGGTATAGCCGTCAAGTACTGTTGCAAAGGTGCTAAAATGACAAATTAATGCTGGTCTCAAATACCAAGTTTGCCTCCACTAACATCTTTTATACTTTATGTAAAACAAGGGCAGTGACAACATGATAAAATGACAAAAGAAATGTCATGATTAACATCCAATCTGTTTTATCACACAGTTTCACTACTAATTTGTTTGAAATGATTTAAATGAATCTTATGCAAAAACGTATTCATTTATTTAAATACACTTCCACTGTGTGTATAAAGTAAAATAAGGTAGTTCCTTGAATGCAAACAATATAAGAAGAGGAAAGATACAAGTCAAACAGTCAGAAAGCACTCCATGCCAGACAAATGATAGGACAAAAACATGAATAGGAAGGAAAGCCACTGAATCAGGAGTACACAACTAAGATAGACAACAAAGTCTTCCAATCATAAAAAATAGGGTATATTGGAAGCAATAGGTCTCGCCAATAGAGATATCTATAGCCAAGACCTAAAAATAACTTTTTGTGAATTAGGCTGACAATATCTTCATTTTTTAAGAAAATTGTGGTTCCTTTATAATCTGGTGTACCTGTATGTCATGTACTTCTTGAGAAATCAATGTGACAGATCATATTAGAACATTGGAATGTTGAGAGCTCCATTGAAGACAATGGAGTAGCTTCAGGTTTATAATGGCTGTTATAAGCCTTCTGCTCCAAATTTTCAATGTTTATCTTTGTTTCTCCCTTTTTAAGTTAGAACATACTACCCTTAGTGCGTAGAATGTTCTAATAGCCTTGTAGCCATTCTGCCTCTGGCTACACCAGTTATTAAAGGCCCTCTCCCTCATTATATGCCTGAGCCACAGACTCGAACCTTTAAATCAGATTTGTTAAAGCATGAGATTTAACTGCAAATGGAGCCGTCTAAATGATTTACCTTTACAACACAGAACGGCGAAAAAAACATAGCCCATGGGGTCATAATCTGTCACTCACTGAGCTACATGCTCACTATCGATATCAGCTATGAACTGAAGCCCACAAGTCTGAATTTGTTAAACATTTAGTACCATTAAATTGGGTTTTATCTATAATTATTTACTGCATTTCGAGACTACAAAACATGCAGTGCCTAGTGCTTTGCATGAACAAGTCATTATTTTTTAAATGAGTATTTCCAGTACTATGAAGTTGCAAGACCGACATAATGCACTAGGCATAAAAGTTCATCATTAGTCTGCACTTCATGAATAGTGTAAGAAATTGGGTTGTGGAATGACTGGGGTGTGAGCCCTGGTCAAGCAGCAACAGCAATCCTCTTCATGGGGAGGCACAAGCCAACCCTAAATTAACCAGTGCTCAACACACTGGTAGCTTGGCACAGAGCACTCAAGCTTAACTTCAAGCCAATGTGTAAAGTATTTGTGCAACACTACATAAAAGGGATCCCACACCACGTTAGGAAACCAGAACTTTCTTTAATAAATAAAATGAGCCCAAAATGACAAAAATCCAATCAATAGAACCAGATATATATAATCTTACAATGTTTAGTGATAACAGCGTCAAAAACCACAAAGTGCCAACTGAGGGATCTAGTCTAGTCCCAAGGTCAGGCAGGTGTGTGCAGCAATGCAAGGATCTGCAGCAAAGATACGTAGTGCAGCAAGGGCAAGTTGTCAGTTCTGGGATGCGGCAAGGCTGCGATGCAAGGGCCTGCGTTGTTATTTAAGATCTCGTCAACGGGGCTTGCAATGCAAAGTCCAGCATTGAGGATGTAGCAGGTGGGTACGAAGAGCTATGAGGCTGCGATGTGGATTGTGGTTTTGTCTAGGTTGATGTCAAGGAGGGATGCAAGGGCCTGAGCTGAGGATATGCAGCGCAGTGATGGTTCCGATGGGCTGTGGCAGTGATGTAGGTCTTGGTGACAGGTCCAATTCATGCAGCAGTGGCAATGCGTTGGTTCTGCTCTGGGTTGCACCTTGCAGCAGAGGAGATATGTCAGATTTGCAGGATCCAAAGAGGCTGGTAGAGCACCCCATAAAGCCCACTTCCAAAGGGTCCAGGACTGGGGTGGCACAATTTGGCGGGCTAGACTCACATAATGACAGAGTCCAGATGCAAGGTTGTTGGAAGCCTATTGTGTCCCTTAGGCTTCTGATCAGGAGGCCAGCCAACTCGCTTTTGAGTCAACCTGGGTTCTGGGGTCAAGAGGTGCAGGTCTAGTCCTTCTCACCCAGGCAAGAGGGCAGCAGGCAACCGGTCAGCACAGTAGGGCAGCAGAGTGGCAGTTCTTTCAGCAGCACAGCCGTCATTCTTCCTGGTAGAGTATCCATAGATCCAGCAATGTACTGAAGAGTTGGTATCTGAGGTGCCGTATTTATACCCAGTAGTTCCTCTGAAGTGGAGAGAAGCTTCTAGAGGCATGCCGTTGAAGTGCATAGGTGCCCTGCCTTCTTGGCCCTGGCTCCAGACTAACAACATGGCATATGCAGCCCTTTGTGTGGAGACAGGACACATCCTATTCAAGCGTAAGCGGGGCTGGGCCTAGCTACTCCCCTCTCATCTTGCCAGTGATGCCCTATCTAGTCACACCTATGCTTCCCCGGTGTGTGTGTGGCAGTCTAGGAGAAATACACAAAGCCAACTGTCAACTACACCCTTTCATGCGACCCAGAGACAGGCTAAAGGCACCAAATGGACATGGCAAAAAAATGCCAGCTTTCTAAAAGTTACATTTTCAAAATAGTCATTTAAAATCCGGCTTCACCATGAGTTAGGTTTTTTCATTACATTTCTAGAGACACTAAACATGAAGGGGTTACCTGTCCCCATTTAGAAATGCACTTAAAAAATGTAATAAGGCAACCTAAAAGTACATGTCCTACATTTTAAATACATTTTGACCTGCCCTCTGGGATGTCCAGGGCCTACCCTAGTTGTAACTTATGTGTTAAAAAGGAAGGTCTGAGCATGGCAAAGGATTTACTTGTCAGGTCGGCATGGCAGTTTCAAACTGCATACACACAGGCTGCTATAGCAGGCCTTAGACATGTGCTACTTACGTGAGTGGCATGATCAGTGCTACAGGCTCTGTGCACGGGTAGTGCCACTTTACTAGGGATTTAAAAATTTTAATATGCCAATTGGGTATTGGCTAGCATAGTTTTAGGAGAGAGCACAAGCATTCTAGCACTGATTAAAAGTAGTAAAGTGTGCAGAGTCCTAAGGCCAGCAAGAACCAAGTCAGCAAAACAGGCGATCTGAAGGCGAAATGTTAGGGAGGGGAACCACACCAAGGATGCCGTGTCTAGCAGGTAATATTAGTGTAACACTAAAAACAACTGATTTGTTTACTTGTGCTTGGGTTTTTTTCTCCAGCTAGTTAGATCCTCATATAATAGGTTCCAAAAAGGCTAAGGAACTGCGAGAGCACTCAAAATAAATCTCCGTGTTGCCTAAACCAATTATGTCATGTATGATGGCTGAAATATATAAACAACCAATAATCTGTAATTATTAGCAGAAGATATGTTTACTAAGGATTTAGACATGTTTTAAAATCCCTCTGAAAACTATTAGTACACTTATAATCTCACTGTCAGTGACCGAGTGCATCCCTTTTTCATTATAATAAACCGCCTGCCAGCTGTCTCTTTGCACAAGTTATAACTCAAACATGGGCGGCCTTTCGACTTAATCCCTCAGCCTTCCAAAGTAGTAAATTGAGTATTATCTCTAAATTGAAGCATAGAAAGGCTTGCTTTTCCTAAACCCTGTGCGTGCACTGGCACAGCTTGAAAACCTCACATACTTTACTACTTCCAAACCATCGTAATCAATAAAACGAAAATATGTACACAGACATAAATCTGGATGTTTCCTCAATTTAAAATGGTGCTTCCTATGGCTGAACTCGGCTTATGAGGCCCTCTGAAATGCCTGACATGCAGTCTACTCTAGGAAATTCGCTGCCACCTGGTACATGGTCACGAGGGCCACCTTTATTCAACTCTGACCTTCTGTCCAGCAGCACCTTGGATTCTAGGGCATGTGGTGTCAATTTACCAATTTTAAATATTGGTCTGCAAGTCCGAGCATATAGTACTATTTATTTAAAAAAATACACTGCTATGGGCAGGGGTCCCTGGTGTCAGAGGTGGGCAAGCCACAAAAGTCATAAGTAGAGCCGAGACACTGTTTTGTTTGGTTTTAAGAGTCAAATCCGAGCCACCGTAATACCTAGGATGTAAATTGCTCAAGAGAATACATTGAAAATATTACAAGATCACTTGTTAGACTGCACTGTTTGGAAAAACAGTTAATTCGTTGTGCTTGACAGTGTGTGCTGATTTTTTTGTAAGAGTTCACAAATGTTGCATTTGACAGTGAGTATGGGAAAAAATAAGAAATGGACTCGTCGGATATAGATAACTGCTCGAATAATGTTATTTCCCACATTCTATGGTTGTCATGGTTAAACGTGATTTCTTGTTACACGTAATTATTACACTTGTTCCGTGGAAAGTACACTAGCAATAACACTCTGGGGAGTCAACAATATATAAAACACCCACAAAAAAAAAATACGAGCAAAAAAGAATGTGTTACACTGATGCACAGATTTTGGCCCAAGATCAATCAGTTGGGCAAAGGGTGGATACCAGGATTTCAGTCCAGGCTTCTGGTCACATATTGTGCAATTCAGACAATGGAGGGTGTTTTTTAATATATAGAACGAGCTTGGCCGGAGGGCTTTAGAGCCCTTTAATAAGAGAACCAAATTACATTAAACATTTTCTAAGTAGAAGTGATGAAGTCATTTGCCCAGAATCACAAGATGCAGAGCCATGGCCGGGATTTGAACGAAGTTCCAAAGTTGCCAGCTCTGGCTGCTAGACCACAGTCTCTGCATGGAAAGCATCGAACTTCATTAACATGTTAAAATAGCTAGCCTTCCTTGACTAGAAGTTAGAACACATTACTTCCGTAAAACCGCACACTACAATACAGGAAATAAACCATACAAGCAAAACATTGAAAGGTAGAGAAGGTGCCCTCGAGCTTATTGTCATCTCGAGAATGGTAATGCGAAGTAGAACTAGCTGCAGTTGGGTTTACATGTTTTCCCATTCTTGTCTCTCATTTAAATACAATTTTACGTTTTATGGAAGGAGAAAAAAGTGCATTTCGTATTTTATTCATGTACTTACTGTTTTACTGCAGCTTTTCTGCTTTTTACAGGATAGTGCTTATGTGTTTTCGTTTGAAGCACTGCCTAAGATGGGGAGATAAGGCAGTGCATTAGCTCGTCAGTGCTTATATTTCAGTTGGTCACAGAGCCAAGACCAGCTCCGGATTACCTTGTCTCGTCCAACTTTTCTGACGACCTGAAGTAAGTCGCTGGCCTGGTACAAACCTTATTCAACGTGCAGACAGGGCGAACTTTCAATGTTTATACTTGGACAGAGCCAGGCACCAGTCACAAAGACACTGTTGCCTTGCAGTCCATAAACCCGCAGTGACGTGTGAAGTCGCCTGTGGTTTACTCTCATAATTTGAATCATGACGTCACTTTTACCTCCTAAACGACCTGCGATTCAGACAATACTTTATTCGAGTAAATAAACCTAAAAGTGCATGTGCCAGCAGTCCATACTATAAAACCGCAATTAATTAATAGAATCTTTTAAAAAAGCATTAGGCCCCGGCAACGCAGTGCAGTGTTTAAAAAAGACACAACAGCAAAACAAACGCAATCCTTATTTAACAGCCGTAAAAAGTAAAGGGCAGGTCTGCATCAACTCACATTACACCACCGCCTCAGCAGGGGTATTAAAATACGGTTTGAAAATGCTCCACACTATTGGTACATAGGTTGAAGCTAGTGTCTGCTGCTGTTGTAACAAGCATTTGCAATGCAATAAGTCTTGCATTTGTGAGAGTTTAAGCTATTAGCATTGCAAATGACAATGCCTTTTATTTGTTTTAAAAACCAAAACATAAATAAGACATTGTCATTTACAATGCGAATAGCTCAAACTCGTGTAAATGCGAGACCTATTGCATTGCAAATGCTTTTAACTCTAGGCATGTTACCACTGCTAAAGTGCAAGTGCTCCCTGTATAAAGTGTGATTATGAAGGTGATCCATGATTGGTGTGTAAAGTTTATTGATTGATTAATTAAAATCTTTACAAAAAAGACAGTTGCTCCAATAAAATAATAGTAAATCATTAAAATTACATTTTAGAATAACAGTAAATCTTAAAATTGTGGACATTCTTTAAAAACTACGTAAAAAGCAAATTCATATGTTCAGAACTAGGGAAAATATATGATCATTGTAATTTCAAAATAGCATATTATTCCAATTTTTTCCATACTATTGTTAAAAATTTTGTCAGGGCAGCGTTAAGGGATAGATCGTCTGAGCAAAGGCATCGAATCAAAGCTTGTCTACATGTCCTTATCCCTCTCTCATTAAATAACCTTTTTAATATTGTTAGTCTTTCATTTCTCAGTTCTGGACAGAGGCATAAGAAATGTATTATATTTTCCCCACCAAATTTGCACAACCTGCATATTTTGTTATTATCGAGTTTTTTCCATGGTGGTGCGTGGGCTTCACCCGGCCATACTCCAAATCGTGCTTTGATGAAAAGCTGTTTACTTTTCAGCGACCATGCCGTGTCCAAATATTGTTGTGGCCTCTTTTTCGTATAGCCATTTATTATGGACCACGCATGTTTCCTTTTGACAAAGGTAGCTTTGTCACTTATCATTGATAGGTAATCAGTTGTTTTATTCACAGCTTTTTTGAACGATTCCTGTGTTATAGGAGACGTCCAAATTCCTCTAACCTCAAATTCTTCCAGAGCCATGTCCAGGTATTTCCAGGCTGGTGATTTATTGTTTCCTTCAATTTCTTTCCATAACAGCTGAGAAATTAAGTTCTCCTTATCATTTTTTACTCTGTTCCATACTTTAATAGCATTACCCTTTCGTGCGATCAGCTGGTTATTCAGACCGAATTCCAGCCTGATCTGGGCTTGTGAAGCATTTTTTGGAAGATGGAAAAGGGATTTAAAAGTTTTTGAAATAGCGTTATTAATGATCATTGCATCTTTCCCATTTAGGGCCTCGCTGCCATAAGTTAGAGATGGTAATAATTTAGCTGATATCACCTTAAGGAGAGGTTGATAGGTTAGGTTACTCATTGACTTTTTGATGATCCCAAATGCAGCTGTTAGGGCATTTGCTTTCCTAGTGATATCAAGGTTTTGGGGGGTAAAGTTGCCGTGGTCATTAAATATGACTCCCAAATATCTGTAGGTTTCAACTTGTTCCAAGTTCTCCTTCCCCAGAAACCATTTTGATTTATATTTCCGTCTTGAATTTTTTGTAATAACCATAACTTTAGATTTGGTTTCATTTATTACCATATTATTTTCTGTGGCATATTCCATTGTACGAGTTATTAAGCGTTGTAATCCCACCTTTGTGTAACTTAAAAGAATGACATCATCTGCATAAAGTAGATTTGATATGGTTTTATCGGCAAGCTTAGGCGAGTGAGCATTTGTGTCATTCAAGGCCTCAGTCAGATCGGCTAAAAACAGGTTAAATAGTAGAGGAGCCAATACGCACCCTTGCTTCAGGCCTCCTAACGTAGGTATTTCCCTAGTTAGTGACTGACCATTACCGATACGTACTCTAGCCCAAGTATGTGTATGTAGCAGACGGATCAGATAAAGTAAAAAAGGAGGAATCCCTTGTAGGCATAGTTTTTGCCACAAACGTTCTCTGTCCACACAATCAAACGCTGATTTAAAGTCGATAAAGCATAGGTACAGAGGTTGCCTTTTTGTAATTGCCTTGTCCATTAGGACTGATAGCGCTAAGATGTTAGTAGCTGTTCCTAGACCTTTTATAAAGCCAGTTTGGTTAGGTGGAAGAATGCAGTTGTCCTTTGCCCAGCCTGATAGTTTTGTTAGCAAGATCCCTGCAAAAAGTTTTGCGTCGGTATCCTGTAGGGTTATTAATCGGTAATTTCCAGGCAATGCCCAATCTCCCTTTTTATAGATCGGGGATATTAGGGACCCTCTCCAGGTTTCAGGTATCCTCCCTTTCCGGACTACTTCTTTAAAAACCCTAACAAGATATTCTGCCCATGTGTCTGGGTCCTCCTTATACAGAGAAAAAGGAATACCATTTGGGCCCGGTGCTCCATCTTTCTGTTTTTTTATTTGCTTGGCAATTTGTTCTTTAGTAATATCAAGATAGTTATCTTGCTGAGGATTTAAAGTACCTTTCCATATATAGTCATCTTTGGTTCCAATTTCCGTAGGTTCCGAAATTAGGTGGTGCCCCAGAAATTTCACCCATTCCGTCTCAGTCAGTACTGATGAAACTATAGGTTTATCAGGTCTTGTTAAGTTATTTATCATCTTCCAAAACTCCCTTGTTTCCTTGATTACTGGCATAAAAAATTTTGGTCCAGCGTTCGTTATTAGCTGCGGTTTTTTCGTTCCAGATTAATTTCCTTAATTTTTGATTCAAGTCCTTTAGTTCAGCTTTTGTATCTTCTTTATTCGGGAGTTTTGTCAGCTCTTTCATCAGTTTGTTTCGTGTCCGTTTCAGTTTTTGTACTGCATACGGAAGGTTAATGTGGGTTTCTTTTTTTTGTATCCGAGTTACATATCTACTACAAGGGTTATTATGGATCGCATTCTGGTTAGGTAGGTTGGATATAAAGCTAACCCATTGGTCAATTATTGATGTAGCGGATATTTCTTGGAGACATTCACTAGCCAGTTTTAGTGCAGAGACATTAGTCAGTCGTTTATTCTTTGATTTCCAATTTAATTTCCGGAAGTTGATGGTATCAATTTGACCTTGAGTTGTTAAATAGGATTGATATTTTATATTCTTAAATGATGTAGTTATTATTTGCTGACTGTGGTCACTCTCTGGGACCCTCTTTAGACAATACGTAGTACAGTTATTAAAGATATTCAACGATGCCAAGGTATAATCAATTCGAGATTTCACATTTTGGGAATAGAAAGACCATGCTGGAGGAGAATCAGTTGGAAATCTACCATTGAGTATTCGCAGTCCCAAAGCTTCCATATCCTTCACTAAATTTAGACCTAATCGGTTTTGTCTCGGTTTGGGTTTGGTCTCTGTTACTTGAGCTGGAATTAGCCATTGGTGATCTTGGGACTGTGTCACATCATCTCTTGTAAACGATATTAACAAGTTTAAATTGAAATCTCCAGTAATAATAAAATCCATAAGTGGGTCCTCTATCCTTTGCTCTACTACGTAACTGGAGAGAGTATCACACATTGTCTTCCTAGAGATATATGTTGGCGGAATGTATACATTGACCAATTTTAACATTTTGACTTGGTTATATATCTTGTATTTTAACAGCACAGTCTGGATATTGCAATTGTTTGTAACCAATTGGATATGTTCTGCATTTAAGTCAATTGAAATGAATATTGCCAGGCCGCCGCATGGGCGACCATAATTGCTTTGCTTAATTGCAGGTTCAAAGTATCCTTTATATCCATGAATAACAAACGGAGATATTGCCCAGGTCTCTTGCAATAATATTATTTGATAACTTTTTAGTACCTTGGATATACGCTCCAGCTTTTTGCCTATCCCGTTTATATTCCAAGAGCAAATTGTTACAGTATCTCTACCATCATTTACGTTTTTCACTGTTGTTTTTTGATTTGCTTGTCATTGATTCTCATTTCCATGTAAGGCCATCGTAATCCATGTCTCATTTATTCCGTTTTCCCTTTCCCCCCTTTTGGTGCCCAATGCACTTGCAAGGCTTTGATCTATTTTTTGTATTGGATTTTTTAGTACAGAAAAGGGTTGTAGCCCTTTTTTTTCTTCCTCAAAGATTGGCTTATTTTTTGCTTTTATAAACGGTGTAGGGTATTCCTTAGGGGCAACTTTACTGACCACTATTCCCCAACTACGAAAAGTATGTTCTTCCTTCATGATTTGGTCAGCTACAGAAGGAGGTGTTACTGTCATTAATGTTAATGGCAGTAAACCTTCTGGGTTTTGTAAAAAGCCAACACATTCAATTGCACTAGTTGTCAGATTTGCTAGAGATGGGACTGATTTAAATAGGCACAAAAGATTGCCTCTGTTTAGTATATCTTGACGTCCTCTAGACTCATATACAGGTTTGAAGATAATTTGTTCCGTCCGTTGATTTACCAGGACCATTTCGCTGCTATTAGTTTGAAGTTGATTAACTATGTTTATCATTCGTTTATTGTTACCACTTCTAACTATTACTATTTGATCCAGATTTTTTATTTGAGTTAAACACTCTTCTTCATCTTTTGCATCAGATAGTTTTCCTAGTTCGCCAGTTGGTGGATGGTTTACGTGTATTTCCTCATTACAATTTAGGTTTGTTATTTGTTGTTTCCCAATGTCAGCATACAGTATGCCTTGATTCTTTTTTTCTACTTCAGCTTGATTTATTTCCGATTTTGTAGAACTAATTATATTGTCTCTTTTTGGATGTATTCCGTTTAGGCTATCCTTCTTAGGGATGTCTTCAATGCTGCCAGTTCTAGACTTATGACCAATGGGCTCCCTTGATAGGAAAATGTTCCCGACATCAGACGCTTTATCAAGTGTTTTATCATCTATATCACTTTCATTTACTTTTGCTTTTGCAGTCTTCTTTTTCTGGCTATTTTTTGAATTTGTATGATTCCCGTGTTGCATAAAGATATCAAAATACTTAGTTTGAGTTTAAATGGGTTTTATTGATGTGTTGTTACCTCTATCCATTTTAACTCCAGTTACTTCTTTTAAGGGTAACTTCCCCTTATTGATCCTATTGTAACTTATTTCCTCATACAATTCTGGATTTTTTTTATCCTGCACCCTTGCTTTATTGCGTGCTTTACGTAGTTTTTTCTTATGCCTTTTTGTCATTGTAAATGGTATAGGTACAAGATCAGTTTCGTCCTCATCTTCCTCTACATCCTTTTCATCCATTTCCGCATTTTTCTTTTCCAATACTTGATTGATTGGTTTCTTATTTATGGCAGGAATGACATCCTGTCCAATATTTTGTAATGTTGGAGCGGATGATCGATTTTTAATATCTAGGTCACGATGGGCTGGTGGGGAATCTGATTTTATATGCTTGTTTTCCGTTGTGGGACAAGAACCTTCTTTGTCAGCTAATTTTCTACTCTCCTCCCTATGGAGACTTATCTTAACATCCTCCAGTATGGTACTAATAATTTCCGGTATTGATGTTAGTTTATTAATTATCGGAACACAGGCACATTCTATGTAAGAAGTTGATGGATCTGCTTGAACTCTAGTTATCAGGCAATTAAGGTCAGCTAGTTTAAGATGTATACCAGCGACTGCTTTTGCCATTGTTCCTAATATTTCAATTTGTATGTCCATTTTATTTGACTGGAGTGCCAATGCTTCTAGGGTGAGTGTTGATGTTTGATAAAAGATATCCCAGATAGAGCCCAAATCCTGATTTTCTATAGTTTTAGTGTTTTCATTCACCCGTGATTCTTGTTTTGAACAAGGGGAATTTTTTCGATTGGATTTGTTATAGCCATCAGATTGTACTAAGTGTTCTGCTTCCGAGTCCCATCTTAGTTGGATTTCTATAGGTTGTATTATTTCTGTGCCCAGACTTGCTTCATCAGATTGTATAACCTGGTTAGTATCCAGGTTAGTAGGCAATAATTTCAACGCTTCTTTCTCCTGGGTACTCTGATCGTTGGAGATATTTTGAAAATGTATAGCTTCGAGATTTGCTGAAGGTATGGCTATATCCGACATGGAAAAAGCAGATTCTTTTTTTATTAATTGGACTTCCAGGACGGAGTCCGATACATTTTGGTTGTCTGTTGTCAATACTAAATTGTGAGTGGACTTTTTCCTTATTTCCACGTTTACCTCTATTGGCAGACTTAATGGCTTAGTTATTGTTCCAAATTCCGTTGTCAATTTTTCGTGTGAGATAGATGTTTTTTGGTGCTCTAGAGTATTCCCTTCATCAAGGTCACTTAGCATTTTATATCCTGGTTAATAACTTGCATACAGGTTTCATTTGTTAACATCACTGATTTATAAGACTCATTTTCTCCATTTGTTATTGATTCCTTAGAGTTCTGGAGATCTCGATTTTGTCTGGATTGTCGAATCATTCCCTTCTGGGTACTAATGGGCTTAATAGGTGTCTGTAGATTACCTACTTGTAGATCACTTTGTATTGACATTAAAACCCCTGTTGGATCTTTTAGAAAATCAAATTTTTGAGGGATTTTTGTACTTTTCTGAAACATCCTTGCAATTGGAGATATAAGCGTCTGATTTGACTCCTTTGGTTGTGCCTTTGTTTTTTTTAATATGTTTAATACTTTAGATTTATGTGCCCTTCGCACAGGAGGACCCATTGGCCTTTCTTTCCCTGAGCGCATTGTTTGTTATCTTTATTTGCCTTTATTTACCTTTATTTATGTTGCTTATATTAGAAGTATCCGACCTTTGCTGACTTACTATTCACTGCTGGATCATGAGCTCACCTCCACCTTTGCTGCACTGCACGTTGGAAGACCAATCAAGCACAGGCTCCACACACGACCGCCGTCCAACTCCCAACCCGTCCTTCCCAGGCCCGCAAAAACCACATGCACCACACGCCAGAAGCGCCAAAGCGCCGATACCAGAACGGAGCAACAAGGTGTCGTGGCGCGGTGTACCAGGTAGCAGGGCAGACAGCAGGACAGCAGGAAGAAAGGCGACAGCCGTCAGAAGGTAAACAGTGGCTTCAGGTAAATGGAGAGCGGGGGAGGAACTCAATCCAGCAAAACCGGCAGACCAAACCAAATCCAAATGCCTGCAACTGTAGCAGGCAGCAGGCAGCAAAGAGTCCGCAATTCTGCAATCTTCAATCAGTAGCTTTAATCAGTTTAATCAATAGTTCAAGGCCATACACCACTCTGTAATCCTTAGCCTGAACTTTTGAGTGTTTTAAAGAGTGTTAGAGTGTTAGAGTACCTCGCCACACTCACCACACTCAGCAGGCGTTCTGGCCCCCTCCGTATCGTGCAGCGGCTCGCAGACCTTCTATCAATAATGAGGGGTGGGGGGCCAGCAGACCAGCAAAGCCGGGCCGACCGGCAGGGAGGGAGGGAGGGCGCCAAACAGAAGACCAAGGCAACAGGTCCCAATCAGGTCCCAATCTCCCAAACCAGGCTTGCCGTTTCCGTGTCTCAGCCGCTCTCGGCTGTTACCCCTGCTGCGACGGCTTAGCGGCAGCGGTGGCGTTGTTGTCCCCAGCGTTCAGCGTTCGATAATTACGCCCAACCGCCCCGCAGCTAGCTCTGCTCCTCGCTCCTCGGCGTCACGGCTGACTGAAAAACGTGGAGTGGACTCGCACACGGCAAATCGATTTCCTGTCCATGATTGGCATATTTGATTTACTGGTAAGTCCCTAGTAAAGTGCACTGTATTTAACCAGGGCATGTAGGATAGGATAGGATGGGAATTTATAAAGCCCGCTTACCCAAAAAGGTGTCAAGGCGCTAAGCGGGATGAAGGGGAAGCGAGCATTGGCATACTACAAGGCGAAAGCCAGGTCTTTAAGATCTTCTTAAAGGATGCAAGTGAGTTTGCCGTAGTGATGGAGAGAGGCAAAGTGTTCCAAAGTTTGGCGGCCGCCACAGAGAATGAGTGGCCACCGCACCTGGACTGACGAAATCTAGGCAAAACAAGCTTCTTCTGAGTGGAGGACCTCAAGGTTCTGCCCAGGGTGTACCAATGGAATAAGGTTGCAAGGTGAGATGATCCAGTGTCATGCATGGCCTTCTACACCAAATTCAGAGCTTTGAGGTAATGCGCTTCCTGATCTGAAGCCAATGCAAGGCACAGATTCCTTCCCTGATGGACTGATGCTTAGGGATGTTCAGTATAAGTCTTGCCGCAGCGTTTTGCACTTTCTGCAGCTTGTTCAGGGAGCCTTTATTGAAATTGAGGTATAGTGCACTGCAGTAGTCATGCCCGGAGGTGACTAGAACAATGTTAGTGGGCCGATGGAGATCCGAGGGAATGTATGGCAGTACTTTCTTGAGAATTTTATGAATATGAAAACGGGTGCTAACGGTGCGTTTCACCTGAGTGTCGAAAGACAGGCCCCTATCAAATATAACTCCCAGGTTTTTGGCAGTTGCCACCGGGACAGGAAGGGGGCCACAGGTATCAGGCCACCAAGCAACAGACCAAATTGAGGGCTGAAGGCCGAAAACCAACACTTCGGTTTTCTCCGTATTAATTTTAAGAGAATTGTCCTTCATCCATCGTATTATGCTGGTCATACATTTATTAAACCTTTGAGCAACCAGCTGCAAATCATCAGAGATGGATATAATGATTTGCGTGTCATTCTCATAGGAGAGGACCTGGAAGCCAAAATATCTCACCAATGAACCCAAGGGGGTCACATAAAGATTGAAAAGAGTAGGGCTAAGTGAGGAGCCATGGGGGACCCCACAAGGAAAACTGAAGGACGTGGCATTGAACCCGCCGTAACTGATGACATTGGTTCTGTCGTGCATGAAAGAGTGGAGAAGCTGTAAGGCCTTCCCAGAGACACCAACATCGTGCAGTCGCTGAAACATGCAAACTGGGGATATGGTGTCAAACGCCGCAGAGAGGTCCAGCAGTATCGACACCGCTGATCCGGCCTGATCAACCTGCATGCAGATATAATCTGAGGCTGCAAACAAGGCGGATTCAGTGCTGTGACCCACCCGAAACCCATTCTGGGAGCTATCCAGGATGTTGTGTTTCAATGAATTTCACGAGTTCAATATTGATACATTTTTTTATCATTTTAGTGGGGGCGGGAAGAAGGGAGATAGGCCTATAGTTCTGTAGTTCTGAAGGGTCTGCATTGGCCTTCTTAAGGAGGGGTGAGACCGTGGCTTCCTTCCAAATATTCGGATAGTGTCTGGAGCGAAGAATGTTATTGAAAACTTTGCACAGGAACTCAGCTATAGGTATGGGTGCAAATCTAAGTGTAGAGACCCTACAGGGGTCAATAGGAGAACCGGACTTGAGGCCAAGACGGAGTTCCTTAGTGCGAGAGACTGTAATATCAGGAAACAAAGCCAGACTAGGGTGCCAAAGCGAACTCCGTGACAGACTTGATTTCCTCGGAAGGAAAGAACTCGTGAAAAATGTTCAGGACTTTCGCCTGGAAGTAAAGGGCTATGTCATCACAGAAGTCTTGGGTAGGATTCAGGAGTGGAGCTCCTGGGGACTCTGTAATTTCTCTGATGACTTTGAAGAGTGTGCTAGATGAATTATCAGCTGACCTAATCTTATCAGTAAAATATTGAGATTTCGCCTGAAAGATGGCACGCTTATAGTCCTTCATCAAGGATCTCGGTTTCACTTTTTCTTGAAAGAAAGGGGCAGCCCGCCACCTCCGTTCTTGCCTACGACAGAGCTGTCTCTTAGACAGCTCTGTCGTCAAAATCTAATATCTAGGAAAAATCTAATATCTAGTTATCGTTACTTCAATATTATAATATGTTTACACTTTTTTTGTCTTTATAGTTCCTTCCAAAGCCTGTTTACTTATGTTTTTCATTGTATAGTATTAAACTTTATGACAGGCAATTAGGAAAACAAACTATATAAACATGAATGATAGTTTACTTGTTATGAATTTGATAAGAATTTAAAGTATTATCATGCTCCTCTTCTTCTATCAATCCCTTTTCACAGTCTTCCCCGCCCTCTTTCTTTATATAATCAGTATTTATATTATTATATTATTTAACTATGACAATATTTATTATTGAAAAGTCCTAATATTTATTTTTAACTATATAGTGGCATCAATTAGACAAAATATTATCTAACTATGATAATATTTACTTACATTAATATTTAATATTGAACCTTTACTACTATTATATTATGAAATGATTGTTTAATTGTATAAACATGTTCTACCATTTACTTTGTCACTGGTTGGGGCTCCTCCGGTGCGAATAGCCAGAAAGCCTAGACCCTCAGTAAACAGTCCCATCCCAGTGGTGCTGTGTTATCCCTACACAGTACATATACCACTCTTTCCCTTATATTTTCATTCCCATATTCTTTCTACTGCTTACTTCTCTGTATAACATTTAACTCACTCTTTCACAACCCTTTAACTTCCTTGAGTTTTCTAGAAGATTTCTTATCCTTTAACTTTCTCCTTACCCGGAATTTATTCTTCTTCTTCCCCCTCCTTTCCTTCACTCCTTCCCCTTACATAGTCTCCTTTCTTATCTTCTATTTTTCTTCTTTCCCGTGATACCTCTCCAATACTTGTTCAGCCTCTATTTCTACACTTTATTTCGTTCTTTACATTCACTACCTTTGTAACACCTCTAATCACTTACATCAACTTTTCTTTTAAATTAACCTCTTTACACTTCCACCGCACATATGGCAGTGAACACATCCTCTTTCTCTCATCGATTACGCATAATCTCATGGAATGTTAATGGCCTCACACACTTTATAAAACACAAAAAAGTACTCCTCTAAAAAAGAAAAGAACTGATATTGCAATTTTACAAGAGACTCGTCTAGATGTTCTGGAATCAGCTAAATTATAGCGATATTGGGTGGGAAAAGTTATTCATTGAGGATTGACACACAACCCCCTTCTGAGAAGAACCAAGCACAGAAATGTGGTGTGGCCATCCTTTTACACAAATTTCTACCTATCACAATTGTCAAAACCTGGATTGATCCAGAGGGCAGATATGTCTTTGCTAAGTTAAAAATTGGAGAAAAGACCTTCTGTGTTGGCTCAATATATTCCCCAACAGGCTCTAACACTCCTATTTTCTCAACCTGAACCGCCTACTCGTGGAGATTGGAGCATCCAGTTACATCAGTGGTGGTGACTGGTACCTGACTTGTGACCCGATTTTATATAGAACAGGCCCCTTAGACTGATGTAATGCTGGTGACAGAGCTTTACTGAGTGATATAACAATGGACTATGGTCAAATACACGGGTACTCCTAGTGCGGCCCGTCAGCGGCCCGGCAAGCCTTCCCTGGCGGCCCGTAGACCTTGCAGACATGTACCCGTGTTTAAAGTTTGTTTTTTTACAGAGTGTCAGCAAACACCCCTGCGGCAGCGCGACTCAGACTGCTGCTCTGTGGGGGCCGGGCGATTCCCGCCGTAGTCCGAGTGCGGCTGCAGGGGGATAAGAGGTGACAAAACCTCATTAACATACAAATGGTCTTTTGAAGACCTGTGAAGTGCTCCGGTGAGGCTGTGTGTGTGTGTGTGCCCTGAAGCTGTCTCAGCCCGGGCACACACAGGCAAGGTGGAGGGAGGGAGACAGGGAGGGAGGGAGAGAGACAGGGAGGGAGAGGGAGAGAGAGGGAGGGTGAGGGAGAGAGAGGGAGGGTGAGTGAGGGTAGGTGAGAGTGAGGGAAGGAGAGAGGGAGAGTGAGGGCGAGGGAGAGTGAGGGCGAGGGAGAGTGAGGGCGAGGGAGAGTGAGGGCGAGGGAGAGTGAGGGAGAGTGAGGGCGAGGGAGAGTGAGGGCGAGGGAGAGTGAGGGCGAGGGAGAGTGAGGGCGAGGGAGAGTGAGGGCGAGGGAGAGTTAGGGCGAGGGAGAGTGAGGGCGAGGGAGGGCGAGGGAGGGCGAGGGAGAGTGAGGGCGAGTGAGGGCGAGGGAGAGTGAGGGCGAGGGAGGGTGAGGGCGAGGGAGGGTGAGGGAGGGAGAGAGGGTGAGGGAGGGAGAGAGGGCGAGGGTGAGGGAGGGAGAGAGGGCGAGGGTGAGGGAGGGAGAGAGGGTGAGGGAGGGAGAGAGGGCGAGGGGGAGAGAGGGCGAGGGAGAGTGAGGGCGAGGGAGAGTGAGGGCGAGGGAGAGTGAGGGCGAGGGAGAGTGAGGGCGAGGGAGAGTGAGGGCGAGGGAGAGTGAGGGCGAGGGAGAGTGAGGGCGAGGGAGAGTGAGGGCGAGGGCGAGGGAGAGGGAGGGCGAGGGCGAGGGAGAGGGAGGGCGAGGGAGAGGGAGAGGGAGGGCGAGGGAGAGGGAGGGAGAGTGAGGGCGAGGGAGAGTGAGGGCGAGGGCGAGGGAGAGTGAGGGAGAGTGAGGGCGAGGGCGAGGGAGAGTGAGGGCGAGGGAGAGTGAGGGCGAGGGAGAGTGAGGGCGAGGGAGAGTGAGGGCGAGGGAGAGTGAGGGCAGGAGAGTGAGGGCAGGAGAGTGAGGGCAGGAGAGTGAGGGCAGGAGAGTGAGGGCAGGAGAGTGAGGGCAGGAGAGTGAGGGCAGGAGAGTGAGGGCAGGAGAGTGAGGGCAGGAGAGTGAGGGCAGGAGAGTGAGGGCAGGAGAGTGAGGGCAGGAGAGTGAGGGCAGGAGAGTGAGGGCAGGAGAGTGAGGGCAGGAGAGTGAGGGCAGGAGAGTGAGGGCAGGAGAGTGAGGGCAGGAGAGTGAGGGCAGGAGAGTGAGGGCAGGAGAGTGAGGGCAGGAGAGTGAGGGCAGGAGAGTGAGGGCAGGAGAGTGAGGGCAGGAGAGTGAGGGCAGGAGAGAGAGGGAGAGTGAGGGAAGGGGGGAGAGGGAAGGAGAGAGTGAGGGAGAGGGAAACCTAGTGAGGGAGAGGAAACTATAGTGAGGGGGAAACTGAGGGAGAGGGAAACTGAGGGAGAGGGAAACTGAGGGAGAGGGAAACTGAGGGAGAGGTAAACTGAGGGAGAGGGAAATAGAGTGAAGGAGAGGGAAATAGAGTGAGGGAGAGGGAAATAGAGTTAGGGAGAGGGAAATAGAGTTAGGGAGAGGGAAATAGAGTGAGGGAGAGGGAAATAGAGTGAGGGAGAGGGAAATAGATTGAGGGAGAGGGGGACATAGAGAGTGAGACAGTCAGAGTGAGTGAGACAGATGGAGACAGAGAAACAGAGGGAGAGAGAGGGAGGGAGGGAGACAGAGAGAGGGGGAAAGAAAGAGAGAGAGAGAGATGTGTGTATGCCGGGTCTAGTGGCTCAGTGGACAAAGGCGTCCGCTGCAGGGACCTGTGATCAACCTCATGGTCACAGGTTTTTTTTTGCACTAGCCCCGCCCCTTCCCCTACTGACCCCGCCCCCACCGGTGCGGCCCTCGGACATAAACCACACTGTAAATTTGGCCCCCAAGAGAAAGTTTGTGAGTACCCATGGTCTAATAGATCACTGGCGTCTATCATCCCTCAGATCAAGAATATACCTTTCTTTCCTCTGCTCATGGCAGACAATCAAGAATAGATTATTTTCTTATTTCCCATTCAGTAGGTGCACTCAGAAAGGAATCCCATATCTTAGAAGCCAATGTTTCTGATCATTCTCCAGTTCTTCTCGCTCTGGAAGTAAGTTTAAACTCTCCAGGTCGAAAGCCATGGTGTATGAACATCCAAAGATGCCGTTCACCTCAGGGTAAAACCCAATTACGTTCTCATCTCTCTGAATACCTAACTAAAAATAAATAATGTGTTACTTCTTGTAGAACTGTTTGGGTGGCTGCTAAAGCAACCATTCGAGGACAACTAATGAGCGATGCAGCTGCGGCCAATAAATCTGCATCTCTGCGTCAAACTGAACTTGAGGCTCAAATTCTTTCCCTTACTCGTTTATATACTTCTTCTCCTACTGTAACCAAACACAAAAGCATAGAGTTAGCTAAAATGGCACTTAATAATCTACATACTTCCAAAGCAGAATATTCTCTTCATGTCTAAAAGGTAGACATTATGAACAAGGGAGAAAGCAGGTTGTTTACTCGCAGCTCAGCTGAAATAAGGTGAAGCTTCTTGGGCTAAATCCGCAATATGAACAGAATTTGTTGAGATTCTCACTAAACCTCAAGAAATAGTAAATGCCTACGCATCCTGTTATAAAGAACTTTACACTCCTGAAAATCCAGCAACTGAAGATCAAATAATTACATATCTCACAAATATTTAGCTTCCATGTCTTACAGATGAGGGGAGACATTTACTTGGTGGTAATATCACTAAGGAAGAAGTAGCCACAGCCATCTCCAAATTGCCTTATCACAAATCCACAGGTGAAGACTGATTCCCTGCGGAATTTTATAAATGGTCTGGGGTAGAAACAATTGACACTCTTCATTCAGCTTTTCATGAGGCTGTTCAAACATCCTCTCTTGGTCCTATTTCTAATAAGGCATTAATTGTGGTTATCCCTAAGCCGGGCAGGGATCTGCTTGCTTGCAGTAGCTACAGCCCCATCTCCTTAATAAACGGCAATGTTAAATTCTTGGCAAGTATTCTAGTGTCACGACTCTGCAAAGTTATTCCCTCCCTAATACACCTTTCTCAGGTTGGCTTCATCCTAGGTCGTTCCTTTAAAAAATCTCAGAACATTAGCACATACTTTATGGTCTGCAAGGGAAATGAGCAAAGATTTGGTTGTTCTTTCCTTGGACACAGGGAAATTGTTTGACCGTATTGACTTGGTCTACCTTTTCGCCAATATGAAACGCTTTGGTCTGGGAGATCAGTTTATTTCCAAGGTCTGCTTACTATAGGACAACCCCATAGCCCAGGTCAACTGTCGAGGGTTTCTTTTTAACCCCTTTCCAAACCGAAGAGGTACCCGCCAAGGTTGTCCCTTATTCCCCCTTTTATTCTAATTAGCGATGAAACCCCTTGCCTCACGCATTCGCCATTCATCGCAAATTTGGGGTATACCTACAGCCGGAGGAATATCAAAACAATATTTAAACACTGATGATATCCTTCTTACTCTTAAAGATCTCTTCCATTCTTTACCTACTTTACTTGAGATTATTAATGAGTTCTCAGTCCTTTCGGTTTATAAGGTGAATTGGGACAAAAGGGAAGCCCTTCCAGTTTCTTCTGGTACCACTAAAGCTTCAATTGACGGATATCCTTTTTGCTGGAAATTGTCCCAATTAAAACATTGAGGAATTCTGATTAATTGCGGACTAGAGGGGATGATTTTGGATAACCTCTCACCTCTTAAAGCGCAAATGGAAACTGATTTTGCCAAATGGTCGCTTTGGGCTTCTCCATGTGGGGAAGTGTTACTTATGTAAACAACAAGGAGAGACAAAAAGGGATTTAAAGGTCCAGCATCCGGGCCCTGATACTAGTAACAAAGAAAGGAGTATGCAGTTCCTAAGGAGGCTGACAGTGACCTTGGAGTTGGTGCACGTAGATGGCTACCAAGAGGGAGGATGGGGAATCCTTCCTTTCGGAATTAGGGCCCTCACACACCCAACCCGCTGGGTGTCATGCTTCTTCATTGTGCATGCTCCTCACCGGGTCGACGCTGCAATACCCGACAGGCACCCTCAGAGGGGGCTCTTTGGCAGAGATCTTTTATTCCTTGCCGTATGGTGAGGTGTTTGTGAAGGGGCCCTAAAGTGTAGAAGTGTAGTGTTGTGGTTTCTAAAAGACCAAGTGAGTTAAAACAGGGAATTGCAGCGCCGGCCCAACGAGGAGCATGCCCGATGATGAAGCATGACACCCAGCGGGCTGGGTGTATGAGGGCCCTAATTCCGAAAGGAAGGATTCCCCATCCTCCCTCTTGGTAGCCATCTACTTGCACCAACTCCAGAAGTTTTACTTATGCCCTAGAAATTCTTCTGATTGTAATACCTTTGACCACACTTCGTCGCATAGATTCCCGTATACAGGCCTTTGTCTGGGGAACTATGCATCCTCATCAAACTGCTACAAACTTAATGGCTCGTCGCTCACATGATGGTTTAGGTTTACCATTGTTGGAACATTAATCCTTAGCCTTACATCTCTCACAATTGGTTTATCTACTCCCAGGTGTGACTAATTCTCCACAATGGGTCACAACAGAACACTCAATACTTGACTGTGACAATGGTCTTGATTTCTTATACAGTACTCTTAAACCTCAAACTTCCCCTTCGTATCCTGTGTGTCATGCTACATATCAAGCATGGCAACAAGCACATCGTCTTTTGGGGGTTGCCCATTGTTTGCACTCTAAAGCCCCAATGTGGGGAAATGAAAGTATTTGAATCAATGGTCGCGCACTCTACTGGACTGATTGGAGGCCAAGAGGAATCCAGACATTAGACCAATTATAATAAATGGTGAATTGAAATCCGTTGATCTTCTTCGTGAAGAATTTGACCTTCCTTTGCATCAATCTTCACAGTATTTGCAACTACAGCATTGCCTGAGGTGATGTTTTGGTCCTTTCCCCTGGACGTTAGAATCTTCGCCGATATTGGATTATCTTCAATCTCGGGGTCGACATAAGGGAGTCATGTCAGGATTATATTGCACTTCAACTAATTGGCTATACTCACAACCACTTCTTGAAGTTCTTCACGAGAAATGGCAGGAACACCTATATATTACTATAGACGAAGATGCCTGGCTGGACAAACTGGAAGCCTTGGACAAGGGCACTTGTGAAGCTGGAGTTAATTTTGACCTTCTCCATATACTTTGCGAATGTCCCTCTATACAACATTTCTAGACACCAATAGGAGATACACTAAAGGAAACTATTCCTGTTCGACTCCCCCTTACCTCTTCTATTATTTTATAGCTTGATCTTGGGAGTTCACCTGATATCACACATCCTCAGCGCCAACTTTTACATACTGCACTCTCTACTGCCAAAATGTATACCTTAAGATTGTGGCAATCGCCTAACCCTCCCTCCAAGGAGGATTGGATGGTCTCAATGATTTAGACGGCATCACATGAGCATGTAATATATAAACTACAGGTTCAAGAAGAAATATTTCAACAAGTGTGGACTTCTATTCTCTTATCGCCTTATCTGTTCACTCTCCCCTTTATTTCTTATTTCATCTTTTTTCTCTCCTTTTATTTTCTTTCGCTTACCCCCTATCTTCCTTTCTCCCTTTTGTCTTTTGCCTTCTTTATTCTCTCCATCCTCGCCTTCTCTTTCTGGGTAAGGAGATAATTTTTCCTTTTTTCTATCTTCTCATTTTTCTATTTACTCACTCTTCACTCTTCCTTTTATTCATCCACCTATTTGTTCAACTATTTTCCTAATTATCTACTTATCTACTTATATATTTATATATCTACTTATTTATCAATGTATTTATTAACCTTCATGCCCTTCCATCATCCTAATATGCATCATATTCGAGATTTTAAAGATGTAAAAATTTAGTAATTTATTCTGCCTAACGTTTTCTGTGATTATAATCAACCAGAGTTAGGATTTTTCAGCATACTTTATTCATTATCCTTCTTTTCCACTACTAGCTTTCTGTCTTTTATTTCATCCCTCATCTCCCCCTCCTCTCTTCTCTTAAGTGTAACGTGTCTTCTTTATATTACATCGTATATGAATGTCACTAGACTATTGTGGGTTTATTATGCTGTATTATACTTTTATGAATTTTTCTTCCTTTAATTTCTTAATAAAGAATTATGACACAAAAAAAGAATTCACCTGCAGCCCCTAAACTCCTCTGCTGGGAGTTCTGACCTGCCAAGTGGTGCTAATTTCAGTTCTGGGTCCTTAGAGGCGGCTTCTGCTGCAAAAAGAGGAGAAAATTCAAGTCTTTAGTGCCTCTTTTTCTCGCCACAAGCTTGCCATGCGGTTGAAAAACCAATGCATCGCTGCGGCCAAAAAATCAATGTAGCGTCTGTCATGGGGCTCTAAGATCACTGCAGTTCGAGTCCCATGTCTCCGATGTCCGAGACACCTGCTCTGACTCCGAAGCAGGTCCTGCTGTGTGGCTGAGGATTCGACACATAATCTGCTTACGGATAGGAAAGTCGATGCAGCGCCTGTTTCGCTATCGACGCCTGCGCACCCAAATTTTCCACGCATCGCACCTGTGCGCCAAGTCTTCATTGACATTGCCCAGCAGTGAGGAACCAGGGACGCATGTCCAGAAATCGAGGCATCACCTCCACTCATAGTAAAGAACTGATGCATCACCTCCCCTGACAGTAGGGAACCAACGCATCACCTCCCCTGCGTTGCAGTAAGTAACCAATGCATCACCTCCCCTGGAAGTAAGGAACAGATGCATTGCTTAGCTTTTCTGGTACCTCCCATCTGCTGCGCCTGTTTTCGTCTTTGATTTTGAAGCATCCCAGGTACTTTGTGATAAAAGTGACGAATTTATAGTTTTCTATGACTGAACCATTTTAAACCTTTTCAAAGTCAAAGTGATATCTTTGGTTATGTATGTTGGATTTTTGTGGTTTTGGTCTTGTTTTGCTTAGATAAAGATTGGTTATTTTTGTAACTGGTGTGGTGCCCATTTGTAGTATTTCCAGTCCAGTGTGTTACTGTGTGTGTTTATGTACAAGTGCTCTAGACTTTGCCTCTGAGATAAGCCTCAATGCTCGTGCCAAGCTACCAAAGGGGTGAGCAGGGGTTATCTTAGTTGTGCAATACCCTTACACTGATTAGAATGAAGGGTCCCTACTTGGACAAGGAGCAAGTCACTGCCACTAGTGACCCTCATTTCTAACACTGGTGGTCAGCAGTGAGGATAGGACTTGTGTTGGTACTTGACATACAGTGATTGGTGTGCACTACTACCAGCACTCAGACCATTATGCAACCACATACTGTTTTTGATTTTTTTCTTTTCTTTGCAACTCCTGAGGTTGATCCACAAATCATGTCTAAGTCTGTGGAGCCATCAGTTTTACCTACATATTTTGAGGTGGAGAAACTGGAGTCCTATACAGTGGCTCAACTTAAAAGTATTTGCAAGGGTTTTAAGTGTTCCATTACAGGGCTCACGAGAAAGGAAGACCTGCAAAAGGCACAGAGGGCCTGGTTAGCAGCCAGAAAAGCTGGAGGGCACCCAGAGGAGGAGAATGATATGCAGGAGTAGAGCTTGCAAGAAGATGTTATGGATCAGATTCCACCTGGGAGGAGAGCAACTTCCAGGGCAAGCAGCAGTGTTTCCTCCAAGAGTGTGTCCCCAGAGGAGCTGCAGGACAGGCGGGAAGAGAAGCATTTTCAGTTGGATCTTGCTAGAATCCGGATGGAGGAAAAAAAGATATCCTTCGCTTAGGAGGTGAGCTTCAAGGAATTGGACTTGAAGGTCACAGATGGTGGCAGTGATAATTCAGTCCAGTTGGAGCAAAAAGTGCACATTCCTAAGAGCTTAAGAGCTTGACACAGGATTACAGAAAGGAGATGGACATACATCTTTGGTTTAGGGGTTATAAAGCAGCCTTCCCCACACACTGGGTCCCTGAGAGACATTTGAGGGTGGGTCTGTGGAAGCCTTTTTCAGCCTAGGGTCAGAGTACTTTGTTGGCACTAGGGTTACCAGAGGCACTTACTTACCCAGAGATGAAAGAAGCCCTGATCAAGAGATATGGCCTTACTCCTGATATGTACCGGGTCACACTTAGGGAGAGTAAGAAGTTGGAGTCCAGACATGGTTGTAATGTACTAAAACTTTTTGCAGAGTACTGGCTGTTTGGGTGTAGGGAGCAGGGTCACAGATGGGCTTTACAATTGAATTGCATGGGAGCACTTCCCTAGTCTGTATTTTCCAGAGCTGCACCGGCACCTGATTGACAGTGAGCTTACTGACCCCAGGAAGCTTGCTATGGAGGTGAACCCCTTGCTCAGCCCCCGGGTCCAAAAGAGGTTGTAGGGGAGAGACTCCACCAAGGGTGGGCAGGGTTCCCATCAAAAGGACGGGGGAGGCGTGTAAACAGCTGGAGTCCAATATGGAGCCCAAGTTTCCCAATGTAAAGATTCCCACCCCCAGGAGATAAGAAACCATTACATTCTTCAGAGAAGGCTGGAGAGAGGGGTCCATGGAAGTGTAATACTTGTGTTCACGAGGGTTACATGAGTGGGGACCCCAAGTATCCCAAGCAGATACAGCCCCCCACCGGTGGGCAGACACGGATGTTGGCTAGTGTAGCGCTTGGGGCAGAGTTGGTCCCAGGAATGTGTGGGGACCCAGCTGAGTTTACCCTAGTCTCATTACGGGACAGTGAGAATATCCAGAGAGAGCGAATGCCTGATAACACTAAGAAGTACAGGCAGTTGGTGACCATCAATGGACAGAGGGTGGAGGGTCTGAGAGAGACAGGAGCCAGTGTGACTACTGCCAGGTGTCACCTGGTGTCTGAAGTACAAATAGTCCCTGATGTACTTCACCAAGTTGTGGCAGTAGACAATACTGAGAGCTTCTGTAAAGTGGCTCAGGTCCCTTGTGAGTATCTGTGAGCCCACCCATGCCTGTGGATTGTCTGCTGGGGAAAGACCTGGAGCATTCTGCCTGGAAGGAGGTAGAGCTCAGGTCACACTTGGGATGTTGGGGTTGCATGAGCAGGCCTGCGTGACAACACGATCCATGGCAGCCCAGGGTAATCAAGAGGGCCTGGAGCCTGAAACAGTGGCCCAGGTGCCTGCTGGGAAGAGGGAGGGCAGGGGGCACAGGAAACCTGCTCCTGACATCCCTCCGGCCCAGAAGGATGTTGAACCTGAGCGGGCATACCCCAGTAACCACAGGGGAAAAGGTAGCGGAACAGGAGACTTGCCTGAGCTGCCCCTTGGCAGCAAGGAGGAGGTCCCATCAGGGAAAAGTTCTGCAAGGAGCAGAAGGCATGCCCTACTCTCGTGGGTCTTAGGCAGCAGGCCGAGGACCAGGCAACTGGCAAAGAGGCCAGGTCACATCTGATTTACTAGGAGAATGGTCTCCTCTATGGTGAACCTAAGGTTGCTGAGCGTGGTACAGCCCGAATTCTAGTGATACCCCTACGCTTCAGAACCTTCCTATTGTGTCTGGCTCATGACTTGACTTTGGCAGAACATTTGGGGCAGGGCAAGACCTTTGAAATGCTTGTCACCCACTTTTAATGGCCCCAAATGCAAAGGCAGTCTAATGCATTTTGCAGGTCTTGCCCAACTTGCCAGGCAAGTAGCAAGAGTGGGGGGAAGTTTAAGGCTCCACTCCAACCGTTCCCTGTTGTGACCACCCCTTTTGAGCGGTTGGGCATTGACATTGTGGGGCCTCTGGATCCAAACACAGTCAGGGGCAGCAGGTTTATCCTGATCTTGGTGAACCATGCCACCCGGTACCTGAAGGCTATTCGTCTCAGGACTGTGACAGCGATCATTGTGGACCGGGCACTCAAGGGCATAGTTACCTGTGTGGGTTTCCCCAAGAAGGTGGTATCTCACCAGGGTACCAATTTCATGTCACTGTACATGAAGACTTCGTGGCAGGAGTGTATTCACCACTCCTTACCACTCTCAAAGTGATGGGATGGTTTAGAGATTCAACCGTACCCTGAAAGGCATGAATGAGGGTCTGTCAGAACCCATGAGGTATAAGTGGGAAGCCCTTTTGCCATACCTTCTCTCTGCCTACAGGGAGATACTGCAGGGAGGGGTTGGCTTTAACCCCTTTGAGCTGTTGTACAGGCACCCTGTCAGAGGACCTGTCAAGGAGGGCTGGGAGAAAGCTCCCAGGAAGCCCAACCAGGATGTATTTAGCTACATGCTGACCTTCCGAAACCAGACCGCCTCAATGAATAGGATGAGTAAGTAAGAGATTTAGTAAATTTAATCTAGGAGAGTGAAGTAGCGGGTGAGAGTTAGTATGAAAATTAAGTGCTGGTGAGTGATCAGGTGAATGAACAAATGAGAAAGTGACTGAACGCATTATAGTGTCCTAGTGAGTGCGTGAATGTGCATGTGAGTATGTAAGTGATTGATATTGGGAATGGCAAAGTAACAACTATGTAAATGAAGCTCTGACTGAGAAAAAGATTGTTTTGTCAATCAATAATGCACTTCTGCACTAACTCACTCCACTTCATTCACTCGTTCACTCACACAAATACGTAACCTGATGTGTGACTGAGTACAGTTTTAAGGTGCTTTAACCCGTTCCGTGCTCGTGACGGAACCGTTCCGTCACGAGCCTCGGGTGGGCTGTGCTGGTGATGGAACGGTTCCGTCACGGCCCACTCGCCACGCCTGCGCGGCGCGAATTCCGCGCCTGCGCTGAGCGTTCTGATGAGCGGGCGGGGCCGTGACGGAACCGTTCCGTCACTAGCACAGCTCACCCGAGGGCCGTGACGGAGCGGTTCCGTCACGAGTACGGGAGCGCCGTGCGGCCCCGCCTCCCCCTTAGCGCTGCGGCGGAATAGCCGCAGCAGCTAAGGGGTTAAGCTGAAGCTAGTCTATAGAAGCTAGGCTTGACAGGTGCAACTTCCATGTTCAGTTCAAACAGAGTGTTAAAAACACGTCCAAGAGGTTGATGGTAAGTCTGCGCCATAAAATACTTTGGGAGCCACTTATGGAGTACATTTCCCCATATAACAGCCTATAAAACCAGCATCCTGCAGAAGGGAACCTACTTGGTGTATCTCAGTGAGTCTCTTACCTAGACTTCCTCAACCCCCACCAAAATACAAATATGATTTAGTGCATTCTTCAAATAGAAAAATAAAAACATTATTTTCTAGAAACATGAGCCCCTAATTGATTCTTTGACCCCATGTTTTGGATTGGGACTTTGGAAATACATATAATATAACCACGAAGGCTCCCTGACCCCCTCAAAACAAAACTCAGAAATGTGGTGTACTAAAATCTAATGTAGTAAAATTGACACCTGTCAGGCAATGTTTTCTTGCGTACTGAGCTCATTGTGTTTGTCTCAGGCCCTTATTCCAGGTTGTTAGGAATTACTGTGCGGTACCACAATACATGGAAAAAAAAACAATCCTACACCATGACGTCTTACCCCAGTGTGACATTCCTACCCAATACTGAGCTCAGAAGCTGATAATCTGCGGAATCTAAGGGGCAGATTTATGAAGGCCTTGCGCCGCCGGTGCGTCATTTTTAACATGGGAAAAAGTGACGCACCGGCGGCGCAAGGCCTTCATAAATCTGCCCCTAAGTGTGTCCATGATTACCGTACATTTTCACTCTTTCCAACCTCCTTTCCGTATGCAAATTCTCCCAGGTTTTATCTGACGACATATGCACAGGAAAAAACTGTGGGGTGCAAAATGAATGCACAATTTGGAATACTGGGATCATTTGCAAACTGGATTTGCAGCATCGCAGTATTTCTTTAGAACTCAGAATGACAGCCTGTGTCTGAGAGGAAGCGATGGCAACCTGCTCCATCCACTGTTTAGAGAATAAAGGTAGCAACCTTGTCAATACTGCACATTATAATATAAGCAGTAACTCCTTTTAATGGAAAAGTTCACAGAATATGCTCGGGCACCACTTTAAAGACTTGTCCTCAGGTAAAACAAGGTTTCCAGGCTGATGCCACTGAAAGGAGCCACACGGGATGGTGAGCTGGTGGTGGGTGAATTATAAATCGATTTAAGTTAGGAGGGTGAATCTGACCCACTGCCTCACAAGGATGTTATTAATAATGCAGGAGGTGCAGTGGCACCGGGGCGCAGGATTGCAATGGGCCCATTGGACCCCAAATGATCACTGTATTTTATGGCAATACAAGCAAGGGGCAGACGCGCTTAATTTCCTTGCCTACATTAGTGCCCGTGGCACCCTTGCTGCCCACTGTGACCCGGTGTTGTACGTGTTCAGTGAGATTGTCTCTATTATGTGTTCTTTCCTCTTTTCATAAAGCAGCCATCTCTACTTAGCTGGTTTAAAAAAAATCCTAAACTGCAAATGCTGTCCCAGCCTTTCCCCATCGCTCTGAATGTTGCCTGTCTGCGGATCACGCCCCTTATTTCCTGAACTGTTGTATTGGTCGCTGAAAGCGTGTTATATCTGTGCGAATAAATAGGCTTTATCTGTGATTTAACTTAATAGTGTGACATTTATTATTTTAACTCGCACCCTTTTAATAAATTATATACTGCTATATACTGCACTGAGCAGAATAATGGAACAAATTAGCTTTTTTCACTAACCTTGATCCGGTTCTAAAGCTTATGGATGAATCACAGGTTTTGGCCCCATCTGCAACGAATAAGGCGAAGACCAAAAGGGGCATATTAGGTTTTCCTGGTTTCTCCGCTTCTATACCGGGGAAGAAGAAAACTTGCTTTGATTCTGTGCAAATATGCCACAGATTGACTCGGTTGATTCGTGTCAGCTGTGACCTGCCTCAAATTCGACTCAGATGTCGCGAGAAATCAAATGTTACTTGGACGTCTCGGGGTCGACGAGGAAAGGCATTTGCTGGCCTCGATTCAACCACGTATGGATTTTCACGCGACACCTCAAGGGCGGCCTCAAGCAATCTGAGTAGAAAGTGAAATCCCCAAAGACTTTTGGCTGGGCAAATCAAAGATGCAAGGCGGGTTATACCATTGTTGCATTTAAGGGGTGAACTGCCCTAATCCAACAGGCCGGTGACCGAAAGGTCAGTTGCGGCGGGGAAGCGTCAGTCACGTGTCAGGAACAGGAAGTTTCCCAATTTCCCTCCAGACAGGGCATGTCAGACTCTGGTACTTCAATGTGAATTTCGGAGCCAGACTTGAGGCCTCTTCTGGCACAGATTACATTGAGTGCAACCGACTTGTTAATTCAACCTTTTGAGGGCAAAAATAACATATGACAGAAAAAAAGGTTTACCGTACGTCTGAACATACCTCGATCAGCAGCATTTGATAAATAAATTACCACTACTTTGACAACTGGGACATAGAACGATGTTACAGCGAACAATAGAGCCTTGGGGTGGTCTTTTCAGGCAGTTGATTAATCAACATACTAAGAGTGGCGGCTGCTATCAGGGAACAGTGGTGAGCAAGCGTGGGGGACAATGACAGTAAAAATAAAAGAAAACGTACCTGCCGCCTCAGTGCTCTTCTGCTCCTGGTGCGCAGGCACACAGACTCCCCTGCGCCAATCCAGACGCTGCTCTCATACTGTTAAATACTATTACACAGCATGAGAGAACTGACGGTTTGGTCTGAGCTGGCTGGTTTTACGCTCCCACAGGGACTGGGAGCCTGTGCCTGCCGTTCTCCATCCAGGTGTGCAACACTGCTGGGGTTGGATTCTGGAGTAAACTAAGTGCGCATGCCGGTTTGGGCATCCTAAGACAGTCTGTCAAACTGACATGTGCACATGCAGTGCCCACCACCCCTCCCCCATGCTTGCTGCTTAGCCTTCTGTCTTCAGGATGGCCCCGCCCCCAAGACTCGGCCTCTGCTCCTTGATGAAAAATAAAATGATGGTAAAATTGTTTTATTATCATTTTATTTTTCATGTGTTCCTTCACTGGCTCCAGCAGTGGGGCGATGCTCCCTTGCCATACCAGAGGAGCTGCCGCTGCATACTAAGACATTCCTCACCTGGATGAAAATAGGCCCTCACGACCAGTGCCTCCTTCTCTTGCAGAAAAGCTCATATTTTTGGTGGTTATTGGCACACCTGCAGCCATGACACCATCAGACTGCTGGCTAAGAAGTTTAAAAAAGACAGGCTACCTTCTTGATCTATGTACCCAGGATCTGAATCAACATCCCTGAGTCCATCAGGACAACCTTGGCGATGCTCCAATTTAGGAAAGAGTTTGAGACTCACCTCTTTGAAGAACACTACATTACAGTGCATTAATCGTCAACAACCCAGCATCCTTTCTTATCACTGTTTGACTTTATGCTTGTCTATGCATGTACAGCTCTTCCCTGCTTTTTGCCCTGGTTAGCGCTTTGGATATACCATATGGAAACATAGAATACGCATACAAAAAAGATACCACAGAGCGGATTCAGAGAAGAGTGGAAAAGGTATGCTATGTTTAGTTAGCATTGTTTACAAGTGTGTGTGTTCGTAGCTTGTGTTTTCTCCCAATCAGACCCCCCATGTCTGTTATGTCTGGCATAATATATAGCAAAACCAAAGGGGTTGATGGACGCAGTGTTGAACATTGCAAGCACTCACCCCCAGTCAACTGATCTGGGTTTAATCCATCATTCTTTAGCTCACTCCGCCACCACAGTTCAGACATGGCCATATGCAAATCAGTCTGACCCTGTGCCTCATGGGAACAGTCCAGCCCGAACTGCCAAACTATGTCTTCCGTGGACCGGAAACAAGCATCCTGGGACCCGATTCTGGCTAATCAGCCGTCATCAGCCAGGCTAGCTTGAATCCAGTGGCAAAGTGAGCAAGGGACCCACGTCTGGGCATAGCCTGCCAACTTAGGGCGAACAAAGCAAAACCTAAGGGGATGATGGATGGAGTGTTGAACAATCCAAGCACCCACCCCCAGTCAACTGATCTGGGTTAAATCCATCATCCAGACGTGGGTCCCATGCTCTCCATGTCACTGGAGGCAAGCTATCCTGGCTGATGAGGGTTGAAAGCCCGAAAACAGTCCTAGGATGCTTTTTTCCATTCCAGGGAGGACCAGGCCTGGCAGTTTGGAATGGACTGTTCCCATTGGGTGCAGGGTCAAGACGGATTTGCATATGGCTGGGTCCAAACTGGAATGGCATGATGAGCAAAAAAAACGATGGATTTAGGCCCAGATCTCTGTACTGGGGTGAATGTATGACATTGTTCTGCATTCTATCCATCAATTGTTCTTTTTGCATTTGTCAACCCGAGTGGGACGGGTATGCCCAGACGTGGATCCCGTGTTCTCCATGCCACTGGAGGCAAGCTATCCTGGCTGATGCGGGTTGAAAGCCCAAAACCGGTCCTAAGATGCTCGTTCCCAGTCCTGGGAGGACCATGCCTGGCAGTTCGGGCTGGGCTGTTCCCATTGGGTGCAGGCTCAAGACTGATTTGCATATGGCTGGGTTCCACCAGGAATGGCATGTTGAGCAAAAAAACGATGGATTTAGGCCCAGATCTCTGTACTGGGGTGAATGTATGACATTGTTCTGCATTCTGTCCATCAATTGTTCTTTTTGCATTTGGCATAATATATGCTCATTTTTGTGTTCACATATTTTTTACATAGATGCTTATTTTCCTAGCCTGTCATATCTGTACACTTTGTATTTGTAAGCAATATGTATGCATAACTATATTAGCTTTAAAATTCAGTGGACATTAAGTATTCCATTTGTTCTCTGTAACTATATTTGTAGTACATTTCTCTACTTCCTAAACCATACTGTGTTGTTTTACTCTGTATTATGCATTTTCATACACGGCATCCACACCTGTACCTTGACCATTATGAAGCCAGAGTCCAGGTATGGCCACAGCAATGATGGGCTCAATGTAAGGCTGTGGCAGGTTCTGTAGTGCAGGCTCGGAGTCCAGACCCTTTGCCTCTGTCACTTCCAGCGCACACCTGCCAGAAGTAATATCACACCTTCATTACCAGCATGCATGTGCCACAAGTGTTCTAGCACTTCATGTGAGGGGGCGATCCTTTCACAAATGTAGGACTGTTGCATCCACACTCTCTTTTTGCACTCCATGCAGTGTTTTCAAACCGCCTTCTTAGGACTCTCTTAAGGACAGCTTAGCTGTCTGTTGTCGCAGGCATCTCGTGGAGTGGACCATACCACAAACTTACCGGGGGCTTTGAGCTACCGATTGTTTATCGTTGGTAGGCTGCTTGTCACTCTCATGTGCTTGCTTTTTCTTTCATGGCTTTCCTTCCTCTTCTTGTCTTTGTCCCTTCCTGGAGCATACTTTATTTCCCATCCTTTTGATGTATTAACGTGTATCCTTTTAGGTTTAACATTCCTTCACAGTGCATGAGCCTTTGTGCTCTCTTCCTCGTGCGCCGTCCCCAATACCCATCCTGAACGCTCCATGTTGCTCCCTTGCTTCCTCCTCCCTCAGCTCATCCATTGCTTCCTCCAACACTGCTCTTTTTTACTTTTTTGATTCCTTCTCCAATTGCCTCAAATGCTTCCATAGCTCCCCACATGCTTCACATTACTCCCCTCGCATTGACTTCGCCACCACCCATCCTGTTGCCACCCTTAAAACAATATTTTTCTCATTATTTTCAGGGCCAGGCCGCTGTCATTTGCTAGTGGGCCGCTCTGTGTTTAAAGAAATGTTTTGCACATGTTTACATTTTTGATTTACCTCTTTGAATGGCTGCAACATGGCGTATGAAAGCATGGTGACACATGTACAAGCATACATCGCCCAAAAATCAGGGACCCCCTGATATGAATGGGTTACTGTGGCAGGGAACAAAATCAAATACAAAAGAGAACCCCTGCCTAACCTACAAAAAAATTACTGGTTACAAATCCTAAAAATTAATAAATGTGCTAGAGGTTGAGAACGACTTTGTCATAAATTATAATACTTTATCTTATCCATGCATAATATAACAGTATTTTCTCTTTATCACAAAACAGAGAAAGCATCACCCCGAATTAACATGCAGTCTATAAACATTTGAATTTCAGGTGTCCTGGATAATGAGCAAATGATATCTTTTTTTTCTTTTTAATGCGCTCTCATTCATTCCTATACTCATCTACTGCACCCTCACTCCTACTTCTCCTGAGTCATTCTACTATATCCACATTAAAAACTTCATAACTGTATTTGAGGGTTTTTGTACTACAGAAGTATCACACTGTGACCAAATATGACGACATGTTCAAAAATGGACAGTCTGATCTAGTACAAAAAATGCAATATCTAAATCACCTATCTTTAACAACAAATGAATCTTTCATTGTGTCATCACATCCGATTTTCTTCTCACACAATATACAATTATTGTCCATTTGGTTATTATTTAATTTGTTATTTACTGTTGTGGCTTGATTTTTTATGATCAAAGCACGTTTCGGTATGGAATGCCTTCCTCAGGATCGCCTCATATTTAGACCAACATAAAAACCAGATGACCTGAAAGAACACAATAAAAAGGCCTGCGCTGAGGCACAAAAAATAATATACATTTATATCATCCATGAATTCAATTTACCAGCCAGAGGAAGTAAATAAGTTGTCCTATTCAACAGAAGCTTGTTGTTTCATAATTGGCTGCATTACAACAACTTTTTGGTGACGAGTGAAGGGATCTGGAACCTCCTGTTTTCAACTCTGGTCATATGAACAAAAGAGTGGTTCTGTCGGGCCTACGCACTATTTCTTCTTAGAAGAATATATTTCTATTAATATACAGCCATCATTAATGATATCAAAGATATTATGGAACACATAGCAAGGAGCACTGACACAAATTAGTGAGTATTCTGGTGTTTTATATATAGATTAAAGCATTTATATGTACTCAGTGGTTTAAAAAAACAGGCTGTCAAAACACGTTGAAGTTTACAGTGATGTGTACTAACGTGAAATTTGTGCCAAGTGATAGAACATGGTGCATATATTATGTACAAGGTGATTAAAGCCACAGTATATACAAGGGAAGGAATGTTGAGGGCCAGTATTTTTACAGCAAACAATAGCTCAGATGCTTGTACAAATTATTCAATGATTTGCACCCAGAGCCTTGATAAACCTGGCGTCACATACTTCTAACAATGAACTGTTCACTCCATAGATCGCATCAATTGGATTGATTGCGCTGAATGATGACCCAATAGAACGCATCACTTGGATTGATTGTGCTCAGTGATGATTCTCCAATCACGATTTATTCTGTGATTGACGCAGGTTGAGTGTTGTCTCCCTATTCGCAGCACTCGCATGCCATGACTCATTTTCCGTATGGAACACATTATGATTCATACTTTCCTTATTAATAGGCTGCCATTCCGTCCCCCACATCTGGTCTGATGAAGACCCACCTTGACTTCTTAATTAAGCATTGTTTGGGTTGAAATGTCGACGATCTCCTATGGTCCAGATATATCAATGCTCTGGGTGCAAATCATTGAATAATTTCAAACTGAATTGTCATCTTATACCGTGAGTTACCATACCTGCTTCAGACTTTTGGGAAAGGAAATGTGCTTTGATATTCCTGATACAAAATTGAACTTCAGTTGAGCAAAGTACTTTTACCTGTCAACTTATGAGTGCTACAGTTTTCTTCTGCATCTCTAGTTATATTTATTATCACATCTAAAGAGCAAATGGGGAATCCTTCTTTGTTATTGGTTAACAAAGCTAGTTAACTCAAGTACAGTTACTGTTGTCAGACTCATTACTTATTACATCAACATAACGTCATCATGCAATTTGATCCACCTAACAGATTTGTACAGACCAAAGGAGATCCACCAGTTGAGTGGAAAAGGGGAAAGAAAAGTTTACTACCTATCTAACAGCCATAAATACTGACAAGATGCCTTTTGGAAAGAAAAGTGCACCTTACTCCACCTTCTAGGTTAGGAAGGTCTAGAAAATTTTAGATAACTACCAATTGTACAATAGCAAAACCAGGGGAAGGATATAGATGCATTTGAGGAGGCAATGTTGAAACGAGAAATCAGGTTCAAACCTACTATAAGTACCACACTGGGAAGATACCAGTTATATATCAGGACACAAAGGGAAAATGAAAGTTTTGATTAATTCTTTACAGCCTTGAGAAGTCTTTCCATCACCTACAATTTCAGTACAGTGGCCAACTAAATTATCAGGGATCAACTGATGATGAATACCATTATAAGAAAAATTCAAGAATATCTCTGGGTCATGTGCAACCCGTCTCTAAAAGAGGTGGGGAAATCAGAGAAAACAATAGAGTGCCTATGCCCTAGGTGAAGGACATTAATGAAGTCAAAGAGCAGAAGAAGGATGTAGAAGTATGCTACATGAAAAAAAGGAAATTTGGCGATACAAGCCATCAACCTAAAGAGAAGAGAACAGGAGCCATAACAGAATGTTACACATGTGGAAGCCTATCTCATCTCACTAACTTCAAAGTATGCCCTTCAGTGAACAAAGAGTGCAGTGTCTGTCATCGATGGGCCACTTTGCAAAGGTATGCAAGAAGCAAAGCAGGGCAGCAGTGTGAAAGTTTCCCAAATATCTGTAGAAGCAATGGGTGAAATCAATGCAAGAAGTGAAGAGGAAAACACTAGTCTGGGATTTTGACAAGTTGGAAATGATGACTTAGAAAACTTGAAACCTCCCAGATGTGTACTCCAGCTGAAGGAGGCAGAGTTCACATTTCTAGCTGACCGGATCACCGGTCTCTATAATGCCCAGAGACATTCTGAAGGCTATTTGGTAAAAAGATCACATTTTATTGCATCAAACTGATATCCAAGCACTGACAGTCAATGGAAACAGGATACGTCTGATTGGATACTTCCGTAGCAAAGTGCCATTCAAGAATAGATCGGCATAAAAAATATACATTGTTCTTACAGGTGTCTTTGTGTTGGGCTGGAGAAACCAAAAACCCTTGAAGATCATAGTAAACCCTTGTGCTGCTGAACCAGTCATGGTCACAATGAAGATGATCCAGGAGTGCGATTTCAACACTTGTTCTCAGAACGTTTCTGTGATAGGATTTGGAAACTTAAAAGGTTTACCCATCACATAAGAATGTTAGTGAATTCTAAGCCAGTAAAACAGAAAATGAGAAATGTGCCAATTAGAGCAAGAAATGACATACATTGAAGAAATTGAATCCTGTGACTGGATATCTCCAGAAGTGCTAACCAAGAAATTGGATGGAAACACAAAGTTATGCGTGGAACTCCGAGCTGTTAATGCATGTATCATAGCAGATAGCCTTCTCCTGGCTAGGACCAATGATCTCCTTTTGATGTTAAATGGATCAACAGTCTTCTCTACTGTGGAGTTACACCATGCATATCATCAGATTGAATTGTCAAAGCAATGCTGTTGCTCACAAGGGGGGTGGGAGCACACTGCTTCTGCTCCTCATTGCATCCTGGTAAATGCAGTACGCTTACTTTCAAAGCTGCTGTAATTCTTCACAAAAGTTGGTACAGCTAGTGCTGTTATCTCTAGACACGTGTGTCTGGGTTTAGCCCTTTATAAGTAGAGAGCAAAAGTAATGTAGAGCAGAGAAAAGTCATCAGGGGTTGCTGAAATGGTGCCCAAGTCTTCATAGGTCACAGTACCACTCCACAGGCACACAGGTGCATCCCAGGAGAGCTTGTCAGCTCATTAGCTCAAGGGAGCCTTTCAAATACAAGAGGGGTGGGAGCACACTGCTTCTCATCCCAGCACAGTTTTCCCTATTGCATCCTGGTAAATGCAGTACGCTTACTTTCAAAGTTGACTTTTCTTTTGCTTTCTACAACTGCTCCTCTCTATTGGTTAAGGGCTGAACCCAGAAAACCATATCTCGCGATATACAACGTCTGCACCACTTTTGGTTAAAAACTATAGCTAAATTTCAAGTCAGCACTAACTTTGTACTGCATTTAGCAGGATGCTAAGGAGCGAACTGTGCTCCATAGAAATTTAGTTAAAAGTGAATCAATTTTTTTAAAATAGTGTCCGGGAATATGCACAGGTATCATAGAAAGAGTATATAATATGAAAGGTGTGAGCATCATTTTGATGGAATCAAGTCGACCCCACCAAGATCATTAAGTGATTTTATATTATGATCAAAATTTAGTTTGAACATTTCAGAGATAGAAGAAGAAAACCATAGAAGAAAACCATAGACCTAGATATTTGATTTTAGAGGATTGCCAAGAATAACCTGTATGGGTGAAATATTGTTTGAGGCATAAAACATTAAGTGGTAATACTTCACATGTATCTGGTTTGACACTGTATCCTGACAATTGAGAGAAAGTATTAACCTGATGAAAGAAGGGAGGGAGGGAAGTAGTCCGATTAGAGCAATAGAAAAGAATATCATCTGCGTAAACAGACATTTTAACCTGATGAGAATCAAGTTGAAACCAGATATCTGAGCATCTTGTCTAATTTTAGTTAAAAAACGTTCCAACGCTGTTACAAATAACAACGGATACAAAGGACAACCTTGTTTTACTCCTCTGAGAAGAGAAAAATAATCTGAGGATTTGCCATTAACAAAAATAGAAGCTCTGGGACCGGAGTAAAGCACTGAAATTAAAGAGGTTAATTTAGGAGGAAAATCTATCCATTTTAAAGCATGAAACATAAAATCCCAACCAATCCTGTCAAATGCTTTTTCAGCGTCTAAACTTGTGGCAGCAATAGGATAATCTAAGGAAGAAGCCTTACTGAGGACATTAAAGAAGACTTTAGAATTATCGGAGGATAAGCGACCTTTTACAAAGCCGGATTGTTCAGGTCCAATAAGTTTAGGTAAGATAGGATCGATGCGAAATGCTAAAATTTTTGCAAAATCTTATAGTTTGTATTGACTAAAGAGATGGGGCAATAGCTTTTACAAAGGGAGGGTTTTTTGTTGTCATTTGGGATTAGACTTAACATGGCTTCTTGAAAAGTGCCATGAGACGAACCATTAGTAATAAAGGAATTTAATAAGGGTAAAAGATTTGGAAGAAGGAACGTGGGACTAGGGGCCTTCCCACGTCGCAAGACCGAAATAGCATGGGTGATGTCAGTTAATGTAATGTCAAGTTCCAAAGAATCAAAATTAATAGAATCCGAGGGAGGGGTATTAATAGATTGAAAATAAGAGGATACATCTATTTGAGTTGGTTGAATCTCTGGAGTATATAAGTTTTTATAGAAGGAGACAAATTCATTGAAAATATCCTCATCTTTAAATAGAAGAGACCCATTAGTACTTTGTAAAAAGTCTATTCTAGTTATTTCTTTCTTTTTAAGTAATTAGCCAATAGTTTCCCCATTTTATTTTGGCCTCTATAATAACGAGCGCTATTCTTTAAAGTAGGAAGAAGCAGCTTCTGTCGAAAGTTTGTTAAAAGTAATTTTAGTGTCAATAAGATTTTTTAGAGGATATTCACAGTTGGAGTGGTAATTAGTATATTCCAATTGTTTAACTTTATGAAGTAATTGGGTAGGTTTTACTTCAAAAGATTTTTTCTTTTGTGGGACAAATTTTATAATAAAACCTCTGGCTGCCACCTGAAAAGAATCCCAAATCATTACAGGAGAAGAGTCTGGAGTTGAATTAATAGCAACAAACTCGGAGGCAAAATAACTGAATTGGCTAGAGAAGTTAGGGTCCACAAGTAATAAACTGTTAAAACGCCATCTACCGGTGTGAGGAGTAAAAGGTGTTAGATCTAAATCAACAAAAACTGGGGCATGATCTGAAATTAATATAGATCCTATCTCAGAATGTACTGCATGTTAAGCTAAAGGCTTACTAAGAAAAAGAACGTCAATACGAGATTGTGTTTGATGTGGAGGTGAAAAGTATGTATATTCTCTGAGATCTGGATGACAAAGTCTCCAAATATCAACAAGGGACCTACGTTGCATATTTTATCACCTGTTTTGTGTTTTAAACTTGTGGTTTCCCTACCTATGATTCCTTGCATTTAACATGTTGAATTGTGGGATTTGCAGTCCAACCTCTGGAGTTTGTCCCTCTCATTCCTTGGTGACAAATCTGTTTTCTCTCCAAATTTCTCCTTTGCTCTGTGCTAAGACCTGTGTGTTAAAACAGTGCACCCCCAGCCACCATTTTGTGTTCACAAGCCAGTGAGGCCAGCCCCCCCTGCCTCCCCCCACAGCAACAGGGATGTTTATTCTACATCGGAGGATGCTTCTGTGAACTGTTTAAACTGTATTTACTGGGGCCTGTGTAGATTTCGAGTTAGTGAAGCCTTTACCTGCAGAAGTCCAAAGTGTGGATTGTCTTTCTCCTAGGAGATTCTGAACAGGAGAAGCTGCTTCCAACTCCATGGCCAGCAAACCTTGTCTGAGGTCGCTGGGACCTTATATGGTCTGCTAGTGGTTGGCACATGTGTACACTGATTGGTGGTTGTATCTGGTGTTTCTATTGGGTTAGGGTTAATGTCTTCATTGGTTGGGTGTTTGAGGGTTCTGATTGGTTTCTGGGTCTGTGATTCAATCATTGTAGGGTTGGGACTAGGGCTAGGGTTATGATTTCTATTGGAAGTAGGGACTAGGGCTTCCTATGTTATTGGTTGTTGGGAGTAGGGTGGGACTAGGGCTAGGGTTAGACCTTTAATTGGAAGTAGCTATTTAGGGCTTCTGGTGTTATTGGTTGTGGGACTAAGAGTAGGATTAGGCTTTCTATTGGAAGTAGGGACTAGGGCTACCTGTACCATTGGTTGCTTGGAAATTGGGTTGGGAATACTGGTAGGGCTATGGCATTTATTGGACGTAGAGATCAGGGTTTTTGAACTGATTGGGTGCTTGGACTAGGGCTAAGATTGGCAGGAAGGTCCTGGTCTCCTATTGGTTCTAGATTTTAGGGCTAGTGTTGTGATTGGATAGTGTTAGGGTTCCCATTGGCTGAAGGGGTCACCTGATTACTAGGGCTATAAAAAACGCCAGGCTTAGGGTGTCTCAGCCCGGGCGTTGAGGCTAAGGGCGGAGAGGACAAGGGTAGTTGCCTGTTCGAGACTGGTCGGGACTAGGGCCAGAAATGCTGCCCTTTTTATCATTTGCAATACCCAAAACTCCTTTTTACTCATCCAAAAGCCTCCTCCTTTTGCTAAGACCTTAAAAAAAAAAATCTTTTACTCTTTTATCCCTCCACTATCCTTTTCAATTGAAATTAACAGACTAACATGTTCACTTCTCAAATTCCATATTAAACTATACTAATATGCTACCCAAATAACTGAATAACATATCCACTACTCGAATTACTTCATATTTTTTTACTCTACTAATTATCAGCAGTAATCCTTTATGGGTTCCGGAGTGGAGTGCTACTCGCCAGAAAAGCGATTCCACACCCAACAGGGGTAACAAGTGATATACGAATGCAAATTTTTCTTCCCCTTTTATCCATCCGCTATCCTTCTCACTCCAAGTAACTGACTAATATCCACCACTGAAATTACTTCATATTTCACCATATTAATTCACCACTAATCCTTTGTAGGCTTCCTAAATAGCGTGCATCAACAAGCGCTATATATATGCAAACCTTTGTCCTCCTCTATCCTTCTGCTATCATTCCAAATCCAAATAACTGACTAACCTATCCACCACTTAAAATGTACTTGCATGTTTCACTATACTAATTCAACACTAATCCTCTATGGGTCCCGGAGAAGCGTGCTACTCGCCGAAAAAGCGCTTCGACGCCTCGTCAGGGGTAGTAAGCGCTATATAAATGCAATTACAATACAATACATACAATACAATCATATGAAATTAATTTATCAGGGATTTGTGGCCAGAAAACCTTACCAACATTAACAGGACCATACACATTGAAAATAACTAACGGAATGTTATCAATAAGAAGTTTAACAATAACCCAACGTCCAACAGAATCAGTTTCTTGGTGAACAACGGAAACATTGAGTTTCTTATGACAACAGAATCAGAACTTCATTTTTTTTATCTAAAGCCGGAGAAGAGAAAATCTGCCAGTGATGCCTTCGGAAAAGTGTATTCCGAAGGTATCACCGGCAGCCATCCTTAGCCTGGTCCTACCTGGAGCCTCTTTTTATCAGATAAGTCCTTTACTGTGCATGCTTATTCAGCTACATATTTGGAACACTATCACATATCTAGCGCTTGTTCCAGTTTCTTCGTTGAATCTCTTCCATCGCAAGAGGCTTTCCAGAATATCATATTACTGATTTTAACATTTAGCGAGACCAGGTCGCTTTTCAAATATACCTACACGAGGCTTGCTTGATAACCAGTTGTTTCTTATTCTTTTTTGTAGACATCCGACCTTTTCATGATATCGTTTATTTTAAAATTAATAAGACATCGTGGCACATTCGGTGCACCGCATTTTTATCAGATAATTGTGTGGCTTTCCTGAAGAAGGCGTTGTGTACGCCGAAACGCGCGTCGAGGTAATAAAGACATTGCCACTTTTTAACCCTTTATTTATACATATTGATTAAATGTGATGTGTTACATATTGTGTTTCATTTTTAAAATGTTTTTTATGAATATCATTTGTTTAGATAATATGAGAAGAAATTATTAAAATGGTAACAACTTTGAATATATTTTTTCTGTCTTCCTTGGTTTTCTTAAGGGGATTGGGTTACTTAATGCTCAGAGGAGCTTTCCCACAAACGATTTATTGTTATCAAATAGTTTTGCGGCCCTCACTGATAGAATGGATACTGAATGACTAGAGCCCGCACATGAAAACCTGACTGCCCCATGTTTAGGTTCTGCAGAGGCCAACACACCAGAGGCCTTGGCCACAACTGTTACAGAGGCCCCACTATTAGTGGGTGAAGGGCACATCAGGTTATTATCGTGGAATATTGCGGGCCTACGGGCAAAGCAGGATGATCCTATCTGGATACAACAATTGAAGGAAAATGACATAGTTGCCTTGCAAGAAACTTGGTCGCAGGGAAAGGGGTTCTGGCTAGATGGTTATATCTCTTTTTTTGTTGATGCCCAGAGCTCCATGGCGGGAAGGGACAGAGGGGGCTTGTTATTGCTTGTTTCAATTAAATTGGCAGGGAAGGTTAGAGAAATACCCTGTTCATCTCCTTCCTTCCAGTCGGTGGAAATTTGTTTGTTAGACAAGAACAAGATTTTGTTCATAAATTGTTATAACTCAACCCAAGGGGGGGCCCCCAATGCTGTTTTAGATGGCCTATCGGCCTTTTTAACGAACTATATGTCAAATCAAACCACTTTTGTTCAGCTAATTATGATGGGTGATTTTAATGTACACTTATGTAAGTTTCATTGCCACATTGTAGATGATACCGGCCCAGACCATACATCATTGCCTCACTTTGAACATAGCCCCAAGGGCATGGCAATGGAAACTCTGTTATCATCCAATGATTTATATGAGCCAGGGTTTGAAGACCATACAACTCGGGTACCCACGTATAACGCGAGGGGTAGCGAAACAATCATTGATTATTTTTTTATGTCCCCGGGGCTCTTACGTTATGTTGTGTTTTACAATGCTTTTGTAAGTGGGTACAGTGACCACAATCCGGTGCTCCTGGTTTTGGATATTCTTTCTGGTTTATGTAAAGGGGAACAAATTACAAGCTCTGCAAGGGATGTAAGGAGTAGTGACCAGGGAAGGCGCCTGAAATGGTGCAAGGTATGCCCGAAGGACTTTCATGGCCAAATTGAACAACATATGGCAGTAGAAATTGAGAAATGTCGGAATGGAGTGAGTAGGGGGGGGGATGTTGTTGGTGCCTTTGAAGCTATCTGTACAAGAATAGATAAAGAGCTTACAGAAAAATCTAGGAGGGGCCCTGCCCCAGTGTTTAGGTGGTTTGACCACACTTGTTCAAAGGCCCACTCGGCTCTGTTGAGGGCACTCAAACAATTGCCCAGAAATAGGTCTCTGGTGGCACAGCTGAGAAGAGAATATGTTATGGCAGTTAAATTACGGAAAAAAGCCATTAAAGATGAAGCCTGGGATTCTTTAATGGATTCCACAACTCTCAATCAAAGCTCCAAATTCTGGGCCATAATTAATAATCCCTTGTTTGCTAACACCAATAACTCGGACCTTGATATAAATATCCCGGAAGCAGTCTGGATAAACCATTTCTCCCATATATATGGCTCAAATGATACAGTGGAGGTCTTTGCAATACCATACTCCTTATCCTACCCCACCAAGCTAACATTTAGTAAATTAGAAGTAGAGTTGGCAATTCTGGGCTCTGTTGCCAACAAGGCCCCGGGACCGGATGGGGTACCACTGGACCTCCACAAAAGTAAACCTGAGCTGTGGGCGGAGATCCTGGCTAATGTCTTTAACTGTGTACATGAGGGGGGCTTCCCAAAAACTTGGGCATGTGCAACTATAGTACCCATTTTTAAAAAGGGCCAAAGAAGTGACCCCAAGTGTTTTCGTCCAATTTCTCTATTGGATTCTTCAATGAAGATATTGGGCAAGGTCCTCTTAGCGAGAATTAATACCTGGTCCCTAGAAAATGATATCCTAGCAGAAACCCAGTACGGGTTTCGTGCAGGTAGAGGGACAGAGGATCAATGCCTCAATCTTCATCTGATAATCTCGAAATATACTATTGCTAAGAAGGGTTCAATTTTTGTTGCGTTTATGGACCTGTCCACAGCTTTTGATTTAGTCAATAGAGCTCGGCTGTGGACCATGTTATTAAAACTGGGTCTGGATCCACCCCTTGTATATTTTCTGGCTGAACTACATAAGGATCTAAAAGCCTCTATTAGGATGGACCAAAAGGGGAATTGTACTGCCTGGTTCAAATCGAGCAGGGGGGTGCGGCAGGGCTGCATTCTTGCTCCCATGCTGTTCACCCTCTATATAAATTCACTTGAGGAAACTCTTTTAAATGCTACCTTGGACATTCCGCGTGCAGGGGAGACTAGAATTCCCGTTCTTCTGTACGCGGACGACGCAGCCTTGATAGCGCGTACGCCCATTGGTTTACAAAGACTTTTAAATGGTTTTAATGATTTTATGACTTCACTGGACTTAGTGATAAATAACGCTAAATCGCACGTCATGTCTTTCGGGACTGTTAAAAATAACTCTAAACAGTTCTATTGCAATGGTGACGTGATCACTAACGTCAAAATTTTTACTTATTTGGGTGTGATCTTTGACTCCAGAGGAAGCTGGGTTCCCCAAATTACAGCTAAAACTAAAGCAGTTAGGAGTTCGGCTAACGCCATTTTAAGCTTTTCCAGGAGACTGGGCGGGAAACCAACTGGTGCTTTATTAAACATCTACAGGGCGAAATCTGTGGCAATAGCCAGGTATGGTTCAGGTTTGTGGGGGTATGTGAATGGTGAGTCGATCCAGAGGGAAGAAAATAAGTTCCTTCGATCAATATTAGGGTTACCTCAGGCCACAGCCACGTTTTCAGTCCACCAGGAACTTGGTCTAGGGTACATTTCTGATACCCTTCTCATGGCCCCAATTTTGTTATGGATAAGGACCTGGACTAACACCAATCTAGGCCTGAACCATAAAATTTTGGTGGACTCTCTAAAACTGGATAATTTTAATAAAATAGTTTGGCTTTCTTATATTCAGAAATGTTCTCTGGTCCTTGGACGTCCCGATATTTTCACGGCCCCCCAAGACCTGAGGAAATCTGATTTGGATTGGGTTAAGCTCAACTTTATTAAAATTAAAAATATGGAGAGGGAGGAACGACAACTGACCAAAACTACGGTCAGAGCTCATTATCTGACCATCACTTCCCTCTCTATGCAACCATACCTTACTACTGTTAACATCCCCTTTCACAGGTGGCTTCTGGTTAAACTTCGGTTTAATCAGATTTACATGGTGCTCTGTGATAGTCAATGCTGGTATAGGGAGGAGGACGCCCCTGTCTGTAACTGTGATAACTTTTCAGCACAAGACAATATGCACTTTATGTTGTTCTGTCATTTTTTTACTGTGCCCAGGCAGAAATACCTGGTTCCATTATTGAAGGATAAAGCCTTCCTACAGGCTAAACCAGCCCTACTGTATCTTCAACTTTTGGATTCTGCTTTGGCTATGTTTAGCGTGGCCAATTATCTTGTTGCTGCAGTTAGGATCAGGAGGAAAAGACTTAAAATTTAATACCTGGGTCTTTGTATGGAAGGCAAAATTGGATAATGTTCTGTGTATTTGTAATCTGCCAAAAGCGTAATATGCACTCCTATTTTTAGCTGTATTTTTAAGTATGATTTATACGTTTTTAACTGATGCTTTTTAACTTTTTAATAGTGTTAATCTGTATATAGTACTGACTCAATGAATTTGTATTTTCTCAAGTTGTAATACTGTCACCTCTATATGAATGTAGTATGCTTTTATGATTTTTAACTAAATCGAATAAAGTGGTTTTTGATTGACTGACTGACTTAATGTTATAGATACTGTGTATATTTGCTTTATTGACATTGCCTAGGAGTTTTTGTAACTACCATTTTCAGCCATCATCCAGTGCAAATGATGTTGCAAAATTACCTAGTTACTATGAAGTTGTGGTTTATTGATGGTTGAATGAAAAAGAAGAATCTCGTTTGAGAAGGCTTTCATAATTTTCTTAAACAGAATTAGTTTGGCTTCCATTCATTTTAAGTGTCTGTTTTAAGTCACATCAGAATGATGTGCGTATCCGGAGTAACAAGACATGACATCCCACCACAACTCAAACATCAGCAGGAGGCTAATCCCTGATAATGATGAGTCTATCTGCAGACTTGATGTTTAAGATTGGAGGGGGAGAAGAAAGAGAATGGGGAAAAGAAGAAACAACAAGATCAGTGGTGTTTTGCGCAATAGTTGAGGAGAGCTATTGGATTTCACATCAAAATCTTCCACACCATGAGGGCAGACCTAAAGTTCTTCAAGATTCATATCAAGATCTGATGCTCCCACTTGGACAATGAAAGATCACAAAAGTATCATTTTAGCATGAGAACATTTAAGGATTTCTGGATTGCAGTATGTCCCTTTCTCCATGCAAAGATGATTTTCATTTGATTTAAACAAAGATGGGGGTGCACAACTTACAAAGTCCAATAGACCAAAGATGTATGAAAAAAGTCACTTCTTTATTAGATCAAAATATTTCAAGTATCAGCCAGCGCGTTTCGCTCCCACATTGGGAGCTTCCTCAGGGCACAAAAATATAGCTGCAATCAATCTGTTTCACCGACAAAAGAAAAGAATAGTGATGTTGCTAGTGCAATCAAAGGCAGCGCAGTAGGTAATACTTAAGCCTGTTGTTGTCCAGAGGGTACTTGAGGTTATAGATGTTCAAATTATATTCCTGCAGTTAGGGACAATAGTAGAGAGGCAGCAGTCCTTGTCACACCGATCCCACGCTTCTCAGAGTCCACCTCCAAAGGCAAGGATCGGCGCCAAATGGGGTACTCAAGAAAACCTCTATTTTTTTCATTTTTTCACACGGAAGCCTCAAGGAAATCTAATGATTGTGTAGGGAAATTGGTCCAAGGTGAGGGCTTGCAATGACAAGCACAGATAAATATCGTCACCCTGTAGATCCACGGGAGAAGGTAACTGTAGTGAACGTGTATTATATTGCGTTGTCCATCAATTCAGAAAATTTTGGTGCGGCATGAAGTAATGCTCCAGTGCATGCACGTTCACTACAGTTAACATCTTTGGTCTATTGGACTTTGTAAGTTGTGCACCCCCATCTTTGTTTAAATTACTTTTTGATCTGGAGCACAGTTATGTCACTCAACAGCTGGCGTAGGGGTTGTTTGCACGACCGCTTGAAATAACTATCGGAACTGGTGTGAGGTGTGGCATCGAGGGCCAGCTGTTGTTCTTTGATTTTCATTTGATGTCTAAGATTACAGTTGAGCCAAAACTGGGCCATCATCATGGGTGTCTTTAGATTTGCACCACTTCTAGAGCTTAGATGGTTGAGTTTATCTCTTCTAGTCAACATATTTTTTCATCTCTTGCTTTTGGACTGAATCACGCTGAAGCACACTTTGGTGAAGAGAATAGTTTTCTTTATCTAAAATGTGCTCTATCTTCATCCGCGGTTACTTGCAAATTGGAGTTCAGCTGGAGATACCAATGTGGTGCTGTGAAAAAAATTTGCAATAGTTAAAGTGAGTTTGACACAGACCCTCCGAGATAGACAAATGTGTGGCTTTGTCAATTTCAACCACTTGTTTTAAGTTCATATTAATTAATCCAAAGCACCATTATTCTATGGCAATAAAGTATTCACTTTGCGACATTTAAAAAATAGGTGGTTGCAAAGTTCTTGACATCTTTGCCACAGAAAAGAAGGACCATTGTCTCATTTTACTGTGTTTTGAAGTTCGATGGTGGAGAAAATCTTATTAAGAGCAGATATTACAACTTCTGCTGATGCACTGGGGACTGCCACGACTTTCAGAAAATGAGGGAGATTGTTTAAGATGAACAAAAATAGTTGTCTTTTAGTGATGGATAAAAGGATCAAACAAATGTGGCTACCTCGCTCCAGGAGCTGTATTGAACAAAGTGCCCTGGGACGCAATGGGCGTTAACGCCTGCTTTGCGCACCCCCGTGGCACTTTGGCATTACAGAAGGGGCCGCAGATGCTTGTGCATCCCCTTCTGTAATACCGATACTGCTTGCACACATTAAGCGCCAGCCCACGCCGTTTTACAGACATGGGTGCAGAGGCAATGAATCTTAGGCAGCTCACTGACAGTGTGCCACCTAAAAGGTGGTGCACCATCAGTGTGCCCCCTGAGAGCATCCCTCTGGAGTGAGGAAAGAGGGTCTTATGAACCCCAGACATTCCTGTGCTGGCAGTTGCAGTCACTGACTGCACCGGCCTGCAAGGGGGGCTCTAATCCCCCTTCAAAGTACAGGTGGGTTGCCATCTGCACTGTGAAAACACTGAGCGGCTTCAACGCAGCTGCTCCATTTTTCACATGAATATGTTGCACACAGGGCAGCGCAAATTCGCAGCTGCCCTGAGGCAAGCACATTCATCATAATATGGTGCATTTTCCTTCACTGCGCTGGGCGCAACTTTTAAAAGATGTACCCAGTACAAGGAAGAAAAATGCACCGTGTGTATAATGCGGCCCCAGATGTTAGAGGTTAGATGAGACATCAGGAGTGCTTCTGGCAAATGGTTGTTCCCTAAGCTCTGGCAGTTTACCAGCATGTTCTTGACAAGCTCATCAAGGAAAGAAAACACTTTCTGAAGGAGCAGTTTTTAGTGGCAACAATACCATAACTTCCCTCATATCCAAACTCCAGTACTTGCTTTTGGTGTGGCATAGCAATCACTTGTCATGCTCCACTGAATGTGATCCCTTTCGGATAACGAGCTAGTTTCTAATGAACATTTCATAAAGCTTTTAGGTCCCTGAAGCTGTAACACTTGTAGGCTTTCTGTCACCTTTCCAGATCTCTCCATCGTTGAGACTCTGTTAAATGAGTTACAGCACATATTTTAGAAGCATACCAAAGCCCCCATCCATCTACTCAAGGTTCATCTTCGCTTCGGGATTTCTGAATTTAGAAAGTAAATCCTACTGATCCATGATACATATGAAATAATTACCTTAAAGGAAAAAGATATTCTCAGGCCCAAATGAATGATCAACTTTTTCTAATTGTGAACATGTCTTCCCAGGTCTGGGACTTGCATGTGCGATCACTTTACTTATTGCCACTGGGTTACTGTTCTGCTTGGCTACTACAGTGGCGCCAAGATCAACCAGGCATATAAAAGCAACAGTTTCAGTATGTAGAGCAGGATCAATGTAGGCCAGATGTATGGTTTCTTAGATTCTGGTTTAAATTGTTTCAAATGCCAACTGATGTTCATACAAACATTTGTCTATGTGCGCCTTTTTCATGGAGTCTCTGATGTGTGTGGTTATTAGCACAGGGTCAGATATTTGTCTGCTGCAATAACTGGCCAGACTGAAGATGGATCACAAAGAGAATGCATTGTCAGCTACAGCAAATGAGGTAAGAGCTAGGGCCTTGCCATTGTTGAGAATATGTGGCTAATGCTATTTTGTTAAATGTCATATTTGCTTGACACAAACTTGCCAAGTGAATTGCCACTTACCAAAATGTTATTACTATAGTTCAAGTAGTTAGGAATTTATCGACACAGATGTGACTATTTCCACCTGCTTGATGTTTACACAGGCTACTGTGGGCAAAAGCCATGGTGTTGGTCCTTTGATTGATTTAATGGCGTCTTGTTTTAGCTGGTTTTTGATCTCTTCAACTATTTTCATCAAACTCTCTTCATTGTTGAATATTGAATGAGGTGCCCCTGAAATGTTTTGCCACAGGGTTGACTTGCTCATCAATGTGTAAGAAGGTTTGCGTGTATTTGAGTTGCCTGTGCCCTGGAATAAGCTAGTCGAGAGAACATTTTTACCACGTGTAGCAACAGAAATAGTAACTTGGGTTATTAATTTAAACAAGCCTTAAAGAAGACCTATTGTGTCTGCTGATTGAAAGCATAGGAGGTATCCAGCGTCCTTTACTTCCCCAACCACATAAACCACAAATCCGCAGCATGGGAGCCGTGAGTGAAGAATGGGAAGAAATAACCCAGGTGCTTGAATGTCTTAGTTGAGTGGTATGCGTAAAGGCAAACATTTGCAAGCAGAAGGACAATTCTCACTTGTAGGTTTGTGAATTCGACATTTGTGAGTTCTACAATGGTGGCACCATTGTGTATAAGAAAAGGTATAATTTCCCCATTTACATCAATATTGAGAATGAATTTTAGAAGTTCATTGTTCTCATCGGTGAGAACAGGTTAGCAGCCCTGGACTGACCAACTTCAGAGGAGTGCAGATCTGCCAGCATTTACGCTAATGCAGAGGCATGATTTTGATGCATGTTTATTTCCACCACATCCATGATACATTTTCTCTGCCACCGGACAGAGAATTAATTGCGAAAGCCAACCTACAGAGTGGTATCAAGTGCCTTTCACAGATTGCCTTTTCTGGGGTGATTTCTGATACGATGTAGACTTGTCTACCTCAGAGTCAAGCGTGTGTTTCTATACACAACCGTGGGTTGGAATTCAGCAGTGTGATATACACTGATCATCTTGAAAATATGTTCAAGTTTGAGGTTCTAGTAATAGTTTCTGGTGAAAAGCAGTCAACTCACAACCAGCAGTGACCTCAGACTGCAGCGCTTCATCATAGTTACAGCTATCAAGCTCACAATGTTGACCGCATTCTTTCAGCTTGATGACAAGCGTCCATCATCTCTTAGGCTTTCTGCATAGTGAAAGGAACACGCAGCGTTCATAGTCCACATTCTTTTTTGGCAGAACATGTGTCATCAAGTGTTTAAGTTTGTCATGTATCAGATTCACTGTCCTGAAAGTGGAAGAGAATATCTCTTACGCGGATCCAACGCAGTTCATGTGAAGGCTCACAGGTGTCCGTCATTGTCAGTACTAGGAGCACCTGCATGCATCCACATCAAACCCTTTTATTCATGGACGCCACTTTGGGCCCAAAGTTGGGTGGCAGTGAGGGGGGATTCCAACTGAACATCCAGGAAGGTGAGCCTAAGGATGTACCTGTGAGTGCAGCAGACTTCCCAAAGTGCATGACAGAGGACATGGAGGGACCTACCTGAGCCTTTTATTCAGGCTTTTCTTCCTCCGATGATGGCATTCGGGTTGTTGGCCGGCTGTCAGCAGGCACATAACAGGCAGAGACCAGCAGGCATAGGGTACACTCGGGGACAAACCACCTTCATCAAACTGAGACGTTGTGGATTATTGATGTTTGAATAAAGGGGAGAAGAATCTCGAAAGAGGGTTTTATTTCCGTAAACCGCAGTAGCTTGATTTCTTAGCACCATATACATACAACACATAACGTGTATACATCTAACCTTGCAGGTTTATAGCGGGGAGCGAGTGCAAAGGCGTCTTTTATCTTAGACTTTTGCCACCAGTTCCTGCTTTGGCCGCACCACATGCTCTTCCCGCCATGTTTCTGGTAGGATGTGATAGAGCAGTGCCTCATGATGGCCTAGTCAGAACGATGCTCACGTCACACATAACAAACAACGACACTTCCCTACTGCAAAATGTCCGAGCCCTGTGAAATGCATGCTATCCATAGCCAAATATGCTCTCAAAAGAGTAAGGATCATAACTTTTGACATGGATAATATGTTAACACTTCTCTTTCGTGCATTCTTTGTGATATAAACCCCACTATATGTAGTAACACTTATATGTATACTGAAATTGAGTATTGTGCTCTGTGGTCCAGTTTTCCAAACATTTTTCCAAACTACCTGTGCAAACGGACAGTCCCATTTGCAAAAAATAGCATTTTGCTTACGATTATATATACAAATCATCTTTGGGCTCCACAGATAAATCTGTATGGATGCAATTTACTCTCTGCAAGCATGAGCTAAATCTGGCTGTACCGGCATGCCCAGGAGTTATTTCTAGTGCTAATGAACGCACTTTTCAAATTTCGAAAGAGTGGTGCCCATCCAGACAATTTCCTTGCACCTGTGAAGATCTAGCAATCCAGAAATGTCCCTCCTGTGAACAGTCCTACCACATCTGCATGGGTGGAGTCCCTGGGGCCTTCTGATGTCACCAGGCCCTGGTCTTGTAGCCACAGTGTGGAGGGGGGACGTGTTTAATGTAATGTGTGCTTGTTTGCCCCTCCCACAAACATGCAGGTCCCATTTGTAGATCAAGCCCCATTTCCTTAGTGATGATTCTGATGTCATAAATATCAGGCATAATGTTATATGTGATAATCTTCAATACTTGTAACGAGACCACTTCATAACCTTATCCTTTGTTAGAACTGCCATTTTTTATGTCTGGCCTAGAGACCTTTTAGCACTTCTCTAGCCTCATCTTGTTGAGAAAAAGAATAATATAAGTACATATATAGCTACAGGGTTTTTTGGTCTGCCCTCCCATTTTGCTTCTACCCTAGTATGTGTCGTGACCTGATAGGGTGGGCGACCGACAGTAGGGCGTTAGGACCCTGTGTGTCCTGAGGGAGAGTGACCAGGTCATCACCGGACACCAGATCCGGTGAGGGGACAGGAAGAGGACAGACAATGACCAGGACAGGGACGAGGACGGACGTGCTGACGAGCAGCTGTACAACATGATAATAAAAGAAATACCCGACTAACCTGTGTCCTGTATTTGGTGTGCCGCCCAGAGAACAACCACGACACGACAACTGGCGACGAAGGAAAGTGACGAACACGCGTGGATCGTCGAGCAACAACTTGATGGCTGGAGATACACTGAGAGCCCACCCTGGAAGTGTAAGAGGCTCAAGAAAGACTGCCCCTTGAGCAGCGACGCGGGAGCCCACCGCGACTGACACCGATGAAGACCAGCGCGGATGCGGTAAGCGCTGGGAAATAAGGGCATGATTTGAAACGGCTGGCGCGAGCCATCGCGAGAATATCGAGAGTCTCGGCGGCCATATTAGAATAAGGCGAGCTGAGCCAATGGGCACTAAGAACAGCAGTGGCGGCCATCTTATGAACAGGCAATGCGATTATGACCGCGAAATAGCGCGAGAACAGCGGCGGACATCTTAGATCAGGAAACCAGCATAGACAACAATGGAGCGGCCATTTTAAGGCCAAATAACGTCGCGAAAACAAGGAAATGAAAAAGAAAAGACACCCAGAAGCCAGAAATAGAAAAACTAAGGAGAATAAAGGGGCATGATAAGGAAAGAAAGAACAAAGAGTACCAAAGTATTGTGAGAACGACGGCGGACATTTGAATGGGACATTCAAGAAATGATCATAGGAAAGAGCAGAGCAGCCATTTAAAAGCCAGGCAAAAGGCAAATAAGAAGAATAACATGTGAAAAGTGAAGAATAAAGGACAAACAAAGCGCATAAAGGGCGCACAAGTGGAAAAAGAGCAATAAGACAAAGAAAGAAGACAGTGCAATAAGAAAAGAGAAAACAAAAGAATAATAAGTGAAACAAAGAGAAACAAAGAGAAACAAGAAAAGAAAATATATAAGAAAGGTGCAAAAGAGAGTGGAAGAAAGAGAGTGGAAGAAGCCAGAGAAGGCTAAATAAAAGACAGAAAAGAGAAATAAAGAAAAGAAAGGAAAATAAAGGAAATAAAAAAAAGAACAACAAGGAAACAAAAGGACAAAGATCGCACAAGGAAAAAGAAAGAGCAAAGGAGAAGTTACAAGAAAATAAAGAAAAGAAGAAAACAGAAAGAGAAGTAAAGTAACAAGGAAAGAAGGGACAAAGACCACTCAGAGAAACAGAAAGAGGAAAGGAGAACACGAAAGAAAAGAAAACAAAAGGAAAGACACAAACATAAGAAATAAGTCGCAAATATAAAAAAAAAGGAAATAAAGAAGAAAAGACTAGGAAAGCCCAGAAGAGGCCAAATAAGAATTTTGTAGAAATAAAGAAAAGAAAGGACAAATAAGAAAGAAGTAAAAATAAAGGAAAGCCAGAGATAAGGCTAAATAAAGGACAGAAAAGAGAAGTAACAAAGAAAAGAGGGACAAAGACACACAAAGATAAAGAAAGAGGAAAAGGACAGAAAGAAAAATAACAAAGAAAAGAGGGACAAAGAAC
>NC_136061.1:1397658787-1397747287 GCF_964261635.1 Lissotriton helveticus | reverse complement strand
ACCACGACACGACAGTATGCACAAACAGTAGGGGGTGGGCAGAAAATTCCACTCCACCGGTGCAGTTCGCAGAGTTTTGCCCACTCTGCATTCCGTTTGGAATGCAGAGTTCTGGCAAAACTCTGCCAACCGCCATTTGATGAAGTTTTTTATTGCACGTGACTTGCCAATGTTAAGTTGGCGAGCAAGAATATGCCTCCCCTAGTGCGAATTATGGGTGCTAGAATGCATCCCGGTTTGATTTCTCAAAGCAGGTAGTCACGACCATTCACGTTGAGAGAGCTGCTACTCAAATAGAAAATCTACTTAAGCGGCAGAAAAAAGCAACATCCTCTGGCACACTGTGTGGTGCTGTTCACACTGATTTGAAAACACGAAACAACCTCCCAGGGCTAAAAGCTTGAGCAGTGCAACTTGCAGAATTTCGCCCGCGGACCAACGCCGAATTTTATGAAGTTTTCATGTTACTCTGGGTGGTCTGTCCATCTACCCATTCCAAGTCAGTCCTATTGGCTTTGTCAGCCCTTGTTTTTAAGTGTGATCTGTGAAATTATATATAGTTTCATCACACTCTGCTTATTTAATGTCAGGACATTAGAAACTAGCATCGGCCAAAATGCTCTGGCTGTAAAAGTCTAAGCTTTTGGGTTTGCCAATGCTGTTTTGTATAAAAGAGATAAAAAGACTCCACTCAAGTGTTCAGTGGAAGGATGCAACTCATCCAACCAGAATGCTGTGACACTGAATTTCTCCTGGGTGAGACTAACACAAGAACAGGGAGAAAAGCCATCAAGAGCAGAGACTTGATACGGACAACAAAGTCATTCTATCATAGCCAAGGAGAGGACTCAAAGCCCACTCTTAGTAAATGTTATGTACTAGAACCAGCTGTCTGTAACCAATACCTAAAAATAGCAAGGGAACCAAGGTACAGATGGAGTCCCTTTTAGACCCTTTTAAAGACAATTTTGCACTTTGTGCTCAATTTTAGCCAAGGTTTTTAAATCTTTTATTAAAGGGGCCCCCATTTTGTCATTGAAAATGGGGTGGATATTCCTATTTTCAAGAAAGGGGACAGACACTTCCTTTGATGCTATTGTCCAATTTCCCTCTAAAATAGCCGTCTCAAAATTCTTGCCAGAATTATTGCCACTAGGCTCGAGGGCTGACTGAAGAAAAATCAGGCTATTTCTAAAGTGCAGTTTGGGTTTCACCCTGGTGTGGGCACGGTTGAACAATGGCCGAATCTTGAGCTGGTAATAATGATATATGTCAATGCAAGGAGGGGGTCCATTCACCTAAAGTTTATGGACCTTTCCTCTGCCTTTGACTTGGTCAACAGGTCCAAGTTGTGGGGCAGTATGGCTACGATGGGAACAGATCAAGCTATAATTGGTTTATTGCAGTGGCTGCATTGGGACTGTCTGATTAGCGTGAGGTGTGGTCGTGAGGGTGAACTTTTCCCTGCTATCAAATACTTGCAGGGTTCAGATAGAGGTGCGTGATGGCTTATTTTTCATCTATATTAATGATCTAGAGTTTCACCGGAGTAAAGCGGGGAAGGATATACCGAAGGTGAAATAAGGCGCCCTCCCTCTTTTACTATACACAAACGGCACAGTTTTAATTTCGAGAACCGCTAATGAATTACTTCGCCTTTTATATGCTTTTAACAATTGTATGGGGGAGCTCCACCTTAAAATCAATCGAAGCAAATCTGTTGCTATGTGCATCGGCCTCAAATACACTAAAACCAGGTCATTTTTCTTGGAAGCGTCTCAAATTTTTGTTGGGTGAATACTTTTCACCATCTTAGTATCCCCATAGCCCAAATTTGCGTGGGCACACTCTTTTTAACAGCAGGGGAACACACTGCCGTAGAGTCATCTTTACTTTTTTGTGCCGACTATGGCACAAGTTGGTGCGTGAGATGATCAGCGTGTACAAATCAAGTGTATTGCTGTAGCTACATACTGCACCGGAGTTTGGAGGTACATGGATGCGGGTCCTTTGCAGAGGGTTGAGAACAAATTCTTACGCTGACTTTTGGCAGTCTCTCAATCAGCTCCTTCATTCATGTGCCATACTGAAGGTTGGTTTGCCCCCTATGGAGGACAGGATCAAGTTGAACCCCCTGTAACTCTGGATTAGAATTTGGGGTAAACTTGGTCCCTCTCTTTCAAAAGAAATATTGGAAGATTGTCTTTCTCAGGATCATCCCCAGGTGATCCCATGGACTACATAATTATATTAAGGAGGGCTGTAGGGACTCAGGTTCCCTGAGCTATTTTTTAATCTGTTAAACATTAAGCAGGATGTAATGACCCAGGTGAAAGCGGCATTTAGAGAAAGGCAGGACACCGTTTACCAGGCAAATTTTAACAAACTGGGTAGTAGCACTAACTACAATTCAATTAAAACATTGCCAGGATGTGATTTTATCTAAAATTAATTTTTAATTCACAAAGTAAATTTTATATGACTAGGTTTCGTTACACCTTATATTTACTCGTGGCCTTTCCCAGGGATGTTAACTGGAGCAGCATTATGCTAAGTTGCCCTTGTGATAATACCTCCAAACAAGGAACCATGAACTTTATTCTCTTCTGACATCTATGCTCCCTTCCCCGGAAGAGTTTTTTTTACCCCAATTCTGCTAAGATCTAAGCTACGGTCTCACAGAAAGGCATTTATCTTTATGCAAAATTTGTGCAATTTGGAACTCTGTGGTGCATTAGTCCATTTTGTGCACTTTGCACTGAGAATAAGAATTAGCTATGGGTCTGTATAATGCACTTTATGAATGTATTTGGCTGCATTTATATTTCGGCTTAGTTTTTAAGTCTTTGTTTTTTAATCTTCATAAGTTATTATTTTTATTGTTACATGTTTTAACTTGTGCTTTTATCACTCTGTAAGCCGAATAAAGCATATGTGACTGACTGACTGACTGACTGAATGACTGACTAGTAGCAGAGTTAACGAGGTGGCGAGGCTCGGAGATCAGTTTTCTAACAACACTTCTGGGTGATTTTATTACTCAAGAATGGTAGAACTGTTCTGACCCAAACACTCTAGGCACAGAACTCGCACAAGAGTGAAGGGCTCTTTGTGATTTGTTGGAAATCATTTAAGCCGGTCCTGGTAGACTAGGACATTTTTTGTCCTTTCTTGTGTTTATTCAGTAGGTGTCTTTTACAAAAACACATTTGCATTAGCTTTGTCACAAATATGTATATTTAACTTAACTTTAAGGATACATATATGAAATTCCACAAGGGGTTCCCAGAAATGTAATGAGAGATTTTACATTTGGTTACTTCATTTTAGGAGAATACATTTTTAAAACGAACATTGCTCATAAAATAAGCTTATATTGATACTGGGAGGTAGTTGTGGGGCAAAGAAGGCTGATATGTATGCTTTTATTTTGGGAAAGTCACAACCTCAGGTGATTTAGGTGATTTAAAACGGTGAGATATGAGTGAGCAACTAAATAGAGGGGTTAAACAGAGAAGCACTTTGGAGAAGAGCAAGAGGATGGAATGTTTGCATTGCAATCCAGGAGGCACTATTCTATATAATAAATGTACACTGAATAATCACTCACTACAGTCTGTATCTCATGTATGCATTACGTATGGAAAGCAATATTTTTAGTTCTATGTTTTCCACTGCAGCAGGCCTCTTTAAGATTTTAGGCAGAACTCCTAAATGCACGTAAGACGTATTGGAACGGCTAAGAACCTCTGAGTGATTGGCATATGTTGTGTGATGTGGATTTTGCATAAGTTAACCTTTATACTTTGTTGCTCCTGAAGCCTATTTTGCCTTCAGTGTTTTGGGCCACGTTGTCCAAAAAGTGCTCCTAGCCCATTCTCTCGGCTGCATATGCACTTGCGTGCAGGATCTAAAAACGTATAATTTCAAATCATTGTAATACCTACTTTAGTTTTTCTGTATTACCCCTCTACCAACAAAAAAATGTTGCTAGTAAAAAGATTCAGCCTACTTCAAGATGCTTTTGTAGTAAAATGTGAGCATGTGGAAAAAAATCACTGTATACTACTAAGAACCAGAGATCAGAGAAAACCGGGTGAAATGGTTAAAATAGGGGCAGCACAGCAGACAAATGGAAGAGGTTGTGTGTCTGGTATTAGATCTGATCTCCATTTAGAGTGAAAGTTGTTGCCGTGGAGATGGCAGTTTCCCATTGTCGAGGGCGACTTGGAATGGATTCTTGGCTTTGGCTGTATTCTTGGACGCTGGTGATCCTCGCTGCTAATGGCTAACAATCACCTACTACATAGAATGTTATAGTAACCTTTTGTAGTATTGTTTACTCGTCTACTATTTAAAGAAATATTCATTGAGAAGCAGCGCATGTAGAGCTGCCCATGAAATAATTAATTCATTGATGATTTCTTCAAATTGCTGAATAAGAGACAAGTGACAAGTTGTCTTCATGACCTGCATGTATAATGTACTCCATCTTGCTTACTGGCAAAGGTTTTTAAGCAGAGTCAGACTGGCCTATAGGGCAATCTGTCAGCTTCCAAACAGTTGGTCTCACAGATGAGTGGATGCACTGTTTTTAGGTTGAGCCTAGAGTCAGCGCGCATGTACTGCTCTGCGATACATTCTGTATTCACTCACACACACACACCCACCGATTTTCATTGGTTGATTGGTCTGCCTTTACAAATTTCATAGTTCTGGTTCGTGAATAGTGTCCATTTGTCCTGGCTTCTGGCTGTTTTGTTCCCACCCTAGCTACTGGCCCTGCTACGTGGACCCTTTCACAATGGCCCATATGTTTTGTTTAGCTGCATTACCTTTCCTTTAATTCCTTCTGTTCAGGAGTTTTGTTTTTTACATTCCAACTGCGTTTCACCGGCAGAGAATGCGCGTTCTCGTTACATGCAACTTGTTAACAACTTTAGAGAGTATGGCTCTACCAGCAGATGCGCTCTCTGCAACCCGGAGCTCTTTGACTTGTGCTACGAGGTGGGCTCACTGTAGACCAGCACCTGTGACTGATTACTTGGTGGCTGTGAGCCGCGCTCCCACAACCGACACTGCCGTGCTGAAGATGAAATGCCACCCCCTTGCTATGCTTTCGAGCTGCGTTACAGGTACAGAGTTCATTAGGGGCCAAGCTGCTCATGGGGGTGAGTGGGCTGACAACCTGCTTCCCTCCCGTAGAAAGTGTTGGGTTCTGTTTCGCCTGCTAGAGCACTCGCTAGTGCTGCTGCCATGACGGCCCGCCCTTCACTGTCACATGAAATTTGGAGTTCAGTGAAAGCAACAGATGAGCCATGGAGCTGTCGACGGTGAACCTGAAGGTAAAAGGAATGAGTTTGAGGGAAGGGACCTGGCGCAAGGGGTATAAGAGTGAGCGGGTGAAGTCGCCACTGCTTGTTTTTCCCCTTCTCTCTATAGAATGGGCTTTTAATGTGTAGCCAAGTGAAAGGCTGCTAGTAAAATGTAAAATTTGGCTCAGAGACTCGTCAGGGTCCCACGACATATCGAAGTACCTCCAGGAGCTGAGCGTGAGGCGGCTCGGCGAAGGCAGCTGGGAGGAGCCAGGCCTGTGGGGGGTCCCTGGTCATGGCTCGGATCTCAACGCTCTCTGTTTAATGTTACTGTAGATTTCTGGTTTTAGGCTTCTATTTCCTGACATTATGTATAGTTAGCACTCGCTGTTTACGAGTTGCTAATCTAACAGCAGCCGTTAGTCTTCCACCTCGTACATAAATCTGCCAGGTTATTTCAGAATTCTTTGGTATTCAGCGCATGAGGGTTAAGTGAATGGTTGCTGAGCTTTTTAGCTGTGGGACACTGAATCAGAACTAACTTGAGGTTTGCCAACCTTGGAAGGCTGCGTGTGTCTTGCAGAGACTGGAGCTAGTGATATGCCGATATCGGCAGCGAGTGTTTAACTCCTTGAGGTAACTGACTGTCAGGTGCGGAATACTTTCTGTAACAATCGAACTGTTTGGTAACCTGTGGGAATTCAGACATGCTCTTTATTTCTAAGGCACTGGGTATCTGTTGCAAAGAAATACTGCTAGAGCAATTTGCACACTGTACTCCTTCAAGTGATTCCCAGCACTTTTGGTCCAAGACTGAAGGAGTGCAGAGTCTGAGCTACTTCTTTAAAATACCAGACAGCGCCATGTCCAAAGACAGACCATGTTTCAAGCCCTACACTTCCTTCTTCCAAAGATCAGTTAGTTCACATGAACTCAAGGAAGGTGCATCTCACATCCAGAATGCATTGCTGTGCTTGGTAAAGGCCCCTGACATGGAAAGATCAGGTGACCCTGCCTTTTTAACCACCTCTGATGGCTTGATGCACACATTGGTGAATATTGTGAGAGAACTTGAATAAAAATATGGCCAGGGACTACCGGAATTATCCCCCCCCTTTGTGTTTAACCAACATTTATTCAAAAGGACATGAGGGATGTCTTTGGAGGCGGGGATCGTACAACCCCCGGCCCTATTTATTAAAACATAAAATCAAATAAAATTGAAATAAACAATATTTACACATTTTTTATGCAGAAAACGTTGCATGACATTTGATTACAATTAATATATATAGATATCAGATGGCTAACCTTAACATACTTCTAGTACAAGGTATTTCCTATCCGAATCTAACATATGAACCATAATCATACATTAATTACTTTTCTGCGTATCCTATTTGGGCCTACGGCAAGGTCGCTAACTGATGTCAGAGCCTTATCAATTAACCACGCCCTCCAGTAGGAGTGCGCATGCGCAGAGGGCCCATTTACCGTGAGGGTACTTACCCCCACCCGGTTACCCCCGTACACTCTATTAACTCCTTGAAAGGGCGCCCTTGCATCTCTGTGCCGTTTACTGACGTCATTGTGCACATGCGGGGTGGCCAACCAGCCTAAAGAAAGCGTGACTCCCCCCCCCCCCCCCCCCTCCCCTGCACCCCTCCTGCCAACCGGCTGTACCGCCCCTGGAGTTCTAGGAGAGACCACTTGTCCCTCCCCTTGGGCGACCCGATTCAAGAATGGCGTCGCCCTCTAAGGACCTTACGTTTACTGCTCACCAATCATGACCTTACTGCCTGACCAAGGAATAGCAATAAATACGACGATTAATGACCTGTAAACGGGATAAAGTTCTAAGGAACAAAATTAAACATACAACACACTTTTCAACCATATACATTGGGAAAAACATATGAAACAATCTTCATAAACACAATACCAATATGTGCTTTGTGGAATGGTGGGTGGGGAAAGAGAATTACAGCCTCCTAGAGGCTTGGGGGGTCAGACCGTGGAGTGCAGGGTCAAAGAGGCCGACTCCCTTGCTTCCCGGCCTTTTAAACCCCCTACTGGCCAGGCCGGTTCTAACCGGCCTGACCTTCGCTCCACAGCGACCCGGAAGCGATTCAATCGCTTCGGGTCACTGGGGAGCCCTGTATCCAATCCACGACGCGGCACGCCCGCCGCGTCATAGTGACGCAGCGGGGCGCGCCCACCCACGGAGAGCCGGTGGGGGGGCGTTGCCCCACCATACTTGCGGCGGGCCAATGCCGTCCCCGTCTTTCTCATTACCACTTTCATGCAGTCTTCTATTTGGAAACTGCGCAGTTAGTAAAATAGTTGATATTCCACATTCTTCTTCTCCCCCTTTTAGAGAATGCTGTTTTTATTTGAATGCCATTTTTTTCTCTTCTCAGTGCTTAATTTGAGCCGGTGGTTTCCGGTGCTCAGCACCGGCACTTAATTATCCACACTGGTGCTTGTTACAGTGGCGCTGTCTACCTAATTTAGAGATGACAACTGTTAATTATTAATTAAATATACATTAAAAATAATGACTATTACCTGCTGGCCAAGCCATTCTTATGGCTTTGGGGTCCTGAAATAGTCTGCATTGTCACACTTGTTGTGTGTTGGTTAGTAGTTATGTTATTACTATTATTGGCAGCATAGCAGGGGCAACGTGTGGTGCAAGCTGCAGTGGTCTTCTGCCAAGAGCCATGGCACTTTTCTTTTATTTATAACTTAAGCACTGCCTCCTCCCACTTTGTGGCAATATGGAGTATTATTCCTCTTTCCTGGATTGGTCAGGTATACCTGTAGGAGTGCAGGTAAGTGCTTGAAAAGCAGGGCGGATGTTTATGAATAGCCACAAATAATGGCTTCATCACCCTGTTTCTACTGCATTGCCTTAAACTCAGTGTTGGCATTACCCGGAGAAGACTCGTCTACTCATCTTAGTGTGACTTACGAATGTATTGGTTGCACCTACATTGTGTGATGACTTTTTGCCGGAGTCATGCGATCATGACTTAGAATGTTTTGAATGTAGAAATTACACAAGAGCGCAAACAATCATTGAAAATTATCTCCCAAAAGTGCCTGCTTCTTGAAAATGGTGACAAACGGATCTCTTGCCAGGCAAATGGATACATTTTCAAAGCACTACCTATTGGTATTAGTGAGAGACCACCAGTGTGCAGGGCACAACACAAGCACGGAACGTGCATGATACCTCGGCTGAGAAACTCGTTTATCACTAAATGAGCCAGGTTTTTGTGGTCCTGATCTTCGCAGACCTGAAAGCGCCATTCATCCCAGGGAGGATGCAAATAGCCATCTCAATGCATCCATTCATGCTGCCAGTTGGGCAGAAGAGGGACATTCAAAAACAGGATTTAAGCTAGAAAATTAGCTGAAAATCTTCTTTGGAGTGAAGTGGAAAAAAAACTGAAAGGTGCATGACTAACCCACACATCTCCAAAACATCGAGCACATCTCTGAGGGCCTTTTCTACAGGCAAATCGCCACGGAATAAGTTTTAAAAAAAAAAAGCATTCCTGCATCATCGTACTGAAAGGCAAGTAGAGATCCTCGGTGCCTGCTTTTACTCTTACGTCTGTGATTACAAAAATGTATATATAATAATCACCGGAAGTCATTGGGTCTTCCCTGTGTTATGGTGATTACCATCAGCTGGGGATGTTGTGCTGAAAATACATTTGGGCGAGCGTTTGTTTCAGTAATGTGCCATAATGTGCTGTATCGCTAAATACGTATAAGGTCCTAAAGGCGAGACAGATTGCATTGCATTGCAAATGCTTGCTTGGGTCTGTCTGTCTTATGGTCTGCTGAGCCGATTTTATTGCTGATATGTTAATGTTACCACAAACATTGCCTGCAGTGAGTACAAATGCATTCAGCCTCCCATACCATGCAAAACACTTCTTTACAAGTTTAAAATTGGCCTATTTTGCAAAATGTGGACCACTTTTTTAAGCTATCCGATTCGTTAATGAGGGATAATTTTAACTTGGTGCCCAAGCCTATTTTCTGTTCCATTTACTACACTGTCTTCATTGTGTATTGTTGTGTTTGAATTCACAATCCGTTAAAAAGGTAAATAGTACAATTCTACTTCTGCAAGCTTGCATAGACACCCTTGAAGGTGTAAATTAATATCTTTGCATAAAAATCTCCATAATTGGTCTGGTCACAAATGAAAAACTTAGTTGCAGATCATAAACAAGCATTTACAATGCAACGGTTTCGCCTTTGGAAAAGTTAGAGCTATTGGCATTGTAAATGACACATTTTTTATTTATGTGTTGGTTTTGAAAACAGATAAATAAATGGCATTGTCATTTACATTGCCAATAGCTTAATCTCTCGCAAATGTGAGACCTATTGTACCCTACGGACAAGGTCCGCAGACAGCAATTACTACCACACACACACACACACCCCCAGAGCCAGACACACACACACACACACACCCCCAGAGCCAGCCACACACACACACACACACACCCACACACCCAGAGCCCCACACACACACACACCCAGAGCCCCACACACACACACACACACACCCAGAGCCACACACACACACACACCCAGAGCCACACACGCACACACACCCACTCTCCCCGTGCCTAACAAAACAAGCCCCCACCGCTTCGTGGCACTCTACACTCTCTCTCTTGTATCAACCGGTGGTGCACTTTGGCCATAGAGCCTACTGTTCAGTCAACCAAATAACTACCTTCTGTGGGCACAGGCCCAGTAACACATTGTCCACTGAGGCAAACACGTCTCTAATCCCTGTATGGTGGTGGTGGCACGTTCGTCACTGTCCTGTACCGATGACCATCCCTCACCCCATGAGACAGTGTCCACTGTCCTGGTTCGTCAGTGCCCGCTGCCACTGTGTATACTCTCCGTGTATATGTTGCTCCCTGTAGCGCTGTAAACACACTTGCCTCCCTCTTCCTAATACTCCAGTTTAACCCTGTCCCGGTACGTCACTTTAGTGAACTCTCTGCACGAACTCATCTGACAGCGGCTCCTTACTGTAGTGATGGTGGGGGCGACCGTGTGTCTGTGCCCCCTGCTACTTCCCTTCGCAGCCGCGGTAAAGTAAATACGGCTAGCCACATGTAAACAAAGGCGCACAGTCTGCACTCACTACTCTGCACACTCACTCTGCACACTCACTCTGCACACTCACTCTGCACACTCACTCTGCACACTCACTCTGCACACTCACTCTGCACACTCACTCTGCACACTCACTCCTCTGCACCCACACTCTGCACCCACACTCTGCACCCACACTCTGCACCCACACTCTGCACCCACACTCTGCACCCACACTCTGCACCCTCACTCTGCACCCTCACTCACTCTGCACCCTCACTCACTCTGCACCCTCACTCACTCTGCACCCTCACTCACTCTGCACCCTCACTCACTCTGCACCCTCACTCACTCTGCACACTCACTCACTCTGCACACTCACTCACTCTGCACACTCACTCACTCTGCACACTCACTCACTCTGCACACTCACTCACTCTGCACACTCACTCACTCACTCTGCTCACTCACTCACTCTGCACACTCACTCACTCTGCACACTCACTCACTCTGCACACTCACTCACTCTGCACACACTACTTCACTATCTGTACTCTGCGCACTCTGCACTCACACTATAATAATCCTTATGTCCTGCAAAAAATAAGCATGGCAGTGGCATGCATGATGAAAAGCACTGAACTGTACTGATACTGATGCAGAGTTTAGTGGTTTAGGCACCTGCTGCCAACATTTCTATGCAGCCTGCAAGACATGTTGGCCAACTCAAACTCTTCTTGTTCTGAGATTAATAAAGTCAGTGCCTTTGAGTTGGATAACCAACACGTTAGCATCTATACAAACCTCACCCACATTCTTTCTACTAATCTTTCCACCCCCTCCCCCAAACACATTACTTTTGCTAATGACTTGATGGTCGTACTTAGGAAATTTCATGCATAGTTATCAAGTGTACCCTTTAACCCCTTGACCAGTTAGCTATAAATACTCCAATGGGCGCTTGTCTTAAATGCTAGTGTTTTCACACATTTGATCAATATTTGTCACATCCTTTGCATACGCTTGAATTAAATGAGCACCATGAAGTGACTATTTGGTGACCTAAATGTATGGTACAATTTAAATATGTACCAACCATCAATTCAGTTTTGGCTTTAAAGTAGTGTAGTGGCACACTTCTGTGTTTGTGTGATGCTTCATATATGTATGCACAATAGATCTGATACCGATTCTGAAGACCGATGCCACCTCTTGAGACCCCACACATTTTTTTCACATTCTCACAGTATCCATAATTTTCACATTTACTACATATACTATGTTTTTATAGATTGTTTATGAACGTTCAACCTTTTAATACCTCATGTGAAGTAACCAGGCACAGTGCTTCGTTAATTTCGCTAATGCCCTGGTGAATATGGGGACCAGGTGTGATGGTGTTCAGCTTTGCTGCCTTAAACTTCTGACACATACTTGGAGAACAGTCTGACGAATGGCAATTCAAAGTACTCTGCAAGTACAGCGGGCCCTATGGGAGGTCATCCCTTGCCCTACTTTTCAGTAATTGGGTAACTTTTTACAACACAGCTGATGGAGTGCATTTAGTAATATTAACATGGTAAAATCTGGTTGAGTGATAACTCTCCCGAAAGGCAATCTGGCAAATGGTTGCTGATTTTTCTGTTCCCAGAATGCCCAACTGAAAATTGCAACAATTTGCAGAAGGTTTCAGCCATTGACTCTTGACATTTATTATTTGACTACCCGTTTGCGGATGTTCATCTTCAGAGGTTGCAGAACGCTGACCAATTCTGCCAGTCTACTCGCCACTGCTTGCTACATCATTTACTTTTAATTCACCTTTTCATAACCCTTTTGGTGGACATAAACTATCTAGTCCCAAGGGTAGTACTCTGCATTTTGGGAAAATCTCGTACCATTAGACTAGATTTCCTTCTCTCCTCTTCCTTTTAATTGCAAATGCATAGTGTTTTGTGTTAAAAAATGTATTTCCTCAATTACGCGTCCATGCTTCTGGTTCGAATCCAGCTTGCGTGTATTCAGTAATTTGCTCAGCACTTGTATCGCTGGGAAGCCCTTGCCCTAGAGGCCCCAGCATAATTCTGGATTTGCTTGAGGTACTGGGCTCAGATCCGCTGTGCAGTTTGGTTTAGTCATACTAAAAAAAGCCATTCGCAAGAGTTTTATTACAGTTCAAGAATTTAAATATGCAAGCCAAATTGGAGACTTACTCAAAGGTTTACTTCTCGAAGTTCTGGAAGAGGCACACCTCAAACTTTGTGTAGACCTACACAAAAACTCAATTTTGATGTGTCCTAATAAGGCGTCCCCAAAAGTTAAACACATTTTGTGGAGATGCGCGTGAACGTGGAAGTTTGGCTGTTGAGTAAATTGTGGCCAGATCACATATTGCTTACTTTTGACTTTTAGTGTGTCGGTTGCTTGGCAAAAGCATACATCCTAGGCAGCTTGTGGTACTAACTGGTGTTAAGTGCAATAAAGATTACATTAGTTGCACATTTTGGTGTTGTAGAGGGTATGGTAACAGCTTTCTTAATCTGTGTGCCTTGGTGCACAAAGCAATTGTAATCGTAGAGCTCCTCCGCTGTATGGCATATTATTTAGCTGCCCGCTTTTTAAAAAAAAAATAAGAAATTGATTCGGTTTAATTAAAATAGTGTAGGAATGCTTCAGAAGATTGCATGAACGACTATGTGCGCTGTGACAGTGTTGTATGGTGTCCTTTGATCTCATTTAGTACGACGAACACGATCTTGGTACTTGCTGCTTTCTCCCATCGAAATCGGGTCCTGCAGTTCTCCTGTGAAATCCGCTTCTCCTTTGCCCTGGTTCAGAACGGTTGGGGGATGGGGATAGCTATGCAAGCGTTGAAGACAAAGAGCAGACAAGAACATGCGCATTGCTGTGTTTAGTGAAGCTAGGATCGGTATGCTTTTATGTGCACACAGCTAGCAGGACGACTCTCGCATTGGTTTTAAGCCCCAAGCGGTCCCACCGTGTTTGTGAGGCTAAATAAAGACCCCAGCGGCCCGAAATTAAATGTCGAGATCCGTGATCAAGGCTCCAACAGAGCCAGACTGAAAGCTTATAGTTTTAAGAGAACCTGGTAATCTGTTGTCCACCTCGATTGGCCCAGAGCCAGGAGTCAATTTGCTTAAAAAAAATATGCCCCAGGCACCGGCCTTTACTTTAAAAGTGTTAGAGAGACGTCATTTGAATCGGCTACATCAGTTTTAAACTGCTCGCGCTACAAGTCTCTTTCCTGGCTTGCTTGACAGGAAGAAAGCATAGAGTACTAAATCCCAGGAAAAAGAAACCAGTGGACACCATGAAAACAAGCACCTACGGGCACACGGGTACGGACAGCGGGGGGGGGGCGGGAACGGCGCATGGACAGCGGGGGGGGCGGGAAAGGAACGCACTCACCTGGACTTCCGGCGGCCGTGGTCGGCATAATGACGGACACAGACACCCCAAAAAAAAAAGCGAAACTCCGCCCACCGCCCGATGACGATGCAAAAAGGGTGGAGAGCGAAAAAATGCAGGAACGCCCACGAATCTGGTCCGTGAATGACGGACAGATCTCTGTTCCAATGGCTAGCCTCCATTTATGGAGCTAGCCAATGGAACAGAGGGCGGATTCAAGTGTCCCTTACTGAAGACTACAGATTTCTCCTGGGTGCGGAGCTAAAGCTCCGTGCCCCAGTCGAAACCTAAAAAGGGAGTATATGCCAATGCCTACCAATCAGACTAGTGGCGGCTTCCGACAATGTAAAGTGGAAGGGTGGAGGCGGGGGTGAGAGGGCAGTGCCAGGATTGGTCTGAGCAGCCTGGTTTGCCACTGAAACAGAACAAGGGAGGCTGTGGCATTTCTCCCACCCAGCTGTGCAATTCAGCTGGGTCAGAGGTGCACATATAAGTGCCCACCACTCCTCCTCCCTGCCAAGGCCTGGCCCCACCCCTCCCTACTCCATGGGCTTCTCTCTACATCAGCTTAACTTCATGGGCAGCTCAGACAGTGATAAATAAAATTATAATAACATTTTTTTGTTATTTTATTTAGCACTGCCTGGGTCTGCACAGTGGGGCGACGCCCCTCCATTACAGACGAACCGCCCCTGAATCAGACCTGACCTGAGAGATATACATTAAGTCAGGCCCATTTAAATCCTACTCTACATGTAAAATTACTGAGCTATTTAGATTTTGCAGCTCAGGAAGCTGTTCACTAACCTTTTCATACTTCACTAGGCACTGATGCATGTATTTACGAAATGTACCACCTCACATTGGTGAAACTAGCCAGATCTAAGTATTCCTAATTTCTACCTAACCTGATCTTAAATCATACAGCATCCTAAAACAGTAGTCTTCAAACTTTTTAATGCCGTGCCCCCCCCCGTGAAAAAATAAAATTCATCAGGCCCCCTTTCAGAATTTTTCAGTTATTCCATTAAATTGGCAATGTTTGAATATGTTTCGATTTATTTACACACGGACATATTTAAACATTGCTGGTAAATTCTGATACCGTTTTAAAAATGCAACCAAATACATGATTGCCAAACATACTTTTCTGGTCAGGCAGGCCTAGTATAAAAGTATCCACAGTGTGACTATTAGAAGGGGGGGGGGGCGTTTTAAAAAAAATATATTTGGAGCCATTTCCTATTTGAAACATACTTCCGAATAACATTTTAATGACAAAAAATGTTAGTGATGGCCCATTACAGAAAGATTACTGTCGCTCATTTATTTCCTGCTTACAACAAAGCACTGCCATCAGCAAAATCCTTCTTTTTGTCAGAGCCTGGTGCCCCCCCTGGGATCACTTGAGGCCCCCCCTAGGGGGGGGGCACCCACCAGTTTGAAGACCCCTGTCCTAAACGTTAATCTGTTTTAAAATTCCGGATGTGACTAAAAATACATAAAAACAAACTAGGCTAGGTGTTTCCCTCACCCACCCCATCCCCTGGCCACCACTGTGCCTCATTCTCGTCATGAAACCTATACTCAATGGTGTTGTACCAGTCAGTAGTGCGGCTGGTGCAGTGGTACTGGGACAAAGGGAGCTCTATGGAACAATGTACCCACCATTTTCCTCCCTGCTTGTATCGGGGCCCATGGCAACGTTGCTGTGGGACTACTACTTGTACAGCCTAGTAGCAGACAGCAACAATCCCATATAAGATCAGCAATCTTTTTACTTCAGAAACTGTTGATAGTTTATCAGCACTAGCAAGTAAAAATATTTTTTAAGCCACACTAGATGTCACCAGGAATTGTTTCCATAAGCACTATGCAGCTTCACGTTTCAGGTGGGATGATTTTTCATACCTGCTTCCTTGTCAAAGGTAGCTGAGACCCAATCCTAAATTTAACACCAGCATGCCTTTTTCTTGGAATTAACTAATAGTAATAAATATTGCATGGATCCGAATAGAATCCTCCGTCTCCCATAGATGGTGGCTCAAATCTCATTATATTCAAGCTTGTTTTATGTAACAAAGCCTTTATCTTCTCAACTTTTTTTTCTAATTCCAGGTTCTTTCTGGGAATAGCTGTGGGTAGAGAGAGAGGTTGCAGAGGTTGTTTTGGACTATCCAGATGTGAACATAAGTGACCATGCTTTCATTCTACTCCTGTGCAAACTCCTGTTTTAACAGAGACCCTAATTGTAAAGCCTGCAGAGCTCTCTGCTTGGGACAATTACTGGGTGAGATAAATATGGCACTCCCACAATTTCCCTTCAGGTCAATTTTTGTGGTTTAATCCTTTTAAAATTGGCATCGAGCCAAAAGTCACAGTGACTAAGCTGTGTGGGGAATTTGTTGTGGTTGGCACAGAATTCCCAATTTAATGCCACATTTCTGAATGAAAGCTGAGATTGAGCTCTATTTACAGACCCAATAAATACCTCAGCTGATGGTTTTGTTAGGTACTGGACCAAATAAAGACCTAAATTCCTTTCCCTGCACACTCTTGCCAACAAGGATGATAGTGTCCTACTGCCATCATCTTACAACTTTTGTATCTGGATCACTTGTTGCACATGTACCTTTAATAAAGATTCAGTGAGGAATCCATGATGCTACTTTTCAACTCACCGTAATTGGGAGATAGCTACATTTACCTTGCCTTATCCTTTGTTGTATCAACACATGAATTATTTCTATTGCAGCTATGGAAAACACCCCTAACTCATATTCTTTATCTTTAGTTAGCTTGACATAATTGATGTACCTGGCTACCTCTCTTACCTAACACTATTGTTTTAGCCATGCTTGAATTATTTTTGCCATGTGGTTGCTGGAATGTAGAGCTGCAAGTTATCAAGGACTCCTAAACCTCCCATGATTTGATTAAATAATGTTGGGTTATGACCAGAAACCATGGGTAGATAGCGGTGGGCAAATGGGGGCTATATCTTTTTAGCTCTGGATTTTGATAGCATAGCTGTCAATCGGACCTATTGCTACCAATATACATAGTGGCTGTAGGGTCAGCTCTTTTAAACATTGACTTTCTTTAACCAGAGTCTTTCAGCCATTGGCTTGAGGCGTTGTCAATCACCTTTTGGCTCAACCCAATGAAGTACTCATCTATCACCTCATACCTCTTGCAGTTTGTTGGTATCATTCCACCTCCACTGCAGTGCTTGCATTGTACTGCGTAAGGGACTACTTACAAATCAATCCCTCTTTGTCTACTGCTGCAGGTTCCCGCCCGCCTGTCTCAACCAATGTGTAAACACTGCAACCTTTAGCAATTAAACCCCGACCTATTGGGTTTGCCAACCACCTCTTAGCTCAGCTTAGTAGAGTATTCTTCTTTTACCTAATATTCTTCTGTCTCACTTGAGTGCTTGCATTGACCTGCATTAGGGACTACTTTACAAACCGAGTAATGCCGTAAGAGACTTCAATAGGTGGTGTGACCAACCACTTGTTAATCATAAAGAGTTCTTCAAAACCGTTAATTCACTCGCCTTTACTCAATTAATCCAAGGCCCTACCCATGTCACACTATTAAGATGTTGGGGTCCCACAACACACCTGTATATACCCGTATATACGTAAATATATATACCCATATATGTGCCATACCCCGTGCTTAGTCAGATCACTTTCTTCTTTTTTTTGATATCTCACTGGAAATGGATGTCACTCAAACCAAACTATCCAATGATCTTTTCTGCAGGGGGAAAAGGGTCAATCATGCCGTCCTGGCAGACACTCTTAGGACTTTCAGATCTAAATTAACAGTGCAGGTGAATGATGCCGTCATGGACTTTAATTGCGGGATTGCAAACGCCTGCAACCATCATACTCTAAGGCACTGCCACAAACTCCCTAGACCCCTTTTTTAAGCATGCCTCATGGTACAATAATTTATTGCGAGACAAATATTTGCTTAGGCAGAACGAGAGGCTTGGTCCTTGGATTATAGCCCCAGAAATAAAGATTTTAACAAAGAAATGAGAGCATACAAAGCAATTCTGCTCCGCATTGAAACCACTTTTCACAGCACCTGCATGGGCCATGAAACCTTTAAAATTCTACATGAATTATCAAGTGCCAAAAGAAACATCAATGAGTTGTAGCCCACACAGAAATTGTGGGACTCCATCATTAGGTTCTTTGTAGAAACCATTAAGACAAAATAGCGCCAGTTCTTTCTACATCACAAGTCTCTGATTTAGAGGGAGGAGAGGAACTGCCCAAACGCCTCTTCCCACAATTTTCCGAAATGTTAAAAACCTCATTACTCACTCTACTGAATAGAATGAAATCGGGCTCCCAAAAGACCCCTGCACTCTGGCTATATTTTAGTCTTTGATCAAGACTGTAGCAGACCCCTATGTTGGAGTTGCTTAATATATTGCTATCACAGAAATCTAGTACCTCTGCAATTTAAATCAACAGTGGTTCTCCCTCTACTGAAGAAATTGGGTGATGACCCTAAGCAGTTAAAGATCTCCCACCCCATCTCGCTCTTGCCTTCCCCAGCCAAAGAGATGGAATCCTGTGTCACCCTGGAGCTCAGCAGTTTTCTTTCCACCTCTAATTTCATGCATCCACTCCCAAGATGGCTTCTGTGCCACCCACAGCTGTCCGGGCTGGATGACCTCAGGTGGCAAAGCGATGCAGGCCACACATGTCCACTCAGGAATTCATGGATGTCTCTGCCGTTTTTGACATGCTAGACCACAGGCTTCTGTTGTCTGAGTTGAAGGCAGCAAGGATGTGTCTAGGATGGCTCAGATCTGGCTTGTTTCATCCCTCAACAATCGTACCCAAGAGGTTAAGCCAGGACACTTCACCTCTCCTATTGTAAAACAAGGCTGCAGTGTCCTGCACGGCTCATCTTTATCACCCTTGCTGTTTATCATCTATGCATGCCCCTCTGGTTAAGGCTCTTGCCTCTAGGGGTAGTCCTCTTTTTAATTATGCTGACAATTTGCAGCTCATATTTCAGTTGAAGGGCACCCATAGCTCCACAATTAGAACTTCAATCTACTTTTTGATTTGTTTGCCGGTGGATGCCATGAACACACTCAAGCTAAACCCGACTAAAACCGTTTTGTCGTAATCAATAACTCTCTCAAACCTTAGACACCCTCTTATTGGCAGCGGAAATGGTACATTCCCTTTCCCCTCAGCCAAGAATTTAGGGGTAGTCTTGGATTGCCAGCTTTTGCTGGGCCTTCAGATTAACAGGGTGACCGCTAAATGCATAAGCTTATTGAGAATCGTGAAGAAACGTTTCTCCTTACTCTCCCCCGAAGCATTGTGGTCGGCTATGCAGCAACCATGTTCTTCTGCCTTGATTACACCATCTCTATTTACCTTCTCCTCCCATCCTTTCTTCCTCATAAACACCCGGTCATCCAAAATGATGCTGTGAGGATGATTCGTGCTGTGAGTTGGGGCAAATCCTCCTGCCTCGATGTTGCTCCAGGCGCCCGTGGCATGCTGGTCCCGACTACAATGGCATTGATGGCCACTGGTCGGACCTGTGGCTGCCATAAAGCTTGATGGCACCGGACATCCGTGCCTCTCTGCTGCTACACTGGATGGATACGGCCATCTTTGTTCACTCAGTCGTTCCCCCTCCCTACCCACTCCAACCTGGACCTACCCCAACTAGGAGAAACTGGGGTAGGTCTACGACTATCCAGCAACAGACACACATTTTGGAGACTCTCTCTTCCAGTAAGGGCAAACAAAACAAGCATTGAAAATGCAATAGGTCTCGCCTTTGATTAAGTCAAAGCCATTTGCTTTGCTAATGGTATTGTATAGCAAAGCAAATGGCTTTAACTTAATGAAAGGCGAGACCTATTGCATTTTTAACGCTTGTTTATATGTTTTTGCAGATTTATATAGCGAAAACTCGTCCAGAAGGTATTGGAGCGCTTTACGTGAGCACTAGTTACGTTACACAAGGACACATTCATATTTTGGGTAGGCACGGGGAGATTAAGTGGTTTGACAAGGATCAGAGGATATAGATTCGACCCCAAGTCTCGAACCTGGGTTTCCCAGCTCCAAAGTCAGCAGTCTAGGTGTGAGACTACATTCTCTCCCCACATTAATGCGTTCTGTCAGTGACAGGGAGGCCGAGGGAGTTAATTTTTAAGATGCTCGTTTTGACACATTTTTAAGATGCTCGTTTTGACAAGTTATGTATATGTTTTGTATTTTAACGTTACAGCAATTTAATTTTCAAGACGTTCCTATGTTTTATGTCTTGAATTTGAAATACGATCTTACATTTTAGGTTGCTCTTTTTTGCTGAGTTGTGCAGAATTATTTGTGCTTTTAACATATTTTCGCGTTTCAAAGCAATTTACAAAAAAATGAGCAGTGCATATTTGCTACACATGAAAGACGGAGGTCAAATGTCTGGCCAGGTCTTCTGACATAATGCTGCTTATTTCTTTTTAAAATGGGGATTGGTGTTCACACACTTAGCCCACTTTGCAGCCAGAAAAAGAGAAGTAAAGGTTACTATGTACAATCTTGCTGGGGTACAGGGAGTATAAACAGAAAGATTGTAGAATGCCTTTTTTTTATAATACACAATTGTTGGAAAAGGCCCAATAAACGGGCTGCACTGAAGGGGTGGTTATGGATGCTAAGTGACCATCATGGGCCCTGACTTCTCAGCCAGCCACCCTATGGGTCTTGTACATGCAGGCCCATATTTAGATGGAAAACCAGCGGGCCCCTCTCTATGTTACTTCATTCATCATCTGTGGGGGGTTCAACCCCCGAGTGAAACCAGTGAAATTCCAATTAGTGCTTTGCATTTTGCTCCACAGCAGGTGCTTAACCCACCAAGCTGTTACCCCTGATGTGCTAGAGTGACCAAGAGTTCCTTTACATGCCTGTGCAGCCCAGGTACTCTTTTATTGAGTGGGTGCATTTTGCAAGTTGACAACAAATGAAGCCTATTATAGCGCTATCTAAGAACCGCTCCACCCCGGCCTTTAAACCCCTCATGCTCATCCCTGTACTTTCACTAAAAATATGCATTCTGGGATTTGTAGTATCCTTTCGCTTGATATACCAAAAGACGGACTTGGAAAAGAATAGGCGAGGACTGGGAGTCCTTGTGACACGAGTGATCCAATGGCTTTACTCACCCATGACACCAGACACCCACGAGCTAACCATGAGGCCCTTATTGTGATGGATGACGTCCAGGGCAGGGCACACCTTGTCCTCTCGTGTGAACGCGAGCCGTGTTGCGCAGACGTACAATGCAGGAGCCAGTAACTAATCACCTGTTTATGGTAACGGCGTCGGCCCACGAGCTGTGCTGGGGTTCAGGCTCACATGCGGATAGAGCGGCAGCCGGCTCCAGAGAGTGGGCACAAGTAAGAACTTCCCTCCTGTGCTTTTTAATGCCTTTGACTTCATGCTCTGATGATGGCTTTTAAGTAGGCCCCACATGTGTCTTCCAGTCGGCGACTTCAATCTGCATCCTTTCCTTTTACTTAACAAAGTTTTCTGAGAGATGTAGTCTTTCTTTGCTTTAATTGAATCAACTAGACTGACGCGCCGGATGAGGGTGCTCTGTCAAATAGGCGCCGGGGATTGGATACACTGTGTTCTGCTGACAGAGCCATTCAGCACGTCTGCTCCCCGGCATGGCGCTAATCACACAAGCTCCTAGTACAGTGGTTCCCAAACTTTTTCGACCCATGGCTCCCTTTATCTATTGGCAGTTGTCCGCGGCTCCCCATTATGTCATTTTATTTTACAGGTGGCGGGGATGTAAGCCGGCCTCTGGAGTACTTCCATTTTTCTCCTCATTTGTCTGGTGGTTGGTCACTTGCTTACCAGACAAGATGCTGAGTTTACTCACATATCTATACTGTACAGTATAGATATGTGAGTAAACTCAGCCTCTGTTTTCTTTTAGCTAACCATACTTAACATTAGCCAAATTGATAAAAGTCTGTGCCAGTATTGAGCCCCCAATACTGTCGTTAGACCAATGCGCTACGTTATCTTTCAATTTGGCCTTGATGGCCTCCTGTGAGGGTCCCTGCGTTTGATGAGCGGGGCAGGGTGCTGGCGATTCCTGCGTTTACCGGCCCCTACAGCCGCAGGTAAGAGTGAGGGTTGAGGCCACCCCCCTAAACTCGTGCTCGGGACTGCTCCTCCCTTGCTACGCCACAGATTTCCCGTATGACTGGGCACAGTCCAGGTTGAAAGTGATGGAAGCTCACCTCACTTGCCGTTCTTGAATATTCTTTCTAGATCCCCGACCCTTGTTAAAAACACTTGTTTTTAAGTCGATTGCAGCCTGCTGGGCTGCAAGTTTCTTATGGCTCCTTGATGGTTAACCTACTCTAGCCACCCTCCACACTGGCTTTATTCCGCTGGGCCATGGCAGTACCGCTCCCTCTTCTTCCAGAGTAGGTTAAAGCAATAGGTTTTCTCCATATCCAAGGCTTGGGCCCAGCCTTGATGGGAAATGGAAAAATGCAGTTAGCTTTCTGTGAAGCATCCCATCACTGGTGCAAAAGGTTTAGCTTAAGAGCAAGTTATTGGCATAAAATGGCCAGAAATTCTTCTTTGTGGTCACAAAAGGAAAGCCAGGGACAGCTCAAGTGCAAACTTTCTTTACATTTAGATTTTCCAGTCAATCCAGATGACATCCACATAGGCTTTTCTTCCTGGGATTTTTAGTGTGCTGAAAGGGATGGATACTGAATTATCACATTATGTATTCCATTAACAGCCCCACCAGATAGTGCGGGTCTGGCAATGGGAAAGTGGAGCTTGTGTATTGTTGGCGGACAGCAGTCTTGGGTCAGGCATGGTTTGTATTCACCATCTCACCTAGACTCCCACTAGGTCAGTGAGGTGTGAAGTACTAGAAATCCTCCAACTCCTTCTCAGGGGTCTTACCAATAAGTAGTCCATTCAAAAGCAGCAAAGAAATCAACATAGAATCTGAAATATGAAAAGACATCTTTATTACAATTAATTGTGAGGCTACGTCGCCCAGTCACACCTAAGGCAACTGAATGAGGCAGCCTCCTGAATGGTCTCAGCACAGACCTTTTATACCATTTATTATGCCCTAGGCACACATTTTCTCTTTGAAGTACATTATTGTTGGTCATTCCCAGGACGTGCACACAAAGCACTGTAGATGACAAACCCACTTTCAAGATAAGTCCAGGCCATAAACAATGTCCACATAATGCATACATTCTCTAGCTGACAAGGCCGGATAAACCCAAAACAGTAAGATCACAGCCCATGTCATAAATGGCTTGTGGAGGCAGGAACAGGAACAGATGTAAGTAAGATAGGCAGGGTGTGTGTGCGATGAAATGGTTTATGGCATGTTGTGCCTTGATGCTATCTCGCTCGGGCACTGGGAGAGGAACTGACCAAACAGGTTCGGCCTGGGGCAATGTTGCAGCTTGCCCAGGTCAGAGAAAAGTCAATTAAGGTGTACGTGTCCTTTGGAATCGAATTTAGCTGTATTATAAGCCTATGTGAGGGCAACCCACAAAATGGCTGCCGTACCCAAAATAGAAGCCAAGGTTTCAGGACGAAAATGACGATTTCGAGGTGAAATAGTCACTCGAATATGACGAAAATGCTTGTACATAGTGTACTAGCCATTCTCGGACTTTTGATATAAAAATCGTCATGCTACGACAAAGTTTATTACACGAGTCCAGAATTTTCAGTACCACAGACGCTCCTTTTGCCCTTACATAGGCAATAACCTATACTCACGCTAGTCTGAGTCCAGGTCTATATTTATCAAATCATCAAGATGTTGCTGAAGCATAATCCTATTACTTAGCGACTCTCTCGGGACAGGTCTCCTTACACACGCAGTAGCACAAAGGCCATATATGGCAGGACCAAATAGGGAACGCCTCTATCTGTAGTATGTGGTATAAGACCACACACCCAACAATTAGTGATGTTCACTACTAACTGGTGTCGATGCAGAAACTGTACAAAAGGAATTATCAGTAAACTCTGACCTCCTAACTAGTCCATGTTCAGGTAAAATCTGGAAAGAATGCAAAGAAGTAGAAGTAGGAAGAGACCTAGGTTGGGAGGTGGGTGCAGATGTGAATTGGGCAGCAAAAACAATCCCACCCATAAAAGACAATGCCATGTTTTAAAAAAAACACTAGAAAACACGTCATTAAGAACATATAGACAAAGTAGTGACCGCTATTACAAATGACATAATTTTTCACAACCCTAAGCAAAAGGTAGATCCTAAAATTATCTAGTAACATCGTAGGTTTTCCTATGCATTTTCTGTAATTTATTATATGTTCAAGTGAAACAGTGGTGACCCTCATTAATGCTCTGAGGTGAAAAGGGATACTCTTCCACAGGAAATGGACTTTATTCTGCTTTTTCTAAACAGAATACTACTTAAAAATAATGTCAGTTGAACAATAAAATCATTCTCCTAACACTTAGTCTATACAATCACACGGAAACCTCTTGTGAAACCAACTATGCCCAGAGTCTGTTCAAAAAGCCTCTCTGGCAAGCTTCTATTGTCCAATCAAGTCTGCTCCGGTTGTTGCATGGGCCTTTGGATTCAGGCCTCCCATGCTCTGATGTTGCAGTATCTGTTGGAGTGCCCTCCTGGCAAACACTCATAGCTCATTCAAAAAGTCTCAATGTCTCAAGGCAGTGCACCGTATCTCTCCTCTGCGGCAGACACTACAGATTTTGTGCGCTTCATTGGTCAATGGGCACAGATCATCTCGTGCAGACCCGGGACCATTCTCAGACTCCAACACTCATCATTCAATGTCAGAGGACGCTCAGGCTGCTCTTTCATGGGCACCAGAATGCGGTGCCTTTTGCCGCTCTTGGATCCTCCGGTGCACTGCACTTCCGTTGAAGCAAGGGAAAAAAGAAAGGGGTGCGTGGCCAAAACTCAGGCCAGGGGGCTCAAGGGACTGCACACTGTCAGAGGTTAACCAGCACATAACAGGCGCTCTTTTGCACTGAAATCTCAAGGGACTGCACACTGTCAGAGGTTAACCAGCACATAACAGGTGCTCTTTTGCACTGAAATCTCAAGGGACTGTGGCAAAACCAGCTCCTTCTTCTTGATGTTGAACGCCTTCTGATGAAGCAAGTGCGGTGCTTTAAACAGTTAATTGTACAACAAGGGGACTGCAAACCGGTGGTCTGCGATCTTCAAAGGAGTGGCCACACGCCATGGGACAATTCTGTGTTGGAATACACTGTCATTCTCGAAGGCAATACAAAAACAAAGGCAATAGGCAAAACAGTGCTCTAGTCTCTTCAATTGGGTTTCCGTGTGAGAGCATATCCTTCATCATCATAGCGACATGGGAATTCTATCTGAATGGATGTCCTCACACATAGTGGCATGTCTTATGGGGCAAACACATTTTATCTCAATGATACACATAGGTGTTCCTAAATTCCTCATCTAGAACATCTCAAAAGCGGGATCACATACATATTATCATAATAATTGTGCATCAGGTGGGACTATGCAATACAAAAGCTAATTATCAAGATGTGGAAACAAAAGACAAGAACTAGAGTCCTGGTATTTCCATTATTTATAATACATCTGGTCCATCAAAAATTAAAGCAGTAAAAAGGAACTAAAAACCAATTTTAGAATAGGCATTCAATTTAAAAAAACGTAATGTGTCTCCTATTGAGGTGGAAAGTTTATCTTAGTATAGTATTGAGTCAGTTAATCAGTCCTAACAGTCCTAACAGTCAGACTGGAAAAACATCCGAATAGGCCTAAAGAAAATTCTTAGAAACCAGTCTAGTTATGCAAAAAGGGAATTATACATAAGATGGGGGTCCATGGTACATTACTGCAATCTGAAAGTGTGAACCTGAACAATATGCTAATAATAATAAAAACTGACTGGTGAAAGGAATACGGAAAAGAGGAATGGGAGTAGAACACAGCTAAAATCCCCAATAACTAGGCACGATGTGCTTGGGTGATAGTCAGACATGTGACACAACTAATGTTCCAGTTCCTTCTTCAGGAAAAAATGAAACCTGGTTTCTTTTACGGTCCAGAGCCATAGGAAGGCCACTTAGGAAGCAGAATAAAACTGACTAATGTGAAATAGAAATTAGGTCACCATGTACAAGAGTCACAAATCTATAATTTATCCTTACGTCCAATCAGGATATATAATTTTAGGGCTGCCTTTTCCTTACAGGAAAGGGCAGTATCGTGACTACAAATGACACAATTTGCTGTTTATTTTTCTTCACTACTTCTAGCCAAATTTGACATACACTGGTGAAGTGTTGTCTGTCTGGTTCACAATATGAAAAAAAAAATCATATCTGTGAATTTTAGTATCAGCGAAAATTTTACCCAACTGTTGACAGCGACACGTATCGTCATACATGTCCCTGATAACGACACGGCGAATTTTTAATAATTTTTTAAGCAGCAACATACAACATAAAACATGCAAAAATGCACAAAACGGACGTGAAGCCATCAGATATACTCGCTGTAAAACGATAGCATACATAAATGAGCGGTGACGCATAATACCGTGTAAGGATACCCTCCTGTTTGACAGTAGATCACCAATAGTGGGTATCTGCTGTCAAATACAACTTTCGGACACACAGAACCAGTAAGAACAATTCATGATAGAACAAAATACACAAACATGAAAAACGCATGGACATTTCTTTTTAAAGAAGTTGCGCAAAAACACATCTTTGTCTAACCAACCAAACTCACGTGTCTTGTCTTCTTTAAATCACCCAGAACAATCCATGAATGGTCTGTAGGCAGAAGCAACAAAAAACATACACAACACACAAGAGAGACATTTCTGACAACAAGCGAATTTCAATTATAACTTTTAATCAGAAGACAAAACATTATACACATTAAGAAACACAAAAATAAATTTCCATTACTTAACTGTTACCATCTTGCCAGTCACCTTGCAACATGAAGCCCTTTTGACTTTTTAGAGGTAAAATCCTTTCCCTGACACCTAAAATTAGCCTCGTGCCACAATCTCTATGATAAAAAAACTTCTGAATTGGCAAATCGTTCTTACTTATTCATGTAGGCTTCAAAATTTTAGTAAAAGGCTGCATCCTATTTTTTTGTCTAAGCAAACAACAACACTTCGTTTTCTGTCAAATTAAAAACGACTAGCAGACATTATTTTTCTAGAGCAGAAATACAAATGTCATGATGTTGGGACTTTTAAAGAAACCTTTCAAGAAACCTTTTTTATATTTAGACAGAAGGCCTACTACATTTACTGTGAAGGGTTCACACATACCAGTTTTTTAGAACAAATGTTTGCTACCACCCTCTACAATGGTACTCATTTTAGCAACCTAACATTGATGAACGTCTGAAATGGGCCCGCTAAATTTAGAACCTTCAACCCTGATATTAAACACAAACCTCTGCACCGGGCACATTGGCTCACCGAGCTATGAAAAACAACCTCAATAACAACCCACAAGTTTGTATTATACCCAAATGTATGCATTTACTGAAGCCAGAGACACTTTCACTATGGTAAATAACAAGAATCTGTGTTAAAAAACCATTTAACTCAATTTCGACTTTTATCTTTGGGGCACTTAAAAATAAATATCCTATAATTGTTTTACATATTAATCATCCTCAGGATGTTATTTACACGTTACAGGACAAGACATTAGTCATATCTCATGTAAATCCTTGGAAAAATGAGCTTTTTACGCCTGCGCCAAGTGAAAACCAACATGCAAATTACCTAATTACACCGTAACACATAACTTAAATCAAATTTTAATACTGGGAGGTCATAGTATGAGTATTAAGCTTTATAACTATCAAAAACGATTTTAAAAAGCATTTATTTTCTTCTCAAATAATTTTTCCATAATTAATAATTTTTCGTTCAATGAAACCAATTATCTATTTTTATGATAACTCCACATATAAAGGTAAGCTGCATCCCTTGCCTATCATTTTTAGATGCATTCATTTATGCGCCTACGTGCAAAAAGCCTAACTTAAAACATGACATTTTTCGCGCCATTTTTAAAGGGTAATCAGTATTTAACAAAAGAACCAAAAATATACTTTAAAAAAATTGCTTAAAGACAAGAAAACCCCATTTGGATGTCTTCCAGTGATACAAAGTGATGAACCTTATTCTGTAACCCTCTAAAAACACTATTCTGAAATGAAAAAAATCCAACTGTGCTAAGTCCTGGGCCTAAATAAACGTTCCAATGCTATTTATGGCCTTCGAAAAACAACATCTGCTGCCTTAAGGCAGGAAAGGCTGAAAACCTGAAAGAGTTCTGAAACCTGAGCACGCTTTTAGTTTTACTGAAAACAGACATTTCAAGTTTTAAAAATGCAAGTGCAAAAAGATGCATTTAAATCTAGCAAGAAAAAAATGTACTTTAGCTGAAGTGTTTGCCTTTAAAAAACGCTACAAATTCGTTTTGCACCAAAGGCACAATTATTTTTGAAGCCCTTCATATTCCTAGTGAATGTGAATTAACGTATCTATTTTAAGCATTTAACAGTTTGCACATATGCGTTTTTTGCTTAGTCCGTAAATAAAATAGCAACACATAGCGAAATTTAGCATGTGACATAGAAAATTGCTGGAGTCTTATTTAATGTCTACTTGATATTAATTAATCTGACATTTTACTTAACAGACTGAAAACATCAAGAAACCTACAAAAACATTGAGCTCATTGCAGACATAAAGAGAAACGATTTAAACACTCTGGACACACAATACAGTGCTGTAGCTATTACTGAAGTTACACTAATGAGAAAAAACACATAGACATTGAAACAAACATTGAACCCACAAATCGACACTCAGGACGAAAATAAAGCCATTTGTAAATACTAGCTAAGTCATATTTACAAGAAACACGTATTATGTCATATTTTAATTCCCTGGGGATGCAAAATCACCAAAGAAGAAACATGTTTTATAAATCTAAACCTATTAGATATCCCCTTTAGGGGAAGCCGGCTAATCCAAACGTATACAAAGTTGGCCAACACAAATCTCCAAATTCGCTAAGATCAGGCATCTTATAGCTCACTAATCTAGCTTCAAACTTCAAGGGGCTATCTCTATCGATACACTCGTAAATATACAAGACCCTCGGTTTTTGAAAATTGCAATATTCAAATAAAACTAAGGACCAATCAAACTAAGAACCAGGCTAAGAAAGCAAAGAACAAATGACTGAGAGCGACCCAGTAACTCTTACTTTTACTAATCAAAATTTTATCCAAATTCTAACTGTCAAGTTCTAACTGCACTAACAGTCTCTTTTTTTTTTTTTTTTTTTAAACACTTACGCCAAAAAGGTTCCTCAGTCAGGAGTGACATCTTTTGGGGAGTTTAAGTCAGAAAAATCAAAAATATACTGGGCCGCAGAGACAAAGAATCCCCCAGAACCTCTGTGCACAGAGTACCTCTTTTAGTAGATTTCTGTCTTGCCTGCCCCAGTAGATTTCTGTCCTCTGACACGATTACTCCTCCAGATAGTCACTTCTTGATGAGGCCCATCGTTGGTCGCGCCATTTGAAGTACTAGAAATCCTCCAACTCCTTCTCAGGGGTCTTACCAATAAGTAGTCCATTCAAAAGCAGCAAAGAAATCAACAGAGAATCTGAAATATGAAAAGACATCTTTATTACAATTAATTGTGAGGCTACGTCGCCCAGTCACACCTAAGGCAACTGAATGAGGCAGCCTCCTGAATGGTCTCAGCACAGACCTTTTATACCATTTATTATGCCCTAGGCACACATTTTCTCTTTGAAGTACATTATTGTTGGTCATTCCCAGGACGTGCACACAAAGCACTGTAGATGACAAACCCACTTTCAAGATAAGTCCAGGCCATAAACAATGTCCACATAATGCATACATTCTCTAGCTGACAAGGCCGGATAAACCCAAAACAGTAAGATCACAGGCCATGTCATAAATAGCTCGTGGAGGCAGGAACAGATGGAAGTAAGATAGGCAGGGTGTGTGTGCGATGAAAAGGTTTATGGCATGTTGTGCCTTGATGCTATCTCGCTCGGCCACTGGGAGAGGAACTGACCAAACAGGTTCGGCCTGGGGCAATGTTGCAGCTTGCCCAGGTCAGAGAAAAGTCAATTAAGGTGTACGTGTCCTTTGGAGTCGAATTTAGCTGTATTATAAGCCTATGTGAGGGCAACCCACAAAATGGCTGCCGTACACAAAATGGAAGCCAAGGTTTCAGGACGAAAATGACGATTTCGAGGTGAAATCGTCACTCGAATATGACGAAAATGCTTGTACATAGTGTACTAGCCATTCTCGGTCTTTTGATATAAAAATCGTCATGCTACGACAAAGTTTATTACACGAGTCCAGAATTTTCAGTATCACAGGTGGCAGTCCCTAAGGCAGTGTCATGTAGGTGGTCTGATCCATTGTGTACAAAGACAGCCTGAAGTGGAACCATGGTTTTGTGTGCTAACTTTGTTGACTATATTGACTACTATTCACCCTGCACATACTCGTTGACATCTTGTGTTGAGTATTGTCCAGTTTTGAAGGCCTCATCCAGCGTTTTGTGTGCAAATGTGGAAACCGTATGTGGCCTTCTTTGAAATACCTCATCTGGACAACTGCTTCCATCTGTGGGCCTCGTCTCTGAAGTTTAAGGACCGATTAGAGAGAATGGTTACAGCAGAGCTACCTAAATGGGGTAACGTTGGCAACAGAATTTCTCAAAATGGTGTAGGCTGAGTGCAAGCAGTATATGTAGAGTGTGCTGGGTACACATTCTGTTAGGCCAGAATACAGTGTGAGGGAGTAAATGCTGTGCATGAAACCTGCAGTTTGACACACCGCACCAGCTCGGTCTCGCCGTCACCCCTGTGCCACATTGTCTTGCATTTTTTGTGTCTGGCTCACAGGCAACCATTTTAGCTGCCCTAGCCTATCCATCTGTCTTTGTGTGCTTGAACTCTCTTGGCTGCTTCCTAGAAGTTTGGGCATTCAGTGATGCCAGGTCATAGCCCTCATATTTGCATCCGCAGTGCATCCTTGGTAGACCTATGCAAGACTTAAACTCTGCAAAAAATTTAAAGTTCCTCAAAAATGTCACATTACCACATTTTGTGTAAATTTTGCTTGCAAGGGGCACTTTTATACAGAAAATGTTTTGCAGCGATACATTTTCTTCTCGGACCAGTATCTCACTTGACTTTTTTTTATTTTTTATTTGAAGTTTGCCCCTGCTTGAAAAATTGACTGGGACGGCGTATGTGTGGCATTCAGTCCGAGACAATCCCCTCAGGCTAGGCCCCGTCCCTCCACAGTCCTCTTCCAATGGCGTTCAGCGCTGCCTACTGCTCACAGCACTAAAAGCACTGGCCCCTTTCTCCTCAGTTCTCAGCCAGATCCCTCATTTAATTCCAGGCCTCCTCGTTTACTCAGGCCAGCGCTGGTCTTCACTTCAGGGGGGCCCATGCTGCGGTCTCCTGGGTCAATTAACGCCTCCGTGTAACAGGCCTGTCACCCCCTGCCGGTCAGCATTATCAGTTCGGCTGGCCTCTCCTCCGTTACTAGCCTCACTGACTCAGGCCTTCGGCAGTCGTCTGTTCTCCCTTGCCACCTTACGTGCCATACTATTTATTCCTGATTCCCAAACTGTGTGCTCATCTGTTCGTGGCGCCCCTGGCAAGTTTTCACGGCCCACCAGGGAGCCGCGGCGCACAGTTTGGGAACCGCTGTCCTAGTAGATGGAACCAAGCGCTGTTTTATCTTGCCTGCAGGAATGTTTTATCTTAACCCCCAAAATAGGAGCTATTTACTGCCAGCAAATCTTCAGTAGTTATTGGGTACGAAACATACCATCCCTGAAATACCCAGAACGAGGCCACAGAAAGGGAGCCATCCCTACAGCTGCTAAATGTCCCATGAGACACTAATCCTGTCCTTGTTATTTAACCAACAGTAATTTGCATCTCTGGGACATTGGATCCTATAGTTAAAATGATAAAAACGAGTTCGGCCTTCTTTTGTTAAACAAGCATTTGCAATGTAATCGGTCCAATTGCATTGCAAATGCTTAAGTTTAAAACTGAGCGCAGGTCGGCTTCACAGACACTTTGCTCGGTTTCTTTATATATTTCTTAACTTTAACACTGAGCGCGTTGTCCACAAAGCGGGTGCTGCACTCAGTTTCAAAGTAAAAAATAATTCCAGCCGGAATGACAAAAAACGTCCTCACCCTGTAATTAAAGGAGATAGTAACACACCGCCAGTAAATGATCCAATCCCAGTAGGCGGGGCCAAAAGGATACAATGCGGCAACAAGGATGGACTGAGAAGCCTCCTTTACAATCAGAAGCTAGCGTTTTGCATGCAAGAAGACGCCAGCGAATGAGGAAGATGGGCGGGGCTTCAACTCCGCCTCCGAGAACTTCAGAATCTGTATTGATTCCAAGAAGCCCCCGTATGACGAGAGCAGCGCATGCGCTGCTTTCGGCAGCCAAGACCTAAAAAACGGCTGAAGGACTACTCCTTCTCGAGGACTTTTCTAATGTGTGTCTGACACAACCCAAATAATGTAGAGGTGAGAGGGAAAGTCCCTGAAGGCAGCAGACAAAAGGAGTGCCATGTATGTAGGTCCACCATCTGTCTGAAAATGGATCATCGTATACTTCCATCATATATGGTTTCCTATATTGTCTATCTACCTCTCTGTATATACTATGACCTTTGTATATCATAATGCTATGCCAGATAATATCATTATGCTTTTTTTGTAATATTCTTTGCGCTCACTTTCTGCAAACACTATTTGTGTTCACTTCCTGCCAATTTTAGCATATTATATCTGTTTTTTTGTGTTTAGACGCATGTATATGTTTCATTCTTTGTATGTTATCCATGTACTCTGATGTCCCTTATGTAATGCAACTGGCTTTCTTTTAAACCGCTCTGACACCTTCACTCGTAAAGTAGGTGGTATATAAAAATGCATAAATAAAAAAATCATCAAACTATCCAGGCACACTCATGCCACTCTTGCGCTTAAAAAAAAATCTTTGACTTCCTGTCACAGAGAGAATCCCGTTTTTGGTCGCCTGTGTGACATATAGAGCAATTTGCAAGCAGGGCCCTGCTTTTGTATCATCCAGAATTAAAAGGCATAATTAAGACTTAAGATCTCAGCGTGCGGCTCTTCTTCTGATGCTGGGTTAGCACAGGCAAAGAGTGGGGGGGGGGGGGGCAGAAGCTTTTCTGTCCCCTCTCTGTGATATTCCCTTTCGCTGGAAGTTTGCCATGAGCTGAACTACCTAAAATGCAGAAAAATCCTGAAAGCATGGCTATTTAGACAGGCATCCTCATGAACTGCTCGTTCTTTCAATTCCCCTGCTCTGTTTCTTACAGCGCCATGAAACCCCTGGGTGTACTGGTGCTATATAAATTCTCATAACATAACATGGCACCACGTTTACCCCCACCACCTAACACAAGTGTGTTGTGCCTCTAATTAAAAATGTCAGTCACGTAATCTACAACTTCTTTAATTCTCTTGTAACTTCTCGTGTAAGTAGATGGTCACTTTGTATGTTTAGGGTGTTGGGGACTGGATTTTTTCACTGTGATGTAGTGTTGAAATGCGTTCTTGGCAAAGCCTGGCAGTCCTGCGTGTCACAGCTAGTGCGTTTCCTGAAGCATTCAACGGACATCCGCTGTCAACAGCTAATCACCCAGTGTTTTTGTCTGGCTGGCACCGCCAGCAGCAGTCTGAGCTTCCAGTAATGTTCTGCATACCAGACTCACTTAGAAATGATTTACTGCTTTACTGACAATCTAAATACCCGTTTTAGTGAATGCTTCTGTCGCTACAAACGCAGCAAAGGACGTACATGGTATTTTAAACAATTTAACACATGTAGGAAATTGAAAGAAACTCAACATGAAGTGTTGCTTTAAAATGGATTATTAAAATACATAAAGAGACAATTAAATTATCCTTTTACTCAAGCCTTTGCCCCCACAAACAAATGCATCACAAACAATTACAAGTTAGTGTAAAATACATTTTGTCACATTTGGAAAGAAATTGATCAATACTTACAGAAATAGAAAATTTCATAAAATCCATTATAGGTATTAAAAAGTGATTTTTTTAGCCACAGAAGAATCTCTATTTTACCTGAATCCGTGTAGTAATTGCATCTGTGACAGAGGATTTCGGCTCTCCGCGGGTGGTAGAGGTTGCATACAGTGAATAAACTACCCATTGAAAACACGTCACAGGAAAAGCTGCACTCCAATTGTAGGAGGCTGGATTTGTATATGGTACCCACTTATGAAGTGATGCACCTTGCACTAATACAGGCAACCCTTATGGTGATTTTAGTGGTCTTTGAAAACCGTTGAAAGCTCTCACAGTGGTAGCTGTGTAGAGAAGCCTTCAGGCTTATCTTGAAGGAGTGCTAAGCAGCTTGTTTTACCAGGTTAATCCTGTAGTGTAAGTTAAATGAAAAAGAACCACCCAGTGTATATACCAAAATATGTCTATTTATTACACAACACTCATTAACACATTGGTATATCTCCTACCCAGAGAGATATAAACATGAATACACAATAATACTTCAATTGCAATAAGATAAGTAGCACAAAATACAGGAATGTATGACGTTACAATGCATACATTCACATCGCGTTATTTTACATCGCGTTCTTTACAACGTAAGGCCTGCAGAGGATGTGGTGTGGAGGCTGTACGTGGTATGATGCTGAAGGCCCAAGCTTCTTGTAGCCTGAAGATTCCTGGAGTGCAGAGCCAAAAAACCTTGGCACCAGCAAGTTGACACAGTGTACAGGGGTTTGGTCCCAGTGGTTCAGACGAGGGTTACTGGCCTCAAAACTGCAGAGAGAACCGGTCAGGCCTCGAGGAAGTTGCAGAACCACTGCCTGTATTGCTGAGCCTTTCGAAGTCTGTGTAATGTCAGGAGCAGCAGATCGGTCAGCTTCATTGCAGTACCTGCAAATGAAGGGAAGTGAGTCCTTCACTCAAAGGGAGATTACTTCGGGTCTCCTTGATGCCCACAGATCCTGGAAGAAGCACAGACACAGATGACAAAGAAAACTTGCAGAACAGTGAGACCAGGAGCAGCAGGAGTCTTCTTTGATGCAGTCTTAGTTCCAGGAGAAGTCCAAGTGTCCAGACGGTCAAAGAGTGAAGTGGTTTCAAGCTTGCATCTTGTCCCATGATGAATAAGAGGACCCACCCACAGGTAAGTCCTTAAGTATCCTTAAGAATGGGTTGGAACAACTCAAGGGTCCCTCCCAGAGAAGGGGCTGGATAGAGGGGAGGATACTCCCATGTCCTTTATCCAGTTTCAAGCCAGAGCAGGAGTCAAGGGCTCCCCTGAACTGGTTCAAACTGGAGTATGCAAGGAGGGCACCAAATGTGCCCTTCAAAGCAGTCTGGTGTCACTGGCAAGCCCCCCCACCCCAGCCCAATCCACCAAGTCCTGCCTGGGAGGTTGTCACATCTCCCTGCGACAGGAAACCTATTGTTCTACTTTTCCCTACTCAAGCGTGGCCCGCATCAGGAGGGCAGAATAGTGTCTGTGGTCAGCAGCATCATTAGCTTGCTGTCAGACCCTGAAAGGCTGTAACCGGGAGTACGGAGGTACCCCAAAGGAGTTCCCCAGTACAAGGGATCATCCTGGTGTTGGGGTATCATTCCAACATGTTTGATACCAAACATGACTGGGTTCGGTGCAGCCTCTATATAGTAATGACTGATGTCCATTATATGTTTTAAAATGGCTGACTGCACTTACAAATCCTGGAGAATTGACTCCAGGGTTTATATGGATGTCTGGCTCATGCAAGGGCACCCTTACACTTCTAACCATGCTCCCTGCCTTCAGGACTGAAAGGCCTGTCATATGGGTGACTTATAGGCTTTAAGTATAGTGACCTCCGGTACAAGGAAACTTATATTTGTCGAGAGGTGGAAGCACCAACTCACACAGCCAGCAATGGCAAGCCTGTAGTCACAGTTTAAGTGGTCTCTCATGGGTGGCACGATACATGCTGCAGTCCATGAGAGACCCCTAGTATGCCTATGTCGTGGGTACCTAAGTACCATATACTAGAGACTTACAAGGGTACACCAGTAGCCAATTGGGGATGTACAGAAGTATTTACCATAGTCACATTTAGGGAGAAAGCAGTTACTGGGGTCCTGATTAGCAGGATCCCAGGCAGACCAGTCAAAAACACACTGGACACCAGGCAAAAAGTTGGGGGTCACCATGCTAGAAGGACCCTACCTTCCTACACCCATGTTGACTGCCGGTTTCATGAGTTATGATGCGAACCACATCTCACTATCGAGATTATAACTCCTTACTCCTATCGTCATGGTTAGGTGGATATACTGCCAATGGCAAAGAACAGCAGGAGCAATCATTTTTAAAAATGTAGATGTTTTGTAAACCACCTTGCTTTTTCTTCTAAGCTCACTGATATGCAGCAAGAAACAATGGAAATCTTTGCTTAAGGACGGTTGAAGTCCAGCTAGATGCGAGAGAGGATTGCATTCCAGAATTCTTTGGTCGCTCATTCTTTCAATCAAAAGTTGCGAGGTCCACCGAATCTTAAATAGCTCAGGTCTTTCCTCGTGCATGAGCCAATGGCATTCGAAAGTCTTGGGCACTGTACCAACAGTTGCAGTGTGTTGGAGTGTCATTGGAGATTCCTGGAGATTGGAAATTCCTGTAGTCTTTCGATGTACTTACAAGTTTTGGTTTCAGTAGTTCTTGCGCATGACACTGATAGCTTTCATCTAGCTCTGGGTTCTACTGGGAAGCAATGAAAGGCGTTGATACCTTGGTGTTGATGTCTTTGTAATCTCCCAGTGAGTTTTTGTAGGCCTGCATCCAGCCATAGAAACCATACTCACTTTATTCCAATGCCCCTGTTACTAGCCCACCTATGCCAAGAGTGTGATCTATTTTGCTAATTATTATGGCACATTGATCTTTGGGCAAAGGACTAATAAGGAAAAAGTCAGATTTTTTAGGTTTTTATGAATTTTAAAAGATCATTATTGTTTTTGTTATTTATAGGAAATTCTATTCCAGAGCAGTGGTTCCTGAATAGAGAAGGGCCTCCCACAAGCCCCTCCGACTCCTGCATGAGTGACATAAGGCAGTGGATGATGGCTCTGTGCTCTGTCTAGAATGGGATGAGAGTATCTGCCATAATTATCCCCTGTACCATGAAACACAACACCATGTAGCAAGCTTAGTCACTTAAACGTCCCGACATGAACACTACCATAATGTGACTATAAGGTCTTCATTTCCTATGCTTTTGCATAACTGTGGTCTATATTTCTGAAGATCTCTTTGGAGGGCTTGTAGTTGGCAGGTCAAAGATTCAGTGAATGACTACTGATGTTGTCAGTTCAGTACAGAACCAGAGCTGCTCTTATAAGGCTCCCCAAGAACAGACAACAATGCAAACAATTTGAGGGTTTGAGAATGGTAGAACCTGGGGCATAGAATGCAGACTGTTTGGATCAGAGACAATAACAATACCTCTACTGTACTTTAGCCAGAATTAAGCAAGATTTGTTCCAGGCAAGTTCCTTAGAAATGCTGTTACTCTGGGCAAGTTGGTGTAAGGTTCTATTGTAAATCAGTCACAGCTGCTTTAATAAGAGCTGCCAACAGCAAGGTTCCAGCTATTTGTCAAGATTTTAAGGCGCGCATAATTTAAAACCTTCTCCTCACATAACCTGGAAAGTAAATCATGAGACACTGGCAGACCCAATCACTGCATTTTAATTTGAACATGGACGTCGACGCCAGAGAGCACCCCAGAGATGCTTTCTATAACTGTTGTTTCCAAAAGCAAATCCCCAAAGCAGCAAATGGCTGACATCATTGTGGGGCTGTCTTCGACAACCCCTGTGTTGAAACTGCTCCAAGTCGAGGCATGGCAGTACCTGTCTCAGTGGATGTAGAGCAAACCAGGGAAGTCTGGATCAAAAAAGCCTGAGCTCCACACACTGAAAAAACTGTTAAACAAAAAAATGTCAGGAAAAATGTTCGTAGTGACAGAATTATTTGATAATGATAAATTGAAACGACGCATTTTGAGGAAGTTGTTTCGCTATACCTGTGTCCACCTATGCCAAAGAGCTTTGGTGCTCCTACGTCAAATCCCTTTCGTTACCATATGAAAAAGATTGTGATTATACCCACTCTATTTTCCTATTACATACCACTGCTTGGTAGGACTTTTGTGCCTGTGTCACAAAATAGGGCCTTATTCAGAAGACCGGCTTTAAAAGACAAACACAATTGTAATTGCATTTATATAGTGCTTACTACACATGACCAGGCATCAAAGCGCTTTTTCGGTGAGTAGCACACTTCTCTGGAACCCAAAAAGGATTAGTGGTGAATTAGTATAGTGAAATATAAAATTAGGGTGGTTGAATACAAAGTGGTTCTGTCGGGTAGTGAGAAATTGCTTTAAAGAATGGTTAATTCAGTTTAATCTATACGTAAAGTAAAGTAAACCCTCTCGGAACAGTCCAATCAAAAAATATATAATCTTTATATTAACAAATATGCACGATACACAGGAATTACTTCATTCTGTGATAACACAAGTTTCAATAAATGGTAAAATCATTACAAAAACATGTGGTGCACGTGACTGTCAGTGAACAAAGTGATCAGTGCATTAAATCCAGTGACACATATGTACAATATATACAGTGAAATTGGGGGTGGGGGGGAAAGGCCAGTATGTTCAATTCGTCCTCCAAGGAGACAGGGGATAATTGTACAAGCTCCTGGAGTTATCTTGACCGGTGGTGAGCGTCGACGTTTCGACCCTAGAGCGCCCCAGTTGGTGGTCGCGGCGGGTCTTTATCAAGACAGGGACCGTCTGAAAAAAGAGGGTACGGAGGGTTTACAAAAGAATATTTAAAAGGGCGTCTAGGTTTACGTTTGTGAGAGACAGATACTCACATGTAAGGCAGATCCAAATATCACTGCCTGGTGGGTGGCCAAATGGTCCGACCTAGAGAGATAAATTGAGGGCACTGTAAATGCCTGAAAATTGCACGGGCATGAACGCTTATACAGTTGTCACTAATGGGTGAATGAGAGCCCTCTGACAGGCATCATATGTTTCATGCACGAGTGCCATGATTAAGCTATCCCTTGGTCATGCACCAGTCTATTGTACACAACATGATAATACCAAACAATGTGCTGGCATAGGAGACGTTACTGTCACCCAGTGGTATGGCTGAGCATCGAATCCACGCCAAGACCGGCATGGAGTGTGGATAAGCATGCAAGTACACCACCCGCTATGGGAACCCATACGGTGTGCGAGTGAACAGAGTTAAAGGTAAAACCGGAACGTTTTCGGTTACCAATTACCATGTGGTTACGACGTGTCAGGGCAAATAAGTCAGAGCAGTAGCAGCATGAAGATATCAGTAACCAGGCATTTTACCCCAAACGCTTGGAACCCAATGCGATGTGCAAGTGCTCAAGACGGAGCAAGACCGACCCATCTGGGAGAGTAGTGACTTACCCCTGGAAACAGCAAAAACGCGGAGTGAGTCCGTTCGTCTGTGCGCGAGTACTGCCAGCATTGAAAGCGGCAAAACACAGACAGCGTTATTAGAAACCCTCGTGTACGTCCGCAACGTACGTTACTAGGCAACTAGAGGAACCTCCTAGCATACGTGGAACGTGCAATGGCGGCGGCAAGCCAGCCGGTTGCCAGGCAACGTATGTACGCTTCCCAAATACACGCATAAGGCGTGGGATAATGTGGGGTTAGTCAATGTCACTGCGCCGTATATTCAAATTAGGACAGGGAAAACTCAGGTTGATATACACAATAACTACTAGGCTAGCCATGTGAAAATAATCAGGCTAATTAAATTCATACAATATAATAACGAATAAAACCTAAAATTAATTCGAGAACATAGCACATTTCAACACCATATTGGGCATACTGAAATGATCCAGCTAGACATAATCATAAAACATAGTACAAGTGAATCATAAATACATCGAACTCCGATAAATGACACATTTGACAATGGATCATGGGCGATAAAATAGTTCAGGCTAGATATCGTTCCCTGTCGAGAAAGCTAGAAAGTCAAATTGTACCACAGATGTTCATTAGCAGTTGAAATGTTTGGGCAATTTGATTACTAAACAGGGGAGCCATCAAGTGACAGGACAGTTATGCAAAATAGGACAGTGTCATAAGGATTGCTGAGATTGGCCAGAGGAATTAAAGTAAGCCCATTTGTTTAGAGATTTCCTCATGTTCATTCAGTCCCTGCACTACAGAGTTCAAAATGTGTATCCATTTGCACTCCTTTCTGTTGAGTGCTGAAGTCATGGATCCTCCTCTTGGGTTGGTATTGATCTTTTCAAGTATACGCCACCTAAGACTGTCTGGGTCATGATTGTAACTTACAAAATGGTCCACCATAGGGGCACCCTGAACCTTGCAACAGATTTTACTCATGTGCTGTTATATTCGTGCTTTGGCCTTCTGCGTTGTTTGGCCCACATATGGCTTATCACACGGACATAGAACGATGTATATTACGTTAGAGGTATTGCAGTTCGTCAATTCTGGTAATGCATATGTTCTGTTGTTATGAGAAAAGGCTGGTCCTTCAATACAAAGAGGGCATACCTTGCAATTGCTGCATTTGAAGTGTCCTATTACAGGTGGCAAGCCTAGATGGTCCCTCAAGGTTGGTTGTTTAGGAGGTTCAAGATAAGCTTTGACCACATTGTCTTTTATGTTGCGTCCCCTCTTAAATGCAAACAATGGACTTTCATCCATCTTCAACTCAGAAGAAACCAAATTCCAATATTTTTTCACAGTTTTTTTCATGATGTTGCTCCTAGAGTGAAAGGTTGTCACACATACCAGATTGTCTGTTGCTGGTTTCTTATCCTTCGGGTTAAGCAAATCATCTCGTGGACAGTACCAAGCTCTCTTTTTAGCACGTTTGAGTAGCCCAAGAGGATAGCCACGATCACGTAGGCGTTTAGTTAGTATCTCGCTTTCCTTAAAGAAGTCAACTTTTCTTGTGCAATTACGCCTCATTCGTAAGTATTGCCCAAATGGTAGATTATCGCGTAAGTTACGCGGATGGTGGGAATCGTACTTAAGCAAAGTGTTCCTTTCCGCAGGCTTTCTGTATAGATCACAGAATATCAGTCCATCTTCAACCTGGAACAAAAGATCCAAAAAAGCGATGTTTTTTCTGTCATAGTTCATAGTGAACTGTATATCATTACATCTGTTGTTTAACCATATGAAGAAGTCTTTTAAATCAGCCTCTGTTCCTGACCAGATCATGATCACGTCGTCGATATATCTTTTCCATATCGATATTGAATTGATGTACGGGTTTTCTTCCGTATATAGGTGTTGTTCCTCATAATGGTCCATGTAAAGATTAGCTAAGCTCGGTGCATAAGTCGCACCCATGGCCACTCCTTTGCACTGTAGGTAAAACTGTTTTTGGAAAATAAAGTAGTTGCGCTTCATGGCGATTTCTAAAAGATTGGTCAAAAAGTTGGTAGGTATCCAATGTGGCGCCGGACGATTTTCCAATATGGTGTGGATAACCTTGATGGCTTTATCTTGAGGTATCGAGGTATATAAAGAGGCGACATCAAGTGTGACCATAAACTGTGTGTTCTCATCATAAGGCTGACCTTCCAACAGTTGGATAATATGCATTGAGTCTCTTACATATGACTTTGTCTCCGGAACAAAAGGTTGGAGGAAGAAATCAATGAACTGGTTCACAGGCTCCAGCACAGAGCCACAGCCAGATATGATGGGTCTCCCTGGAGGATTGTTCAGCCTCTTATGCACCTTGGGTAAGGTGCAGATCGTCGGGGTGCGGGGTTCCTTTTTTATCAAAAAGTCTCTTTCTGGTGGACTAAGGAAGCCCTTGTTGACACCATCCTCCAATAGAGTCTCAATCAATGTCTTTATAGACGCTGTGGGGTCTCTGGGTGTTGGTTGATAACTTTCTCGCACCTCTAGTTGGTTCTTGATCTCAGCTACATAGTCTTCAGTGTTCTGCAGCACCACGGCCCCACCCTTATCTGCTGCCTTCACAACGATAGAGGTGTTCATACCTAGTTCTTTCAGTGCCAGATTTTCCTCTTTAGAGATGTTATATTTGATGTAGTGTTTCTCCTCCAAACTCGACATCACCTCTTGCATTACCAATTTGTTCGAATGCCAGTATCCGTTGACTCATGCAGTATGAACCAGGGGTGAAGGAAGATGGAGGTTTAAATGGTGTAGCAGCCACTCTTGGAGTGTATTCATTTTTGCCAAAATATGAAATTAGTTTGAGCGGTGGATATGTTAATCTGTTATTTTGATTGAAAAGGATAGTTGAGGGATAGCAGAGGAAAGGGTTTGCATGTATTTAGCACTTGCTACCCCTGATAAGGTGTAGGTGACCACAACTCTGGAGAAAGGAAATGCCTTAAATGATGTAAATACGGTTTTTGAAAATTATCAAAGGCACATTTGCTGGATTTTTTTCAAGAATGCAGTTTATATGTATATGTCTGTAGACAATGACAGCATGAAATGGCCGCCAGGCCCACTGAGCTAACCCATTGCATGTCTTCTACAAGCCCATTGACTACATTGTCTCCAGTTCTAAATTTGCTTTTACACTTTACACTATAAAGTCTTTAACCTAGAATGGTGCAATAATTTTCAGCGCTCAAGGCAAAATAACATTTTGCCTACTAAGATGGTTCGCATACGTCAGTTAAAAGGGCATTTTGGTCAATTTTATTAGCTTGGGACAACCACTAGGTGGTGTCCTAACTCCTATTGGAGAAGCACCGGACTTGGCTCGACATTTAAAAACACATAGACATCAAAATTATGAATCGTTTCTTGGCAAAACTATTAGAAAGTCAAAACCGTTGTGGGTTTCAATAACAGCTTTTTTATCAATGCTATTCTTTATAACCTACTTAAAATAATCTTACGTAAAACACAAAAATTAACAAACAAAAGTTTCACCATGAAAACAAACCCTGTCAAATTATTTAATGCTTTTTTGCTAGCCTGAAATTAAGCATCGCTTTTTTAGCTAATTTAATAGTAGTGAGCATGATAATGATAATTGTTTTTTATCATGTCATGTCCGTCTATGCTGATGTGTTGATTTCAGGGCAGTGTTATTTTCTGGTTAATTTATTGTTATCAAAAGGATCACAGTAAGCTAGCCTCAATTACCTGTTGGTGGTCCAATTACAGATTTTAGGTAGAGCAAATATACTATTAAATCGTCTTCTAGCTTGGCACAAAAGCCTGTCCGGTTTAACTTGCAGTTCAAATCTCTTTAATAGATTTCAAGACAGTTAGTAAACATTAAACCAAGCTTGTTTGAGGGAGCCATAGCTCAATCTCATTGCAAATATAAGAATACACACAATAATCCCTTAACTCCCCACTCTCTAGCCCCTGGAACCGCAGTGTTAAATATAGATATGTGTAGTAGGTCCGACTCTGCTAGATCACTTGTATCTAAGGAACGCTCTTTTGCGGGGGATCAGTGTCAGTGTCTGTCAAGAGAAGGAGGCCAAGGTATTTGGAACAAGTAAATTCCCAGTCTTCAGTGGATAATAGGTTGATGGAGCGATACCAGTGTTTGGCATAAGAATTGCCTTGTTCTGAGAGAGTTAGCTAGCCTCTTCATCCCCAGTGTGGACCATAAATTCTGTCGCCAGCCTAGGGGAGTAGGGAGCCGGTCCGATCCCCAATTTGCAAGTATATTCTGCAAGCCTGCCCCAAGAGCCAATTCAATTTGCCGTCCTCTATATAATTTAAGGGGTAAGGTCAGCTCATTTGGCAGTCCTAGAACTCTGTAGGCCGGAAAGCGGGGTATCTGGGTCTCGAGGTGTTTTTCTACGTCAGTTTCCCCATACCTCGTAAATTACATAGCATTGGAGCCCTGTCTAAAGTGGAGTCTTAATCTCACCATTTTGACAGGAAAAATCAAGAGATCTCCAGGGATGGGCCACACTCCCATTACATATACTAGGCAGAGTGGCCTTGTTTAAATTGATGGCGACGCCATGCTTTCTCTGTTTTACAAAATGTTATGGCAAGACAGGAGGCTAGCATTATGCATAACCTTTTATTAACCACTTCTGAGCAGCATCTTAAAAGATTCCTAGAACAACATGAAGTCATAATAAATCAGAACTCCACGTAACCCTTCAACATTCCCAGCTCATCCTCTTTTGTTTGCTGCTTCTGAGCAGATACGTATTCTGTTAACTTGTTACAGTTTTAACCGTATTTTCGCTTTGAATTGTTTTAATTTGGATAAGAAAAAATGTTTGTTTAATATTTTTTGAAAGAGTGTTATTAGCTTGGCATGTGTTTGTTTAGTTTAAAACCCAATTTACGGGTGTTAGGAACGTTTGTTGTATGTCGTAGGGGACGTAAAAATATGAAAATAGCACGTTCTAATGAGTAGGGATATTGGGTTTTTTAAATGTAGCATTAGGGTAATGTAATTTATTTTTGGCAATTAGATTCGAAATAATTTTTTATGTTACGTGCAGTTTGAAGAGCGAGCAGGCATCCTTTGAATCCTGCTCGTGGTGTCCGTTCTGCCGCGCAGTATCGGGGTGCGTCTCGTTGAGGGTTTGAGAAGCGCAGTGGTCTCATGGCAATCGGGTTGCTTTGAAGCAGGTTGAGCATCTCTGAAGAACGCTTCTCTGACGCGTAACTTCTGAGAGTAAATAGGGCTTCTTTAACGAGCGTGTGATGAAGCGCGTTGCAGGCACAGAGGTTGCCTAACAATGCGCAACAGAAGCAGCAGACGGTGACAGTTGATTACTGGCCGATGCCAAAAACGGTTTAGGAAAGAGGAAGAAAAAAAAATTAAAAGAATATATTTAAGAGAGATCAAAACCACCAATTATTAATGAAATAAAAAAGAAAGATGAGTGAAAGGGGAGATTGGGACAGGAAAGTTAGGAGAAGGTCATAAAAAGAATAATTGAGAAGTAATTAGGTAGATAGAGTCCAGGAGACAGTGGAAAAATGATGAAGAAAGGTAAAAGAAGATTAGAGCTAGAGGAAGAGGAATACTGAACCTTATCAGAAGAAGAGGGAGGTCAAATTAGGGGACCAAGAGGAAAATGTTTGAAGAAAACAAAACATAGTGAGAGGATTACTGGTAGGGGTGATGAATTAAATATAAAAGCAGGAGCTTCAGTTTCAGGTGTCCCAAGCGGCACAAAGGACAGGCAGGTAAACCCTACAAGAGAGATGGGTGAACTGCCCACCTGGTCAGATCAGGAAAGAATGATGTGGATGAATATATTTTGTATTTGGGTTATAATGACGATGAGTTCTCTGATTTAAATAACTCGGGTAAATCTGAATTTTGAGATATTTAAGATCCATTGGGTGGAAATTTATGTAACCAGACACAAATCCATCATGCCAGAAGCTCTGAAAGGTGGCCTTTGGGTCACGAGGCAGAGTATATAAAAAATTGGATAAGACGTACTTTGGAGAGAGCCAAGAGGAATCTCAAGCGGGAAGAGTGTTCAAGGCCAGTTATTGATGTGAAGCAAACTTTGGTCCTAACCTCACCACTCATCTTTTTAAAATGGGGCGTGATCCTAGGAAAGGATTAGAAAGATCATTAAAACAATGCAAAGATAAGTTGCTAGACATTTTGGGGCTAGTGGCCAGAATCTTTGATATGGTAGAGGAAGCCTATATCAATAGAACTCACATAGACATTAATTTGTTGCGAGGTTGGAGCCAAAGGGCAATTTGTGTTATCGGGAATGCAAATGCGGGTTTAATTGCAGAAAGACAAAAGGCAGAGCTATTTAGAATTAGCAGAAAATTAGGGGATTGTGCGAAAATAGAAGCAAGTGAAGAGTCAAAAGGGCTGTTGTTTAGCGAAGGACTAGTGAAGTCGTTAGGTAAACATGTGCAGACTTTCATGGCATTAGACAGGCACATGTATCAATGAAGAAGGTGTTTGGAGACTGGAATCTATATGGGAGGGCCAAAAGACAAGGCAAATCTTTCGGCCGTCCGTACGTCAGGGGCCAATATTATCAGGGAGGATATTCCCAAGGAAGAGGAGTGTTCAGGCGTAATGGAACAACTCTGGGAGTTTCTACCCACAACAGGAAAGAGCAGGAAAGAGCAGAGGAGGCAGAGGAAAGACAAGGTCACATACAGGGACTCGAGCAGGACATCAAGGTGAGTATGAAGAGTGTAACTGGTTCTATCCAAATAAATACAGGAGGTAGGCTAAGGTTTGTTGTGGGAGAAATTAACAAGAGATAATTGGGTGATAGAAACAGTAAAGGGGTATATGATAGAATTTCATATGGAACCCGTTAAGATGATACAATTTCATATGGAACCCGTTCAGATGATAGAATTTCATATGGAACCCGTTCAAAGAAAAGAACCAAGGGAGATAATATTCCAAGAAAAAACAAAGAAGGTTGTAGAACAAGAAAAAAAGGAAATGTTATGGAAAGAGGCTATAATAAAGGTATCCGAGGATCAGAGAGGGTTTGAAAGCACCCTGTTTGTAGTGGAGAAGAGAGAAAAGGGATGGAGGCCAGTAATAAATCTAAGAGAGTTGAATTATTTTGGGACATACAGAAACCTCGTGATGGAAGGAATCCATCTTTTAAGAGACATTTTAGTGGAAGGAGATTGGTCAGCAAAGATCAATTTGAAAGATGCTTATTTTTCAATACCAATACCAGAGGAGAGTAAGTGTCATCTTCAATTCAGATGGAGAGGTCAGCTGTACCAGTTCACATGTCTCCCATTTGGTCCATTGTCTGCATCATGGTTTTTTTCAAAGGTTTTGAGACCAGTGGTAGGTTATCTAAGAGACAGGGGTACGACTAATAGTTTACCTGGACGACATTTTGTTGATAGATCAGGATATTATAAGGTAAAAAGAGAATGTGAGGGTGGTACAAGATCTTTTTAGAGAGCTAGAAGAAGGACAGATTGAAAGCAGAGCAGAGGATAGTTTTTTGGGGTTTATAGTGGACACAGTGGAAAGAAAATGAGTTTCTGGTGAGAAAGATTTGTTTGATAAAGAGGGAAGTGAAATGTTTGCTGAGGAAAGAAGTGAGTTAGCGACAGTTAGCGAGAGTAGTTGGCCTTTTGTGATCCTCAGTTCAAGCAGTGTTTCCAGGTCAATTACACTACAGAGCTTCACAGAGGGTGAAGAATCTGGGTCTGAGCATGGACCTTTCGTATGGAGATGAAGAGAAGTTAGATGCAGAAGCAAAAGAAGAATTGGTGTGGTGGCTGGAAAATTTAGAGTCATGGAATGGTTGTGCAATTTTTGGAACATGCCAGGATTTTGTGTTGGAAAAGGATGTAAGCAACTTAGGTTGGGAAGCAAGAGTGGAGACACAGCAGACAGGGGGGAAATGGAAGGTATGGAAAAGAGAGGAGCACATAAATTGCTTGGAGTTAGAAGTCAGAGAGTTGGCAGGTTGAAGTTTCCAGGAATAAAAAAAGGGACAATATATTTGCGGTAACAAGCTAGGAGGGAGCAGATGGAAAAAGTTGTCAGAGTTGGCAAAGGATTTCTAGAAGTTTTACATGGAATTAAAAGTAAATTTGACAGCGATGTATTTGCCAGGGAAAGAGAATTTGGCAGCAGACTGGAGCTCAAGGTACTTAAAGGATTTCAGCGACTGAAAGCTAGACACAGGGGTTTTTCAGATAATACAGAAGAGGTAGGTTCCGTTGGAGGTAGATTTATTTGCATCTCGATTGACCAATCTGTTGAGAGTGTATGTGAGTTGGAGACCAGATCTGGGTGCGAAAGCCATGGATGCTTTCAGTCTTAATTGGAGGGGAATGAAAGGGCATGCATTCCCTCTATTTTCTATGATACAGAGTGTATTAATGCAGGTGAGGAGACAGAAATGCAAAATAGTTATAGTGACTCCGTTTTGGATAACTCAGGCTTGATACCCGTCGGTCAGTGATTTAGCCATAGAGGATCCTTATTTGCTGTTAGCAGAGAAGGGTCTTCTAGGAAATGTGGATGGGATAGAACATCCTCTTGTGGAGTCAGGGGTGCTCAACCTTCTAGTTTGGAGCAATTCATGAGATCGGAAAGATTTGCTACCTTATCAGGAGAGGCTTCAGAAATATTATATGAGTCTTGGGCAAAAGGAATAAGGAAAAGATATGCAAGTACATGGAAGGTTTGGTTACGCTGTTGTGTGGAAAGGGATTTGGATCCCATTGAGGCAGATGAGGTTATGATTACAAAGTTCCTAGCAGATTTGTTTAGGAAATGTGTGAGTTATAGGACCATTAACTGGTTGAGGGGGTGTTAGTAGGCAAAGGTCAGTTGGTTTGCAGGATTATGAAGGGTATTCGTTTGAAGAAACCTCCAGGTGCAAGGTATAATACTCTGTGAGACATTAGTTTGCTTTTGAAACTGTTTGAGAGTTCGCAAGGGGACAGAGGCAAGATGGCTGCCGTGGGGAAGGCTGTGTAGTCAGCTTGCTCCCTCGCTCCTGGCGTCCTACCGCTTTACCGGTAAAGAAGGAGAAATCTAGCTATTCTTGTGCTGCTATGGATGGTTGCAGCTAAACGAGCTCTATTTACCGGCCAAAATCGTGGAATAGTATCGGTTGGCTGCCGGTATCAGTGTCTCCGCTGTGGCTGCCGGCTGGGTCGAGCTGGGCTGGGCTGCTCGGAGACGGAAGGCGGAGTTCCGCGCGACCTGAAGGCGGCTTTTCTTTTCCTCATTTCCCGATCACGGGTCTGGATCCGGAGGCTCCGCGGTGGAGGTGAGGCGTTGATCACTTCCGACTACCCTCGAGCGGATTCTAGCAGAGGGGAAAGCGCTTGGCGGACAAGTCAATAAAAGCCACAGAAGCGTGGAGAATAAAACGCATTCACAAAAAAAAAAAAAAAAAAAAAACAGGGAGGAAATAATTTCATCGTGTTTTCTCAGCACACAGTTACAGCAATTTGCTACAAACTATCCCTGTACTAGGCGGAGCTACGAATGTTGCTAAACTTCCTAGAGTTCAATCGGCGGTCTCCGCTGTGGCGTGCTACACTTTGCCTGTGCTGGGCACAGAACAACGTTTTTCCCGGCAGAGGTGGCTCACGGAAAAAAAAGAGGACGCCACTTCCATCTTCTATCGCCACACGCAGCAACAGAAAAACCGGACCTGGGCCTGAACTCAATAACGTGGGGCAAGAGAACAAAGAGATTGAGATGGCAGAGGCAGCGCCATTGATCCCTGGCAAAAAAGCCACCAAACAGGGTAAGAACTCTAATAAAGGGGCTATTATTAAATCTAATGAAGTATTCGGCTTAAAAAGCCCAGCATTACAGACTTTACCAGACTTATTTGAAAAGCATGCTGCAAAAAAGAAAATAATTGACAACGATAATCGAAGCACTGATTTAACTGATATAACTGCAGCACAGGTCACTAATCAACTCTCTGTAAGCGGTGACAATCAGCTCAGCCCTAATAATTCTTCTAGTTTAGCGCCCATTCAGGCACCAACCGACTTATCAAGGAAGGGAATTATGGGACTTGTAGTTCCAACCTTGGGTGGTGCAACTACGAACAGAGCATGTTCTCTTCCATCGCTGGCATTATATTTGAATGAAGTCCCAAGCGAAACACGAATTGCAAAAGAAATTACTGTGCAGCAGCATAATCAAGAGCATAATCAAGAGCTCTCTGAAAAATTTTATTCACTATCAGAGCTTTCATCCGATGAAGCGAATAAAGACTGGGCAGACCTCAGCGTTGAGAGTCCATCTTCTGAGGGTGAGATTAGCCTGAGTCCTGATAATTCTAATCTGGTTACTACTATAAAGAAAAAACGGAGAAAGAAGAGATCCTCTCATATCATGAGCCAAGAGGCTGCCTCTAACTCACCAAATAATACGAATGCTTCAGTGGTCAATGATATCCCGGGGTCTAATCACAACGGTATATATGATCATAGTCCACAGCAAGAGAACAATGATGAGATTACATTGAAAACAATATTTGATACCATGATGTGTCATAGAGCAGAGAGCAAGGCCGAGAATCAACGCACGCAACTGACATGTGCTAAAGTCAAAAACGCAGTAAGACGTGCAATTAAAATATGCTCAGAGACAGCTGATAGGGTCACGGAAGCAGAGGCCAGGATATCTGTTCTTGAAGAAGAATGCATGGCTCAAAGACAAGAAGTTGGAGACTTTAAAGTACAAAAGGATGACTTATCCGACAAACTAGCCAGTTTGGAAAACCAGGCCCGTAGAAGCAACCTACGCTTTTTGGGGATCCCTGAAAACAAAGAAGGAGGAGACCCGAGGAAGTTTATTATCAATTTATTAAACGATGCTTTTCCTGAAATTACTGATTGGGATTGGGCTCGGGAAGTACAACGAGCACATAGATTCCCATTTACAACAAGGAAACCACGGCAAGGTCAAGAAAATTATCCCAGGGCCATTTTGGTATCATTTAATAATTTCCTTGCCCGTGAAGCGATATTTGTAAACGCTAGACCAGATAAGAAAGCGGATGGTTTAGGTTGTCAGTTTTTTGTGAGACCAGATTATTGCCAGGCCACTGTGGCTCAACGATGGCAACTGAAGCAATTAATCCCTGACTTTCAGAAGAAGGAGGTAACTGTATTTTTGCAGGGTCCCGCAAAATTAAAGACTATATACAAGGGCCAAACAAAATACTTCATTTCTACTATTAAAGCTAAAGAGTACTTGGGATCCCTCTGAATAATAAGAAGAATTTCAATGTATACTTTGACAAATATAGGATTTGGACGTAATAATTACTCTGTTTAATGGTTATTCAAATGCAGGATTATTATATTTCGTAATCTTTATACTCTTCTCTCTGCTTTCTGAACTTTTTGAATTTTCTTCGTTCGCTTCGTTTTTCTCTTTTCTCCTTTCTTTTTCTTCTCTTCTTTTTCTCTCTTTTTCTTTAGTAAGGACGCCATGGGTTAGGGACACGGCATCCATACGCTCCAGGAACTGACAGCTCCTGTGCCTCATATAGTGGGGAGGGTGGGGGGAGGGGTTCAGGGTTTAAGGGTGGGGGTGGGCAAGGGTAAGGGTTGGTGGTGGGGGTGTAAGGCAGAGGTGTTCAACACAGGGATGATTATAAGGCATCTAAATGATATCGTTGTAGAACAAATACTTGTGATGTTGGTCGATAATTTTTTTTTATTACTTTTGTTATGTATAAAAAGGTGAAAATATGTACTATCAACATTAATGGTCTTAATGGCTTAAAGAAAATTGCTATGTTTCGAACAATGCTCCAGGCGCTGAATATCGATCTGCTATGCATACAGGAAACCCATATTTCGTGGGATAAACGTTTTCTTTTGAATAATTTGGGATTGGAAGTTCTGATTACTTCCAAACAAATGGGTATTAAAAGAGGCGTAGCAATCTGCATGCGTAAAGGAGTAGGGAAATGTTTAAAAACACTTTCCGACAAATGGGGTAGATGGGGACTGGCTGAGCTAAAAATCGGAAGCTGTAAATTTACCTTATGTTGTATCTATGGACCCAATCTGGATGATGCCGAATTGTTTAATACCATGAATGCAGAGCTATCCACCTGGACAGAACCGATTATTATTTGTGGAGACTTAAACATACACATGTCAGCTGACTGGAATATTAGATCAGAGCAGAGGTATTTGGGCCGAAAGGTTAAAACTTATAAAGCGCTTAGAGACCTGGTACTAAGTAATGGGTTAACTGATGTCTGGAATAAACTCCATTATAATGACCCCGGATATACTTTTTTTTCTACTCCTTATCATAAATTTGTTCGTTTAGATTATTTTTTTGTATCTTCAATTTTTTTGGAGAAAATTCGTATTGAGATATTACCACAAGTCATTTCAGATCATAATCCCATAATCGCTGAGATACAATTTTCTACTGATAGCCCAAATTCCACTAGATCCTGGTCATTTCAAAGAAATGTATTATTAGATGAAGAATATCTTCAATTTATGGTTAATATTATTAAAGATTACTTTCTAATAAATAACGACACTGCCTCTCCACAAATAGTTTGGGACTCTTTTAAGTCCATTGTACGGGGCGAGACAATCAGCTTTGCAAATTATAAGAGGAAAAAAAATCAAATAGATTTTAGGGACAGGCTAAACAAGATTAGGCAGATCGAGTTGGATTTATCTGTCGCATGCAAAAACAATGCTAATATAGAGGATGTACAAACACGATTAACTATTGAACGTTCAGGCCTCCGAACACATATCGCTGAGGAAGTAGCCGCAAAATTTAAACAATAAAAAACGGAACGGTACGAATTTAGCGAACGCACAGGAAAAATTTTAGCACAGCGTCTACGACAAAAATCGTCTTATAATGAAATACAGTGTGTTAAGGATCCAAATGGAGTCCTTCACGAAAGTAGGGAAGGCATATTAGAGGCATTTCATGGTTTCTATAAGATGCTCTAACGATCTCAACAATGAAGTTGACAAGACTCTCAATCCCACAGATTATTTTCAGACCATTAACCAACTTTCTTTGAGCACAGACGATATAGATTTATTTGCCAGGTCAATAAGCTGGGAAGAGATTGAAGGGGCTATTATGAGTCTAGCAGCTGGTAAAGCCATGGGGCCCGACCAGATTCCTCTTGAATTTTATCAGACTTTCAGATTCTTGCTGAAACCAGAGCTGCTTAAAATCTTTAATATAGCATTCCAAGACAAAGCTCCCGACTCCTGGTCTACGGCCACTATAGTCGTTTTTGTTAAAAAGAATAAGGATCCAAAGGAATTAGGCTCGTATCGGCCCATTTCCTTGATTACAGCTGACAGTAAAATTTATTCAAAAATTCTCGCAAATAGACTAAACGATGTGATGCCGGGTTTGGTTTCCAATACCCAACATGGGTTTATTAAACACAGGGACACCACAGATCATGTTAAACGTGTTATTGCACTGTTGGACTGGGCTCAGGCAAAGGAATCCCCAGTCGGAGTTATTCTACTTGATGCTGAAAAAGCGTTCGACAGAGTCGATTGGGGGTTCCTTTGGTCTGTGCTAAAATGGAAGGGTTTTCCACTACAATTTATTCAAGCTGTGCAGTCACTTTACTCAAATGCAAAGGGCGTAATAAGAGTAGGTGCGGATATTTCTAGTCCATTTTCAATCACCAGGGGGACTAGGCAAGGGTGCCCCTGTTCTCCACTTTTATTTGCACTTTATTTAGAACCTTATTTGAATAGATTAACTACAGAACTTGGTATTCTACCTGTCCGACTCCATGAGATTGACCACAAAGTCCTAGCCTACGCAGACGACGTGGCTATCGTAACCCCTGATTCTTCTTCTGCCCTACCTAAAATAATAGAAATTGCCAGTGAATTTGGAAAATTTTCTGGATATAAATTAAATATCTCAAAAACCCAAATTGTACATTCTAAAACTGGGACACCTACCGACATCCCAATAAATGATACTGCTACATACCTTGGTGTAACTATATCATCCAAAGTCGATGACATCGTTGGACTAAATCTGGATCCATTACTTATATCCACTAACAGAACCTTAGAAAGGATAAATAATTTACATCTATCTTTATTTGGACGGGCCAATGTTATCAAGATGTTGATTTTTCCAAAATTCCTTTATTTTTTTCGAACCATACCTCTATTTTTTTCTATGCTTCTTTTTAATAAAATAGATAGGATGTTGTCTAGATTTCTCTGGGGGTACCGCCGCTCAAGAAGATCTTTAAAATGGTGTATTTTACCGCAAGGTCGTGGTGGGCTGGGAGTCACGAATTTTAGAATGTACTACTGGGCTATAACTCTTAAAACAATTAAGGTTCTATTATTTCATGATCATGTCAATGAGATCTTTTTGTCACCATCCATTTTTGAAATGCTTATGGGAGCTCATGTGCGCCAATGTTTATTAATATTCATGGAGCCGAGCTACTATAAAAAAACAAAATTTAAGGTTCTACTTTCTGCTTTTTTGGTATGGAGACAAATTAATAAAGCTTTACGGATAATTCCAAAATTTAACTTCTATACACCCATCTGTTGTAATATTTCGGTATCTGGTACCCTTCAAGATATCTCCACGATTCGATTTCGCTTAGGACAGATTCACTCAATTGGACAATTGTACCAAAATGGGGCTTTAATGTCTTTCATTGAACTTCAAGATATATTTGGTCTCTCCAGAAACGAATTTTTTAAATATCTACAAATTCGTAGTTTTCTGGAAAAAAAAAATCTCTTATATAGTGACGAAATGGAGACCAATGCTGTTATGGAGAGCGGTAGGAGGAATAGCCGCATCGGTACAATTTATCAGCTAATGGTCGACAGGCTGCATGATGATCTCGACCAACAAGCCCAGAAATGGGAAAGGAAATTGTGTATAGAAGGGATAGATCTGGTAAGGGCGTTTGAGATCAGCAATAAAACATTAATTAACAGTTCCCTTAAAAGCCAACATTATATGGCATCTTTAGATCTTTACTACACGCCTGCAAAACTGGCCAAATGGAAAGCCATGAAAGGTATTAACTGTAGTCGATGTGGTATTTTTGCAGCAGACTCATGTCACATGTTTTTTAGTTGTTCTAAACTATTTGTATATATAGATAGGATAGAAAAGTTTTTGACTAATTTGCTTAATACCAATATCAAGCTATGTCCATCTCTGATTATTTTTGGCTTATATGTTCCTCCCGAGAGTTTATCTGCTGATCAAGAACATTTTCTGTTTATTGGAATGTCAATCTACCGTTTCTGCATCACCTCAAGATGGCTTGATGCTGACCCACCATCATTTGAGCAATGGTTGGGAAAGTTACTAAATGTATATAGAATGGATAAAGCAGTGTATAAGTTGAAAGGTCACAGAAAGAAGATATTTGCCAGGAAATTATGGTCTCCTATTGATAATTGGATCTAATCTTTTTGATGACCACATCTGCAAAAAAGGGATATTTCCTGTTTTTATTTTATATATCTTATTGGTCTATCTTCTCTTTTTTTTTATCTAATTTTTTATCTGGTTTTGTCAACGATGTATTAGCAACTATGCGAATGATTGTTATAGTTTTTTATGTTTTTTTGTGGTTCTTCTTTTTTCATCCTTGTGTTATTGTATGCCTCTGCCATTGAAAAAAAAAAAAAAAAAAAAAATGGAAAAAAAAAGAGAGTTCGCAAGGCAACAACTATTTGACAGTAAAACACTTGTCTTGGAAGTTGGCATACGTTATTTTGTTTGATCTCTTTCAGGAGAGTTTCAGATGTTAAAGTGTTAGGTGTTTCAGGTAGATTTTATCATCCAGAGGGTGTGCTTTTTGAAGTTAGAAGAAGAACAAAAACAATGACGGAAATATTTTTTTACTCAAGATTTTAAAAACATCCAAAGGTCTGTGTGGAGAAGTGTATCAGGGAATATGAGGTGGGAGTAAGTGAGTCTGGGTGTGCTGTTACAGACCAGTTGTTCATTTCCTATGTGAGTCTTCATAGAGCAGTGTCTGCAGCAACGATTGCAAGATGGGTGAAGGGAACTATGCATGAAGTTGATGTGAATATGGACAGGTTTACAGCATATTCGATTTGTGTAGCTATAGCATCAAAAGTGTATGGTGTTGGAGGAAGTTTGACTGAGATTTTGAAGGCGGCAGATTGGTCAAATGATAATGTGTTTCAGGATTTTTATTTCAGACCAGTAGAGCATGTTTCAGAAGATGTTTTAAAGAACTTTGAGCATGCATAATGCTAACCTCCTGTCTTGCCATAAAATGTCGATTCTCAGAGGTATCCTGTATAGAGAATCGTGATTTTATTAAAGACAAGGAGGCTAGCAGTATCCCTCCCTCCCTCCCTCCCTTTAAGGTGGAGGAAGGATTAACATATCTGAATGTTTTAATTTATCATAGGATGGTGGTTGTTGAGAAGTTTGGCGGTGGATGTAAAGTGATTTCTGATAAGGTTATTTTTATATAGATGGACTGTGAACATAAAAAAAGGAGAATGGGAGTAGAAGGAAAAGAAAGAAGGTTTCAAAGAGGAAACAGAAACAAAGGTAGATGAGCCAGGAACGTTGAAGGGTTTATGTGGAGTTCTGATTTACTGTGACTTCATATTGTTCTTGTAAGCTTTTGAGATGCTGTTCAGAAGTGGTTAATAAAAGGTTATGTATTATGCTAGCCTCCTTGTCTTTAATAAAATCATGATTCTCTTTACGGGATACCTCTTAGAATCGACATTTCCTAGCAACAATTCAGAATCAGTGGTTTCAAAGCCTAACCTCCGTAGTTCGATCTTTCCAATCAATGGACTGCGCTTCGTGGATAGCGTTTGAGAAAAATTGCCAATAAAAGTGGCGGCCGATACAGATAAATACCAGTGGGGTGGGTGGAGGGGGTGTGTGGGGTGAGGGGGCTGGTGGGAAAAGTAGAGGGGAGCGAGCAGCAGGGGGTGGGGATTGTTAGTAAAAAAGAAAATGGAAAAAACACTAACCTAGTGCTGCCCGCCACCTTGCGCACCTGTGCTTCTAGTTCCTGCCATCAGGGACGCACATCCAAACCCTGCACTGCTCTCAAGCATAAGAGCCATGTGGGGATTGGCCTAAGCAAGATGGATTAACCCTGTTTTAGGCGCAGGGAGTGTGTACTGTTTATCCAACCCTGAAGGGGTGGCTCCTCCGCTAAGGCGTTGTCCCACTTCTTTCAGAGCAGGAGAAAATAAAAATAAAATGTTAATAACTCTTATCATTTTATTTTTCACTGCAGGGCTAGGTTAGGTCAGGGCTGGGCTGGGGCCACATGTGGAGGAGTGGGTTGCACTCCCTAAGTGTGCATGATGGTTTGGCCAGCTGTCTTGGGCTGTCCAAACAGTCATGCGCACTTGCATGCTCCCCACCAGGCTGCATTACACAGCCTGGTGAGAAACATGCCCAGGCTCCCATTCCCCACCTGAATGCTGAACCACAGTGCTCAGACCAATCACAATGCTGCATTGCATCGTTGTGATTGGCTAAGGGGAGAGAGCCAGTCTTCTTCCTGTTTGCCGAAGCTGAGGAGAAGGCGGTGTAGAAAGGGACCGATATGGAGGAGAGACCGTGGCCGCAAAAGGTATGTCCTTTAAAAAAATAAAAAGGTTGTCCCCACCTCGCCACTCCCGTTCCCTGTCAGCCGCCACTGCAACCTGGCTGTTCAATACAGCTGGGTAGGAGAATATGAAGTGCACATGTCAGTTTGGAAGGACGGTAAAACTGACATGCACACTTAAAAGTGCACATTTACCACTCCTCCCCTCCCATGGCCCGGCCTGCCCATCCCTACACAACCTAGTTCAGAGCCAGCAACTGAAAAATAAAACCATAGTAAAATATTGCTTTATTTTTCAGCTGCTGGCTCTGAACCAGTGGGGTGATGCTTCACCACTATTACGGACGAGCCGCCGCTGGCCAATAGCTATACAATGGAGGAATAGGCATGGCAGATACTTGACATGTCAAATAGGAGTCATTAATTGCTGGTTATGTGGAGGATGGATCAAATGGCTAGGGTGACCAGGCGTCCCGGATTAGCTGGGACAGTCCTGGGTTTTTCATCAGCTGTACTGGCAGATTTCGGCAAATTTGTCTCATGTCCCGTTTTTTTGAGAGGGCCAACTGAAAACAGTGGGGGGGCAGATTTTTATGTGTTCCAAAGAAGGGCTTGTTAGCAGCTGTTGTAGGAAAGCAATTTAATTAACAGGGGTCATATTGGGTTTAAAACTTGCATTTTATTTATTTTATTAGTTCACCTTCTGTGCTTCCAAGTTGATGAGCGCTGTCATTCTGTGCTACTCGGTTGATGTAAAAGTCTAGTCCTCCTTCTATGTCTGCAAAATGTCCCAGTTTTTATCTGGACACTCACGAATGGCCTATCAAGTAGAACTTGCTTTCCTGGGCTTAGACAATATGAGTTTCCTGTATGGGAACCCAATAGCATTGCACGTTAAAGAGAGAATGTGGTGGTATTCTTGACCTGGCGCTCCTGACTGCTCCTGACCGGGTGGGACCACAGAATATACTTCACTTCATTGTGGAGGGGAAAGTGGCTCATGAATACCTCTCAAATGCAGCAAGTGCGAAAAAGTAGGTAACAGAAACGTAGGAGATATATGGCAAGGATTACGTTTGAAATCATTTCAGGACATTCAGTCGCAGTTGGGTTTGCACAAGTCTCAACTTCATAAATATTTTCAACTTCATCACGCTTTTGCTAGCCATTTGGAGGTTACTGGCGACCCTCCAGAATACAGGCCCCTGGTGGCCAAGGTTGAGGTCAAATGGCTAGAGGCTAGAATGGCACCTCAGGAGGTTGCCATCTTATCCCACATATGCCTAGTCCTTCTAAAATATTTACATAGCGCATATTTTATACCTAACCAACTAAGGCATGTAGGTAGGCTGTCCTCCCTCTCATGCCTCTGATGCACGGACCTTAATGCTGACTTTTCTCATGTTCCTTGGGGATGCCCCAAAAAGCATGTTACTGGCTTGCTATTGAACAAGTTTTGAACTAGATCCCTGCTGAAGCCAATGGGCTTGATGCCCAAAATGGACCTCTTGCGACTTTTGGATGAATTGGGAGACACTTGTGGTTAACGTGCTCCAATAGGTACAGCCACAATAATCACAAAGAGGGACATTGCCTGGAAGTGGAAGTCGTTAGAGCCCCCTGCGGTCGGACTGGTGGGCCATGCTGGAGGAACCCATCATCTGGGCACACAAACATGTTAAGATTTGGGGATTTTTAGAGCTGGCTATTTCTGGTAGGCTAAGGCTGACGCCAAAGCCAGGCAGAAACCACCATTCTAGTCAGGGCAAGGAAGTCACACGCCAAGATAACCCCTGCTCAACCCCTTGGTAGCTTGGCACGAGCAGTGAGGCTAAACTCGGAGGCAATGTGTAAAGCATTTGCGCCAGCGCACAACAGCAACAACATACTAGGCACACCACAAAAGGAACTCCACACAAGGTTATATTAAAATAACTTTTGTATTGTCAAAACACATCAGATAAAAATCACACATGTACATTGTGCCAACTGGCACGGGCAACATTCATAAGGGATTATGTATAGGACAGGGCCACATGGGCCACTGTCAGAATCAACACTTTGTAGATATAGAAATAGCACTTATAGAACTTAGAATAAGTATAACAAAAATAATAACAGTTGTAAATCACATCCAGTAACTACTGGGGACAGGTAAGTACCACCTACGCAACCCTAAACACCTTAGGAGAATGTCACGCAGGGGACCAGGACCTCACTAGGACCACCTGTACTAAAAAGAACAACCACCTAAGTATCACACAGCATTTAGGGGTCTAGGAAAGAACACATTACCCATGATGCATAAATATACATTCAGAGGAGTAGTAAAGGGAAACACATGATGTATAAACCTACACATTCAGCGGTGTTACGAACAGAGCACATGATGCAATAAAAATACATTCAGAGGTACCATAACAATACAATAGCGCAAAAGTCACATGATGTCTAAAAACATTCAGAGGTGTAGGAATAAAAACCATACAATTGCGCAAAACCTTACATAAGCCACCACCTGTGGCAGTCCCTAGGCCAACTGGCCTTGTTGGGGCTAAGACGCCCTGAGTCTCAATGTCAGGGGCCTAAACGTGGCAGGCGCCCACTACTTGCTTGACACCTGTGGACACTCACAAGGGCCTAAACGCTGCAGCTGGCACTAAGGGCTGCGCAGCTGTGACTGGCCGGGCACCTCTGTGCCATCTCTGTCCCTCTCAGGGACTCACTCTCCATCTTGCGCCTAAACGGTGCAGCTGCCTACTAATTGCTGGGCAGCTGGAGACAAACTGCGACAGGGCCCTCACTGGCCCTTGGACACATCTACACCATCGGTTGGAGCCACACAGGCTCTGGAACAAAAAGGCCCTCTGGAGCCCTCTGGCTCCTCAACCAAAATGCCCCTCTGAGCCTGGCGAGCTCTCAAAATAATGGTGGCGTCGCTGGAGCCCCCCTCTGGGGCTCGGCATTAAAAGAAGATGCCCCCAGAGCCTCGTGGCTCTAGACACAACTGGGCCCTCTGGGGACGGGCAACGACAATCTGCCCCGATATGCCCCCTGAGCCCTCTTGCTCTTCAACAACAATGTGTGTGGCTGACTCGGGAGCCTCTCAATCAATAATGGCCCCCGGGCCTCTGAGGCTCTAACTGCAGGAATGCCCAAGCCTCGTGGGCTCTCTGGACGGATGTGCCCCCAACATTGGAGTGGTAACGCCACGCAGCCATGTCCCCCTGCCCAGCCATCACTCACCGGGCGTCTCTTGGGGGACTCCAGCACTCTACTCCTCGGCTTCTCTGGTCATATCTGCTCCCCTCGCGGCCCCGGGGCCCCCTCTTCACTACGGGAGCCCCGAAAGGGGCCAGGAACAGTGCTGCTTCCGCCGGTCACCACAATGCAGCCGGCAGCTCTCCTCTCAGCGCGGGGCTCCCCTTCTCGAACTGGGAGCCCCTCAGGACAATGGCCACCATTTTCTCTCTCCCTCACCGGGCCGGACTGGCCAATCAGTGCGCGGCAGCGGGCGGGACTTCCTCCGGGAACCGGAAGTCCCACCCCACATCAGGCACTCCTGACTTCCTGGTCGCGGCGCGAGGGCCGCGGCGGTGATTTCACTGGCATAATGAGGGGTGGGCACCCTCGAAATCCCAAATAAACATAGCAGCGAGGTGGGCACTTGCTAAGGCACCAAAACAAGGGGTGGCACCCTTTAGTTTAAAAATAGCGCTACTAGGGCATAACGCAGGGTGGCACCTGCAAAACCTCACGCAAAATGCGTGATAGCGACACGCTCGCTACGGGTGCAAAATAAAGCGCTCTCAAGCGCTAGGAGGCAAAATAAAGCGCTTCCATCGCGCTGGGGGCACTGACAGCCCCACAAGCCCCCAGAGATGACCCCAAAATCAAGAAGGGTCCCAAAAGTCCTGAGGCATCCAGGAGGCAGCACAGCAGCTCCTATTAAGAGAAATCCTCCAGCAAAGTTCTTCAGGAGTCCAGGACCAGTCCATCAGGAAACCAGGGGTTGGGCCAAGCCCCCCATCAGCCCAGGCAAGGCAGCGGGGTCCCCCAGAAGTTCTCCAGGCATCCAGGGGCTGGGCAGCGCCCGCCCCTGGTAGATTCAAGTCAGAAACAAGAACATTTTGGAAGGGGACACAGCCCCTTCTTATACACAGAAAAGTCTTTGAAGTCTTTGTGTAGGCAGTGTGAGAACCAGCCAGAACTGGTTATAGGGAAGTCCCTTCAGAATCAGGGACAGAGGTGACAGTCACCCAGAGGGGGGGTTGAGCCAGCATTGTGGCAGGCAGGCACAGCCCTTCACTATCAGGTGCTAATCTCCTCCCACTTCCCTGGCAGTAGATGCTGCCTTTCATCCACGGGCTGACTCAGACAACCTCCTGGGGCTCTGCAGCCCCTGTCACACTCAAACCAGACAGTCAATCCACAAGCAGGCCCAGGCACTCCTGGGCCAGGCTCACCAGCCAATCACGTGCCAGCAGACTCACTACACAAATATGCCAACTTCTAAAAGTGGCACTTCTAGACTAGACTCAACCATGCCGCATACACCATTATGCAGCATTCAATCTCACGAGTTCACACATATCAAACTCGACCCTGCACTCCTCACACATCAGGAGCTACCATGGGCATACACATTCCCCATTCATTCCTATGGGAGGGCAGGTCACTCACCGAACATACACAGAGAGCACAAGCACTTTACACTGTACCACAGTGAAAAAGTGCGCCAAGACCTAAAATCACTAACACCAGGTTCCAGAAACAGGCTAGGAAAAAGCAAAAAGTCTCGGGGTGAACCTGCCAAAAGGGCCAGGTCCAACAGGGATGTTGGTCTGGCTATCATGGGCTCGCAAATGACTGACTGATGGCCAATATGATGTACGAGTAGACACACTTCCCTGCCATACATTTGTGTGAACTGGATGTTATATTGCTTTGTTACACAATAAAGTAATTAAAATTTGATTGATCCAAAAATGTATGCTATTTTTTCTAAATTGGTTTGTGATTTTCTTGTTTTTTCACTTTTATTACAGTTTGTGTGTAACATAAATACTTTACACATTGCCTCGAAGTTCAACCTCACTCTGCGGGAAACTCTCCTCCATAGGCCTGTGGTTGTCCAGCAACTCAACAAAGCACTCACAGATTTCTTAGAGATAAACAAAACTGCAGACGTTTCCATCTCTACCATCTGGGAAACTCTGAAGGTAGTAATTGGAGGGAACTGATATCTCTATCAGCGGTGGACAACAAGGTTTGCCGAGACAAGAGACAGCAACTGACGCAACAGGTACAGGAATTCATACACAAATGCACTGACGCACACAGAGGCCTTGCATCAACTGGAAGGAGCCTGGATCCAGCTGGCGGGCTTTGATCTTGACAGGGCAGAATTCATAGCTCTTAGACTCTGCCACTCCTATTATATCGGGGAGAGACCGAGGTAAGCGCCTTCTGGCTAATAGGTTGAGAAGCCAAAGACAAACATTGGGTGTCCACACTATTATAAAAAAGGACGGCTCTGAACTAACTGACAATACCGCCATTGCTTCCGCCATCTGAGACTTCTATAAGGATCTCTATGCAGAGCAAATCCTTCCAGAAGACAGCCCAGCTCTATATCTGCAAAAAGCCCACACTCTGAGACTGACGCCAGAACAAGCCATGGAACTAGACCACCCGATTCAGGTAGAGGAGGTCATCTAAGTCATCGGACATCAGAAACTCATAAAATCTGTGGGCCCTGATGGATTCCATGCATCCTTTTATAAAACATCCTGTACAATTCAAGCTCCTCTCCTTACACAATTGTTCAATTCCTTGACAGAGCTCAGACTCAATCCCACCCTCTGTCAGCAGCCTCTATTGTGATAATTCCCAAGGATATGCAATATTGCACCTCGTACCGTTCCATATCCCCCCAGTGTGTTATAAAGCTTTTCACCTGCATACTGGCAGCATGCGTAAACCCTCTCCTACAAGGACTCATTAGCTCGGACCAAGCTGGTTTTATTCTACACTGCCAATGCAGTGACAACACAAAATGTGTTCTGCACCTAATAGATTAATCCCAGCAGTCTGACCCGTAGCAGATTCTTATGGCCATCGATGCCGAAAAGGCATTTAACTGGCTTCATTGGCCTTACTTAAGCACTAAGTTCCAACACTTTGGACGAGATTCTGTTTGTGGGTTCTGGGCAACTATGAACACCCCACTGCAACAGTTCATGTAAATGGCCAGACTTCAACACTGTTCCCTATTTGTAGAGGCACATGCCAGGGGTACCCTCTTTCACCCCTGCTTTTTGCACTCTATATGGAGCTCTTTGCCCAGCGGGTTAGGGAAAACACGGATTAAAAGGGGATCCTTTTCTGGGGAGAGCTGCACACGATCAGTCTTTACGTAGACAACGTCTTGGTGGCTCTGAGGAGCCCTGTACCTCTCTACCGGTCTTCTTTCATGAGCTTGAGGTCTTTGACCAAGCGGCGGGATTCCGGGTAAATGTTCACAAATCTCTGGCTATGAACCTTTCTGTCTCACTGACCCCTGAGGCGAACCTTATGTGTATCTATCCTCTACAATAGATTACCATTTCCATCCCTTACCTAGGTATTCAGTAGGCCTGCATGGTTAAGGCAACTGCCTCCCTCAATTATAAGGCCCTCCGTCAACCGATTAAGCTTTCTAGATGGAGACTCTACTGCCTCTCTTGCCTTGGCCGAGTAGATGCCCTGAAAATGGCTATTTTGCCTCAGATCCTGTTTCTTTTTCAGGCTTTGCCAGTTGAACCACCAGCTGGGACTATACAAGCCTTGCAATAAGATTATTATTATTATTATTAATAAAGGCTTTTATAGCGCGCTCTATTACTAAAAAAATAGTATCCTGGCGCGTTGAAGGCTGAGCAGTAAGAGAGAGAAAACAAATATCTGGAAACACAGAAAAGGGAAGCTAGACTATAATATTGAAAAGGTGGGTTTTTAGACCTTTCTTAAAAGCACTAAGAGTCGATGCAGTTTTTAAATAGAGGGGAAGAGCATTCCAGGATTTTGCTGCTCTCACTGAAATTGATTGGCCGCCAAGTCTGCAATATTTGAATTTGGGGACGGACATTTGGCACAGGTTGGCCGATCGCAGGGGGCGATTGGGAACATACAAACAGAACCTTTTCCTCAGGTAGACAGGGCCAGTTTGATGGATAGCTCGGTAAGCAAGCACTAAAATTTTAAACAAAATCCTGTGAGCAACTGGGAGCCAGTGAAGAGCTCGAAGAAGAGGACGAGCACTGGAACGCCTTGGGACATTAAACAAAAGTCTGGCGGCGGCGTTCTGAATAACCTGAAGACGGTGGATCAGATATGCCGGCAATCCACAGAACAGTCCATTCGCGTAGTCCAGCCTGGAGAGTACTAAGGCACGAATGACAGTCTCTTTAGCTTCTTTCGGTAGGAAAGGAAAGAACCTACGTAAAGTTTTTAGGGTAGAAAAACAAACCCCAGTGAGTTTCTTTAAATGGTCCTCAAACTTAAGGTTCTTACCGAACCAAACCCCTAAGTTTTTCACCGGGCCAGATGTGGCTGTTGGTGGGGGTAGGTCACCAGGCCAAAGACGCTCACTAAAATCCTCAGGAAAAGAGCCATACAGCAGGATCTCGGATTTACTTTCATTACATTTTAGCTGGGCCCTTGCTAACCATTGAAAGACAGAGGACAAACAAAGTTGGGCCGCCGACGTATCTAAGTTATCTTTAGACCAGGTAAACAAAAGTTGTGTGTCGTCGGCGTACGCCATAATTTTTGCCCCTAACTGTTCAGCAAGGTAAATCAAAGGGGTGAGGTAAATGTTGAAAAGCAGAGGGCTTAAAGTAGACCCCTGTGGAACACCAGTAGAAAGTAATTTAGGGGTAGAGGCAAAGGGAGGCAACCAAACTTGTTGTGTGCGGTTATTTAAAAATGAGGTCAGCCAGTCAAATGCGGGGCCAATAATACCTATGTCGGCTAGTCTGGAGAGTAGAAGGGAGTGGGGCACCGTATCGAAGGCAGCAGAGAGGTCTAGTAGGATCAGAGCCGCTCTGCCACCTTCGTCAAGACACTCCCGAATAGCCTCCGATATACATTGCTTTGTGTGGGCTGAAGGCCGCCCCCACATACAGAGAGGCCACAGCTATAGGCCCTCAGGGGAGGGTGTGTGAGGCATCCCAAACCTAATGCAGTATTACCAAGCGGTGCCTCTCCGGTTACTAATGGAATGGTCACGGAAGGAATCTGAAAAGCATTGGCTTTTCATGGACAGAACCATTACAGGTCATGGATTTGTTGGAAATTCCCTTCCTCCCCAAACGGGCCCAATCGAAAAGCCTCTATTCCTCACTGATTAATAAATCAATCCTCGATGTCTGGGATCGAATAAGCGGAGCGAGGGGTTGGACGTCATTTCCATCCCCAATGACACTGATAGTGGGTAATGTGGAGTTTACCCCAGGGCTAAACCCAATAGAGTTCCACCATTGGCCACAAGAAGGCTGCCGGTCTATAGGCCACTTGTTCAACCAAGATGGCCTGTGCTCTTTGGCCAACTTCGCACTGACTAGGCGCTCCCTGAATCTGAAAGATTTTGCTACCTTCAAATCCGCCATTGGATAATACAGCCTCCGCTGCGTCCCGGTGCCCAGCATCCCCTTACCACATTTGAAAAATGGCTTCTGTCCAGGAGTCGAACATGTGCTTGAGCATTGAATTATATAGCCTCCTACACCTTCCCATTCCATTGACTAAATCGACCAGTCCGACATTGGGAGGAAGAGTTGGATCGCTCCCTGACCCGAAAGTAATGGGGCGATATATATATTGAGTATGGCACACCGGCCGCAACACAGCAAGAATAGAAACTGATACTAAAACAATTACATATAGGTAGCTCAAGCCAGTGCGCCTCCACAAGGGCAATCCCAGACACACAGCAGATTGCAGGTGCGGTTGTGGCTCCCCGGGGACTTTCCTTCATCTACTTTGGGAATGTCTGACATTTACTGGCTACTGGGCACAACTACTAGATGACATAGACTAGAGATTCCCAATGTTTTTCCTGAAGTGAGGTCTCATCCCATATGTATCAGGACACCCTCGAGGAAGGACCAATCAACAGAGTTGAATTGTTTTTTTGCAAAATTAATGAGAAGAAAGGCAACCTGGTTCATAATCAGGTGACGCATGGGCCAGCGCCATTTGGACCCGACAAATACAATACCTGGTGCTGCAGATGGGCATAAAGCCCCATTGGTCCTGGTGAACCAATAAGGTCGGGACAGGAAGGAGCCTGTTTGGCAGTATTTTAACAAAGAACGTAACTTATGTGTTTATTAAAAAGATAGGTCGACATGAGGCGCACTAGTATAAATGGAGAACTACTATGGTGGCCGAATCTACTTCTGGGGGAGAAGACAAGTTTTGTCTGCCTCACCGTAGAGATCAAGCAGCAGGAGTGAGAGAATCTCATGGAATCTGCGGTAATATTTGAGCAAGAAGCAATCCAGCACAAGCGTCTTGCCTGCATTTATATTGCTCATAGCTTTATCAAGCTCATCCAATTGGTCTGTCCATTTATGCTCTATCTGTACTGGCAAGTGAGTGCAGTGGTAGATCCGCACAAAGCGCATTACCAGCTCATGGGAAGGACATTCCTGTTGGCCCTAAAGCTCCCGATAGAAGGCCGTTCCTGTCCTTAATTTCCAGGACCACCCAGGAGGCCATATCTCTGGTGACTAGCCATTAAAGGAGCTTTCCACTCACCCTCCCACTTGTACACTCTCCTGCTCAAGGTCATCTAACATTTCCAAGCCTCCCCCGAGCAAGGTTTTGTTAAGCTCAAGTTGTCTATGGAGGGTGACTAACTGATCTAGTAGGCAGCAGTGCTCCTGAACCAGGATCTCAGACTCCAGGTCCACCTTACACCTATTGTCTCCCATTTCTTAAGCCTCATGTAGAACTCCTCAACGCCACACAGTTGCCCTCCCAGCTACCCATAGTGTGTCCGGTAATGCCATTGAATCTTAGTGAATTTGGAAATATGATTGCTACTTTGTACGAGGAACTCCACGTGTCAACCCACAGGTACCACCCATTAAGGTGCCAAATCAGGCGGCACTCTGAGGAGGCCCCTCCAAGCCGCACTGTGACCAGGAGCAGTCAGAGGTTTCTTGTGGAAGAAAATCTGTCACTATGTTGTGGACCATGTCCAGCACTGGCAGAAGCAGATGATGTATATGAGAGAGTGTGTTATATGCAGCAGAGTGTATTCCCTGCTCTTTGGGTGCCAGGCCCTCCATACATCATAGAGGACAAGGAGGTTAACCAGTCCCCCAAACCTTAGCTCGACCTGTTCTGCCAGTCATGACTAAGCCTGTGGAGTCTAAGTCTGGATTTGGACTAGCATTAAAATCTCACCCCACTATAGTAATGCCTTGTTGGAATGTTAGGATTAATGTCTTCCAAAGCAAAGCAGATTTAGGAGTCTGGGTCACCGACGAACTCAAGAGCTCAAGAGCTCCAAGAAGAACTGTCGAGCCCTCGAGAAAGTCTGGAGAAGGGAACCAACTACGGACAACATGACCACCCTCAAGCTCGCCACCCGGAAACACCACCAACTGATCCGCGCCACCAAGAAAAATACATACAAGGACCGACTGGACAACAACGCACACAACTGCAAGGAACTCTTCAACATCGTGAAAGAGCTCTCCAACCCCAACGCCGGAAACAATGACATCACCCCGTCGCAAGACCTCTGCAACTCCCTCGCGTCCTACTTCCACAACAAGATCACGGACATACACAACAGCTTCAGCAACCAACCAACGCAAGCCACAACCGCAACAACGCCACCCACCACCACCCTCCGCACCTGGACTCCGATCAGCACCGAAGACACCATCCGCACAATGAACTCCATCCATTCCGGATCTCCGACTGACCCCTGCCCTCACCACGTCTTCAACAAGGCCGACGCTGTCATCGCACCCCACCTGCGGGACATCATCAACACCTCCTTCGACACCGCCACCTTCCCTGAGAGCTGGAAGCACGCCGAACTCAGCGCTCTTCTCAAGAAACCCACAGCAGACCCCACCGACCTCAAGAACTACCGTCCCATCTCGCTCCTCCCGTTCCCGGCCAAAGTCATCGAGAAGACCGTCAACAAACAGCTGGCCGCCTTCCTCGAGACAAATGGATCCCTCGACCCCTCACAGTCGGGCTTCCGAGCGAACCACAGCACCGAGACCGCCCTCATCGCTGCCACCGATGACATTCGAACTCTGATGGACAACGGAGAAACAGCGGCCCTCATCCTCCTGGACCTCTCCGCGGCTTTCGACACTGTCTGCCACCGCACCCTAGTACAGCGCCTCGGCAACATCGGAATCCAGGACAAGGCACTGGAATGGATCACCTCCTTCCTCGACGGAAGAACACAGAGAGTCCGCCTACCACCGTACAAGTCAGAGGCCACCAAAGTCATCTGCGGCGTCCCTCAAGGATCCTCACTGAGCCCCACCCTCTTCAACGTCTACATGAGCCCCCTCGCGGCCATCGCACGCCAACACAACCTCAACATAATCTCCTACGCCGACGACACCCAGCTGATCCTCTCCCTGACCAACGACCCCGCCACCGCCAGAGCCAACCTGCACGAAGGGATGAGAGATGTAGCCGAATGGATGACGACCAGCCGCCTGAAACTGAACTCTGACAAGACGGAGGTCCTCATCCTGGGCTCCTCGCCCTCCGCCTGGGACGACTCCTGGTGGCCCCCTGCCCTGGGCACCGCACCCAAACCGACGGACCACGCACGCAACCTGGGCTTCATCCTGGACTCCTCCCTCTCCATGACCAGACAAGTAAACGCCGTCTCCTCGTCCTGCTTCAACATCCTGCGCATGCTACGTAAGATCTTCCGGTGGATCCCCACCGAGACGAGGCAGACGGTCACCCAGGCCCTCGTCACCAGCCGACTGGACTACGGCAACGCCCTCTACGCCGGAACCACCGCCAAGCTCCAGAAGAGACTCCAGCGGATCCAGAACGCCTCGGCCTGACTCATCCTCGACATCCCCCGACGCAGCCACATCTCCGGACACCTTAGAGATCTGCACTGGCTCCCGATCAACAAGAGAATCACCTTCCGTCTCCTCACCCACGCGCACAAAGCCCTACACGACCAAGGCCCGAGCTACCTCAACAACCGGATCAACTTCTACACTCCCAAGCGCCTCCTCAGATCAACCAACCACGCCCTCGCCGCCGTCCCCCGCATCCGAAGAGCGACAACAGGAGGAAGGTCCTTCTCCTACCTGGCCGCCAAGACCTGGAACTCACTCCCGACCGACCTGCGCCTGACCCAAGACCACCTCTCCTTCAGGAAGAAGCTCAAGACCTGGCTGTTCGAGCAGTAACGGCACCCCCCTCCCACCCAGCGCCTTGAGACCCTACGTGTGAGTAGTGCGCTCTATAAATGACCTGATTGATTGATTGATTGAGTCTGGGTGGTACACATACAATAAGTAATAATGTTTACCCTCAAGGTGGCCCTTCGCACCAATGTATCTTCCATGTTGGTCAGTGACTACTGCTGATGCCACGAGGGGAAAGCTCCAGTGATGGAATATTGTGACTGCCCTCCTCCCCCGGAGCCTCTGGCAATCCCAGCATGGTACACTCTGTCATAACTGAGTCAGTCCAAAAATTAACATTTCATCCTCAGTAGGTGAGTTTTTTTAAGAAAACGAACTACCGGCGCTCACTCAAAGGACAGCTCCCTGTTTAATACAGTCATTCAGGCCATTGACGTTCCTGGACATAACGAGGAAATCAGCCATTTGGGTCTCCTGGAGAGATCATAAGATGACCAGTACTTTAGAACACCCTTTGCATTAGAACATCATTAAAACTATATTTGTGAATGCAATTATAAACCAATATAAAACCATGTCTACACCAATTAACATCCCAAACCCCCCAATCACACCCCACACTTCCACTCGTGAAGCATTTGTCGCCCATCACAATTCCTGAAAACAAACTATAACAATAATCTAAGTGGGACCATCTCCTTTGTAGTATGAATTGCCTAGTAAACAGAACATTAGTTGAACCTGTGTATGAACCTTGCATGGTGCACAACCCAGCCATCCATGCTAGGCAAGCCATCCCACAGATACAGCCCATTCTAGTTGCATGCATCTGGGAGGAACATTGGGGTGACCCGCTAGGCAAGTCTTCCTCCTCAGAATGTCCTGGTTGTCTGGCCTTGGGAGATGTGCCCTTGGTGTCCTCTTTCACGTCTCGTGGGTCAGTAGATTGTTGGCACCTGTCAGCCTCAGATGAGGTTTGCTATTTCTCGGGATGTTGCCTTGTTCTGTTGAGTCTTGTTCTGCACCTGGATTTAGCCCACCAAATTGTAGGCGGTCCTCCTGTTTAGGGATGTTTCGGTCTAGGCCTTTTTCTGCCACCCAGTCCCATATGCGGCCTTGAGTGTCTAAATAAAAAATAGGATAGGAGTTATGGATTACTATGAGCTTGGACGGAAAGGTCAGCATATATTAAAGTTTGTGGGCTGGAGCTTCTACTTAACTGCCTCACTGTTAAATTCGTTTTCTATAATTAAGAAAGATCAGCCGAGTTCCAAGAAAAAAAGATTTTAAAAAAAGACAAGGGGGCATGTTTGGAATACCCTGATCCCCTAGGGCTTGTGGTGGGGCATGCAATTCTACCCTGGTTTTTTTACTGCTCCCCAGGTTGCCCAAATCTAAAAGGGAATTCATTACCATATAAATAGGGGAGGTGGGCGCATGCAGGTCCTTCCCCCGGGGGCACCTTCCTCCAGGGCCCAACCTTTCAAATAATTGTGAGGCGGGCACACTGCCCAACTCCAGGGCCGTTTTTGGCCCTGAGGACCACAACCACCTGCGCCCAGCTGTGCAAATAAATGGGAGAGGGGTCGCATGGCCCCCTCCTGGAGCCATTAATGGCCCTGGGCACCTCATGTCCCAGGGCCTGGCTCAGCTATGCTCTAGAATGCCCATCCGTCGGATAGCTTGTTTTGTCTCACTTGGCAGGAGTAATTCAAAGCTCCTGCCAAGTGAGAGCTAACACTAAGGACCTGATTTAGATCTTGGTAGATGGGATACTCCATCACAAACATGACGGATATCCTGGCCACCATATTACAGGTGCCATAGGATATAGGGCACTTGTAATACAGCGGACGGGATATCCATCACGTTTGTGGCAGAGTATCTAACTGTCATGATCTAAATTAGGCCCCAAGTCCGCTCCCAGCTGGCGGGAGCATCATAAATGGTCCTGCATGCTGCTGGATGACTTAATCTGTTTTCCTGCCCGTAATGAAGCAGGCAGGGAAACAGATGAGAAAATTGCTCCTGCCCGCAGGGAGCAGCTATTTTAGCTGCTCCCTTTGGGCGGAAGCAATGCTGGTTCCCGCTAGAGGTGGGAAGCCAGCTCGGGCCTCAGGGGCATTGAGGCGACTCCCACGGTCCCTAACAATAATGCAATGGGTGTCCTGGGAGAGCTCTAGGGCACCCACCCTTTATTGGCTGGGCCCCGGGGATGGGGTCCCCAGGGCCAAAATAGAACTGGGGAAGGGAGCCATGTGGGCCCCCTCCCCTTTCAATACATTTATAGGTCCCCAGGGAGGGCGGTCATGCATCCTCCCTCTCCAATTAATAGATGTATAGGTCATGGGGAATGGCTCCCCGGGGCCAATATTGGCCAATGGAGGAGGGCAGTGTGCCTCCTCTTAATTCATTATGTGTCTGGGCCCTGGGGAGACGGGCAGCATAATTCCACTAGCCCTGATCACAGTCTTATAGTCTGCTGCAGTGGGCTATACCAGCCATTAAAAGGACCACTTCGGCGAGGGCCTTTAAGAAGGGAGCGAGTCTTTAATGCCGTTATAGCCCAGCTATTGAGGGCTATAAGGCTATTCGAACATTCTGTCACGAGAGGGCAGAATGTTCTAACAAATAAAACAAAAGTCTCACGGAGCCAAGGAATTTGAAATCCCGTGGGTCTCCATGAGGCCTTTGTTGAAATGTTGGACTACCGAGCTTCTACCTGCCTTTGGAAGCCCGGAGCACTCCATTGTTTTCAATGGAGATCCCAACATTCCAATGTTCTTATAAAAGTTAAACAAACGAAACTTTCGAATTCCGTTTGGTACCAATTTATAACTGCATATTAAAAAATTCAGCCCCACCAATCTATTCCTACAGACAAAATGTGTTTGGTAACAGTCCAAATGTTTTTTTTATTATAGAATTCTAGATTCTTAACTACATAAGTATTGTTTTCTTGTTTTTACTACTGCACAGTGTAGTCAAACATTTAATTTTCAATTAACATTTCCATGTTTGAAAAAAAGCCTCCTTTTTTAACCTAACTACCCCCCAAAAAGCACGCAATATTAAAAAAATAAAAACTGGCAACATGTAATATGGTCCTTCGGCCTCCTGGTTTATGATGCCACCAGAAACCCTTAATGGCAGTATTGGATCATATTACATGGCTGCCTATTATTTATCCTCTCTACATGCATTAAGCAAATTATGCAGCTGTACATATGCCCTTGCTCAACCCCTTAAGTGTATTTGAATATCATATTGGATGACATCAAAGTGGTTAAGTACTAAGATGAAGCCACTTGGAAGTCTAAATTAATGACTGGGTAGGGAAAAGGCACGTTATGCTATAGTATTTTTATTTCCTGAATGCATGTATGCCGAATCTTTATGATGCTGCAGTGAACTGGAATCATATAAAATAAAGAAACCTAAATTATTGACGAAAATTAGTGAGTTCAGATATTTCCTGAAGACAAGGAGTGAGTGAACTGAAAAGAGCTCAAAAGGATGATTATTCGACGCCTTGGTTGCTGGCTTTGCCACCAAAATAAACAGATTTTGTGAGTGTGTTTCTCCTAAAAATTAGCTGGTGGAGTAGAGAGCACGCAGTGGTATATTATGAAGGTTAAATTGAGGTTCCGTAAATTCTGACCCTGGGTCGTAATGGTCGTGGTTCTGTTACGATTTTGGCAACAGCGAACCGTAAACAGTGAGCTCAGCAAGCATGAGTGTTTCCGTCATGTTACATTGATGGATTCACTGTGTATTTGACGATTTCGTTCTGAAACCCTTGGGTTCCATTTTGTGCATGGCAGCCATTTTGTGGTTGCCCTCACATAGGCCTATGACTGTGGCTGAACAAGTCTCTGGGACACGTACACCTTAGCTTGAGTTTTTACTGACCCCTGTTTGACCTGAAGTGAACTGACCCTGCTGCCTGAAGCTGACCTTGCCAAACCAGTTCTTGCCCTTTAGCTGGTCAAGATAGAGATCAAAGAGCAGGACATTGCTGAGTTTATTGTACACGCACACACCCTTCTATCTTGCTTCTCATCTGTTTCTGTTCCTTCTTTTACGGCCTATTTATGATGTGGGTTGAGGCCTTTTTATTATGAGTTCTTGTCCGGCTTGTTAGAAAGAAGAATGTTTATTATGATTAATTTTGGGCTGGACAAACTGAAAAATGGGCTTGTCATCATGCTCCTGCTTTTGTCGTGGAAACATGTAAGTGGTCAAACTGTAAATTAGGAATGTCTGCCTGAAGCACAATATTTTGTATAAAAAGGGATGGCTTGCTTTGTAAAGTTGAGCAGTCTCCTGAGAACATACACCGTGTTGTACTTCTAGGATCTCTGTTACTGGCTGCAGCTAATAAATTTGATCTTTGACGTCACCAAGAAGTACCCCGTGTCTCTGTATTCTAAGACAGGTGGACCCGGAGACTTTGGGCGTTTCCCCTGGCGCCGCTGGGTTCTAAAAACCCGGTTCTTCAAAACTTTGAGACCATGCATTAGGTAAAGAGCACTGAATGGTCCTAATGTATTACAAGTGCTTTGGACAGCACTCATTTCTTTACTGGCAGTCAGTGGAGCATCCTTAAGGTGGGAGTAATATGGTCTGTGTGTCTGAGTCCCTGTCAGCAGCAGGGTGGTGTCTTTGGGTACCAGATGGAGCCTTCTATAAAGATGCTCATGCGTTGTTAGGTAGATGACGGTTCGGTAGTCTGGCCGAGAATGTATGGAAACCATCAGTATGGGGTGCATGGCATTCTGGTACAATGTAAGGCACGTTTTTCACGAGTTTAATTCGGCAGGAGTGTGCACCCCACTACATTGGAGGACTGCTGTCCCAGAGACAAGTCAGAATCAATATAATACCTAGATTACCGATTGCAGGCAGCCCTTGTTGAGATAGGAGTGAATACCCATCACAAAAGGGACAAAGAGCCAGTTCTCATTTTTTAGTGATATTTTTAGTGTACAAAACGTCCATTTGTACAGGTTCAGTTTGAGGCAATTGAGAGTCCTTCCTGTTTTGAATGCTGATTAAGACATCAGTCAGCTCCTGCTGTATGTAATCAGATGAGTAGTAGAGTTGGTTACAGGGGTGGTTACTTTAATCACGAGCAGCCTACCTATAATATTGTACTCCTTTGGCTTATAAGAGGAAGGCGGAGTGGGAGCACAAAGTTCTGAGCGAATCGGCAGGTGACCAGACAGTAGTCAGCACAGATTTAGGAGTTAGGTAAACCCTGAAAGAAACATGTGGAGTTATTTCAATGCAAGCCTGGGAAGACCAATGCTTTTAAAATCTGGTGAGCAGCAATGCAAGGTCAGAGGTCTTAAAGGACCACCGCCCTGCCCATACCCTGATTCGCTAGCCTCTGAAGACCGTCCAGAACAGAAGTGAGTATCAGCTCTGTTATGTAACTTGGTGTAAAATCTGCCTCGACGTGATATTAAATAACATTGGTTTTCATAAAAAAATGAAGTTATGTAAACACCACTTTTTCCAAGTTTAGTCATTGCTGTCTAACACGCTGACTGGATGATGATCTAGTATAAAGGATGGTTGGACAGACTGACCATGTTAGAATGAGGTGTGGGCCCAGTTGTTTCTTAATAAATGCGGACAGATGCTGGCCGGAGAGCCTTGATAGCCTGGCGAGGAACATTGCCTCAAGCACTTGAAGAATATTCAACATTTGTCAGCCATTTGGATCTTCCTTGAATAGGTTCCTGTGAATTTTGTTTTTTTATTATTGGGAATCTCTAGTGGTCGGACCATGGTAGCAACATACTAAAGTCTACGGTGCATTTTAAATTTGGGGATTGGCAAATCGCACTTGAAATCTGCCCTGAAAGGTGAGTGGTTTCACTGTTCTCTACGTTGTAAGTATTTAAGAAGCAGTGGGTAGCCCCAGAAGAGTTTTCTAGATGATAGTTAGAATAGTCAGAAATTATTGTCCAATTGTTGATTAAGGTAAATTGTCCTAGGCCTTCCGTAACGGTAGTTAAAGGGCTACATTTATATGTTTTATTAAGTACCCAATTCTGAATTCAGTAGCAAGAACTTAACCTTGAAATGTTTTCTGGAAAGGTTTTGGTTTAATAGCTATATTCTTCCGATGTTACCCCGCGTCTGGTCTCTATAAATCGAGAACATCTCACAATGTGTGAGAACTCCCCAGAGGTCTAATGGCACACGGGTTACTGGTCCTCATCCATAGTGGGTGAGGACATTAACCATTGATATCCTGGGGGCTATCCTACTATGGTGCTACAAAGTAAGTCAGGCATACCCCTACCTAACTTGACTTCCAGTGTCGTGATGGTGAGTAGTCCAAGGCATCTGCGGGAGACAGAATGGGGGACGAGGGTAGAGTCTCAGAACTCAAAATCACAAATAGTCACTTTAATTGAATGTCCAGATCCGTGATTTTCTTTTAGAAATACAGAAGACAGCAAAACGTAACTGAATAAATATAAAAGATTTAACACTACTGGAGAGGAACTGTATGAGATCTTCAGGGTTCACACATATAACAAAGGGAGAGTTAGAAGAAACCACACCATACCATCCGTAAAGTCAACAAAAAAACACAAAAACAATGCAATGTCTTACACAGTAGCATACTAGTCATGTGGCAGAATAGTCTCACTTTAACATCCAAGTGATACTTACAGAGAAATCACACTTATTTGAATTATATGATATATTGTCATTGGCAGAGCCCAACCTGATAGATGTACTGTCAAGAGGGTTAAGACTGAGTCTGCGCAATTGAAAGTGGCAGTGGCTAAAGCAGAAATAGTAGATATTTCGTAAAAAACGCTGCAGATAAATACACGTTGTGGAGACATAATTTTTATAATTACAGTGAAAGGGTGGGGCATCTCTTAGCGACTCAAACAATGCAACACAGATTAATTCCTGGGAGGGGTACAACTGACTATATCTGCCGGGTTATTACTCTCTTTGATGCGGCCACTATATCCGGTGACCCTATGGCTTTAATACTCTTGGATGCAGAAAAAGCATTCAATAGGGTCTCCTGGTCGTACATTTGAGCAGTTATGGAAAAGATGGGTTTAGGGCCAAGGTTTATGAAATCTGTAAAAGCACCGTATCGCAATCCATGAACTAAGATCTCACTGCTCACTGATTTGTGAGGGGGAAGGGGAATTCAGAGTTAGTTGTGATACAGCACGGCATAGAGCAAGGATGCCCTTTATATTGTTCCCCTGATTAGTAGGGTAAAGAATAACCCACTAATTTCACTGGTTTGCTCCCAGGCACGGGAAACTAACATTTTGGCATATACTGATGACCTGGGCGTCGTGACCGCGGACCCAGGGCCCACATTGAGAGAGATCGAAAAGGAGGCCGTTTGTTTTGGTTGTTTTTCTGGATATTTATTACATCAAGACAAAACCCAAGTCATCACTGATGGTAGCATGCATTATGAAGATAGGCGGGTGGTTTAGTGTGCGGCTTATCTTGGACTTAATATCAAGGCAGATATTAAGAGAATTGTGGAAATTAATTTAGACCCTTTGATTAAGAGAACAAAGATGGAGTTTGGGAGAATGAATAACATACGACTTTCAATAACAGAGAGAAGTAATATAGTGAATGATTTTCCTGCCTAAAAGTTCATATTTTTGGGGGCCATTCCCTTTAAGGTGGGGACTCCATGGTTTAAGGCATTGGGTGGGTTGATTTCGAGATTTTTATGGGCTTATTTTAGTCCCAGAAGGGTGTTAAAGTTCTTGACCCTTCCTAGAGAACAAGGGGGTTGAGCAGTCACGAACTTTAACAGATGGCTATTATTTTTCAAGTGGAAGAAGAAGGGGGAGCAGCAGTTAATAGTTTCCCCACTACTTACGAGCTGCTGATAGTCAGGGAATAATTTACAAAGACTTCAATAAATATATATATATTTTAAAAGAAGTCTGTGAACCATACAAAAAGATTAAACACGTTAAGGGCTACTGAGAGGTTTTCAAAGAAGTTTAGTGCATTACAAAAGTTGCCTGTCCTATGGGTTAAAATACATATGTTCAAAAGCCATTTGTCCTACTCATGCTCTTTTATGCACCTATTGTGTTTTAATCCTCGTTGTGTAAAGTTGCATAAGAAAAACCTCCTTATTCTGAAGTCGGGGACAATATCTGGAGAAACATGTTGTGTCACACGGTTGTGAATTTATGTGGAAATCATGGTCAGCCAGCATTTGATTTGTTTTGCATTCAACAACTAAAAAACGTGTTTTTAATTTGTATGCATCCTCTTTTTTTAAAATGGGTGAAACAATCTGACGGGAGTCTCTTGTGAGGAATTGAAAGAAGGATTTTAAAGCGGTGGTTTGCTATTTATTCATGAAGTAGTAATCTGATAAAAACTCTCCATAGAGTTAAGAACTAATAAGAATAAGACTGTAAGAAGGAGATCAATAAAGAATCAAAGGCATAAAAGGTATTGAGGCATCTCCTGAAAGAATGTTGACTCATGCAGATCTTAGGGCAAGAAATTCCTCTGCGTAGAAGGATACCAGACTTTGACTCATGGACTTCTAATCAGGGTATCATTAGCAACATCGTTTTTCTGAACTCAAAACATATGAGTAGGAACAGAAAAACACATTGTAAAATAAGGAAAGAGGTTTTCTATTAATAATGTGAAGCAGTCTTCTAAAGAAATATTTTAGATCACCAAGTCATTGTTGTGGTCATAATCCATTTTAGATGTGGCAATGAAAGACAAATGGTAATTGCTCCAAGGATGGAAGAAAGACATTAATTTGTGACAATGAAGTTAGTCTGACCTGTAGAAAGAGCCCCAGGTTCTTAGCTTGAAGTTAAGACTCAGGACACGTTCTCATATCTGTAGTCCGAAATCTGGGTGTCCAGAAACCCACTGTAGCGATTTCTCGTTCACCCAGTTATTGACTTGACCCACGCGGGCAGGGGATGTATTCTTGGTTTACGTACAATCTCTGTTTGGCTGCCGCATAATCTGGATCTCATCTACTTAAGTGTGGAATATAAAGCACAATGACATAAGATCAGCTAGAAGGCAAACATACGCATGACATTAAACTGTGTACACAAAAGACCCCTGTACAAAATCGTAGTTTAGCCGCACTTATTGATATAATATTGCAATTTCATAACCTGGTTGCATTCTATAACAAAAGATATTACCTAATTTACTGCTGTGCCTGAAAGCCTCATTTGTGGGAGATGGCTCTACAAAGTAATATGGATGGCCCATCAGAGGCTGCTGACCGATCTAGGGTTTATTGAAGCCACTAGAGTAGAGTTCTTTCTGTCAGTCATCCCAAATGGCAACAACCACTTATTCGGATCTCCCATCCGGTATAAAGCAATTCTGAAACAGGGTCAACAGATCATAGTATTTATGACCCTCTGAATAGGAGAGGTAGCTGAACTATCCAATTACCTCTGCAGATGATTAAGGGGGTGGGGGGTGATTGGAGACAGTTTGATCCTTTTTAATGATATGTGTTGTATTCTTTAGAAGCAGAATTGTTTCCACAGTGAATTTACTACTGGCTTGGATATTTGAACCTACGGAAGGGACCTGTGTATAGTGCTCAAGTTGTATGATTATTTTTTTTTAAGTGCGTATCAATGGTTTATAAATGATCATTCAAAGATGGCCGTCATCTCATCGTGTTCTTGCGTGCACATTTGACTGCGGCTCAAAGGAACCCACTTATTGTTTGGTAAAGCATTGGACTTTCCCTATCCTGAAAATAAAAATTGAAAAATCCAATCTTTGCCGCTGATGTAATAAAAGCTGATCATCAAAGGCCAGCAATGGAATCTATGCAGGAGGCGAGATTAATGCCAAAATAATAGGGTGCATTTTTCACAACCGTGGAGGTCTGAGGTTTCGACATCTAATCTTTGCTTTAGGCATCCTCACAGTAACACCTTATTGTTAATAAAATATCTCGAATTAGCGAATTTCCTCTTTTGCTGTTTGTTCCAGTGCCAAAGAATTCTTGGTCTTATTCCAAATTCTTATGAAACTCTGGATCTACCGTGCGTTTTGCAAACGTCTGTGAGTAATACGAGTCTACTGGAGTGATGACAGTTTGTACTATATTGCATCCAAGCAGATGTCATTCAGTAACTTGCTGCACATGCCTGTGAAGTCACTGCGGAGAGAAACCACAGCCTGTGTGCACACAAATCCGGAACCAAAATGATTTCTGAACAATAAAAACACATTTTCCACAGAGAAAAAATAGTTTCTAATTGTGGAAGTGTTTTCTACATATCTGCTCGTGTTTGCTGCCTATTGGTTACTCGGGAAGCTTTCTTTAAAACTTATTTCAGACAATCAAAGCAACTCCTCTTTAATCTTGTGATGCACATAATAGTTTCATCCATTTAATTCAGCTCTGTAATTGTTTTCAAAACCTTCAGATAAGCTTAATAGCATATTTGGAGAGGCTATATATGATGGTATATGAGTAATAGTTGGTGCATAATGTTGCTACTTTCTACCTGCTTTGCAACCTCTTTGACTCAACCTTGCCCATGTCTCATCTTTTAACTGTTATGTGAGCATTTATCTATTGATAGTTTTAGTAGCTGGGTGTTTGTACCTGTTAGTAATCACTGAATATAAAGATGCTGCAGTTTTCAGCTATGACTGTTATAAAATATGTGCAGTATTTAATCACTGGAATCCAACCTCAATGGTATGGCTCTAAACTAATTAATTAAACATACAGCCAAAGTAGAAGCGAGATGGAGATTAACTTCACAGATGACAAGATAAAATATTTTAAGATGATCCATCTCGCCTGTAGAGTGGACATTTTATTTGCCGAAGTGAGTTTTTCAACTGAGTCGATTATTATAAAGTACAAAGTGTGTGATTTATTAATGTTCAATGGTTTTCTCTGTTACATCTGCCATCCCTATACACAAAATTCCCTATCTTTGCGCTCCAATAAAAAATTATGACACAAAAAATTATGCAAGGATTTTCTTACATAAATTACTGCAGTAATTTCAAATTGATCTGATTGCCAAAGCCTTTGCAAATGTGTTGTCGTTATTTTTCAAAATGCAGCACCTCTAAAAACAGCTCCTGACACTGTTTAGGAACCTTGAGCATATTCACCTATATCCCCTCATTTTATCCCTGAACTCCACTTCGCATTACTTCTTGTTGTCCTAACGGAGATGATATCTTTCACAAACTCCTTAGAAAGACAATGAAATATTCTGATATTTGTAGTTGTTAGGATGACGATGGGCCCTGCAAGATGGACAGGTGTGCATCCCTGCCTATAGTGTCCAACTCTCTCCTTTTGGTATCCTGGATTGAGTCTGGCTCTTCAGTCGCATTAATGTATTATGAGTGCTGAGGTCTAGGCGTGTCCATTGACATGAGTGAGGTCCCGGGCCTGTCCTTTGACCTGCAGGAGCACACCATCTGCTGTAATTAAGAGACCATTGACTACTGTCTCTGTCATTGGTTTAGTACATAGAGTGGTAGCACAGTCTACTGAGTTTTGTGAATTCACAGTTGTGACCAGATCTTTTAATCTGTGTCAGAGTGAAGGCCTGCTGGCTCACTTGTGCAAAGTTCTGCTTCCAAGTGCTTACCAGACTCCTAACGCTAATATGCAGATTGTACATTGTATGTGTTTGTTTTGCCTGCATAGTACAAGCATGGCATTTGTAAGTGGGCCAGCGTAATGGAGGCCTGTGGGATCATTTGGATACACCAAGCTTGGATTTTGTTTGCAGAGGATGGTGGTGAGTTTGTTTTCCCATATACGTAAAGTGTATTGATGACGTTCCTGAAGCTGAAGGGAAAAGACATAGGCACTGAAGTGAGGGGAGTGGACACGAGGCTCCTTTTGAAATTCAAATTGGCTTTTTTCTTGGCAAGGTGCTGCTGACTAAGTCTTCCTGAACACTGCAGTTTGGGGATGGTACTGGCGAAGGATGGGACTGCAAACTCTTGTGCACTTTGTACCTTTTGGTAAGGCTCAGCATTTGGTCTTGCCATGATCAAAATTTGTTTGGTTGATGACAAACCGGTGCAGAAATCTCACACCTCTTTGTGTCTGTTGTGGGTGCTCCAGGCTGGAGACTACTATGCTGTGAGAACATCACTCTCCATAAAGGTTGTGTCTGGATAGCAGCCTGGAAAGGACACTTGAAAGGAGAAGCACCTCAAACTGGTTATGAAGCTGCATACAGCGGGTTTAGAGATCTTGTTCAGACAACATCAGTTTTGCTGTGCAAATCAAATTAAATCAATCAAAATGCAAATTGCGTTGCTGATTCTTTAAGTCTCAAGTTCCCAATGACCAGGGAAATAAATGCTCTGCCGATTACTGGGTGGATTGATTTGGAATTAGAGCTGATGTCTGCCTGACAGCCAGCTCCTCCAAGATGAAGAAACATCACCTGAGTCTGACCTCTTGCTGGATGAACTGTATACCTGACTAGAAGCACCTAGAAGGCTGCCTGCCTTCTGAGGGAGTGAAAGAGCATATCAACCCAACCCTGCAGGACCTCTGTCTGTCTAGTAGAAAGTAAGATACAGAGTGTCTCTGGTGACTGTGGTACATCCAGATAAAGAAGACTAAGAAGTGTGATATTTGTAGCCTAGTGTCTGTTGGATTGCAGTCTCTACATGGTGGTTCAGGAAGGAAACTGTGAAGAACCAGATAATGATAATTTAGCTCCTGATGGGCTGTGATCCTGAGTCTAAATGAGATCACTGTGTGCCTGAATTGTCATCAGAAGATTAGCCTGTGCATGGCTACTTCTTCATCTGAAATCTTGCCTATGTGTGGCCATGTTGCCATCAGAAGAGCAGTCTGATTGGCACTATTATGAACAGATAATAGGCCTGTGCGTGGGCGAATGGCAAGTGGAACATCAGCTTGTACCTGGCTGCACCGAGCCCATGGAATTGACCCAAGATTGACAACGATGAGCTGACCTGTTCACTTATGTGACCTAGCCTAAACCTTGGACTGTCGCTTCCACTGGCTCAACAACCACAGAAGATCACCAGGTCTGCCAGATCTGCATCTGTTGGGTGGCTGCCCTAGCAGCCAGTGTGGAGATGTGAAATAGAGTTGTTCTAGCATGCCACCTACCAGAAGCCATAGCAGGATGAACACACTGAGAAGGAAGTAACACATCTGCCCAAAGGACTGATCCACCACAGGCATTAGTAAACTTTCAACATTGAACTGTGCGAGACTGAGTTCAAGCACATTAGCGGAGAGCTCCCCCGCTCCCAGAGACACAACCTCTGGCCATCAGATCATAGCATGGAACCAGATGACAACACTGAGCACCATGCCATCATGCACTCCATCCACTCAGGAGCAACCATGGACCCCTGCTCCCACATGTTCAACCTCAGAACAGGACTATCAGCAACAAACTCACAGCCATCCATCACTCTAGCCACCTTCCTAGAAGAATGAAAAGTCAAGCCACTCCTCTAGAACCTGCCCACACACCCCAATGTGCTTGAGAACCACTGGCCCATCTCTTTGCTCCCCTTTCTCGCCAATGTCCTCAAAGGCCATCAACCGCCAACTTATGAAATACCTGGAGAACAACTATTTTCTGGACTCATCACAATACGGATTTTGCACAAACAACGGCACCACAATTGCCCTGATCACGCGGGTCGAACGGCGGCGCTGGTGCTGTTAGACCTTAGCGCTGCCTTTGATACCGTAGCCCACCCGATCCTTCTGCAACGCCTGGCGGAAGCGGGTGTCACCGGCCCTGCGCTCCAGTGGTTCCGGTCTTTTCTTGCCAACCGTTCTTTCTGCGTTTCCGTTCCGCCCTACCAGTCCAAATTCCATCCTCTGGATATGTTGGTTCCTCAAGGCTCCTCGCTGAGTCCCACATTATTCAACCTATATGTGAGACCGCTGGCTGAGGTTGTCAGGCATTGGGGCATGACTATGGTGTCCTATGCCGATGACACCCAGCTAGCGGTTACAATCAGCGGGGATGCGGATGCGGATGCCCCCAGATTCCAGGAGGGACTTAGGGCGGTCGCCAGCTGGATGACGTCCAACTGTCTCCAGCTGAACGCTGGTAAGACGGAGGTTATGATCTTTGGCAAGCAGACGGACCTCTGGGGCGACAGGTGGTGGCCATCGGACCTGGGCCCCACACCTACTCCGGTCGCTCAACTGAAAAATCTAGGGGTGTGGCTTGAGCCATCTCTTTCTTTTGAATGCCACACTAAGCGCACGGCGGCCTGTTGCTTCGGCATCTTGTGGGGTTTAAGACCCGTATTAACATTCTTTGATGCGAAAACTAGGCAACTTGTTATCCAGGCCACCGTGATGTCACGCCTTGATTATGCCAACGCCCTTCTATCGGGCTTAAATCAGGCGGAACTCACCCGCCTACAGCGGGTACAGAATGCGGCAGCAAGAGCGGTCGTGGGACTGCCCAGATTTTGCTCCACGGCCAATACCCTGCGCACGCTGCATTGGCTCCCGATCGCTCGGAGGATTCAATTTAAGGTCCTTTGTCTTGCTTTTAAAATTATCAAGGGAGCACCTGCCCTGATCCTTGCTAACCTCCTGTCTTGTTACACCCCGGGCCGTGTCCTACGATCCTCTGATTTGCAACTAGCTGTTGTTCCCAGGTTCAAGCGCTGCCGGGCCGGCGGCCGTTCGTTTCAAGTTTGTGCCGCCGTGCTATGGAACTCTCTTCCTTTTGAGATTCGGGCACTTGGTGATTTGCTCTCCTTTCGGCGGGCAGTAAAAACCTTTTTATTTCCTTAGCCCCCTTGTCTTCCTTCCGTGCCTTGTTGTGTTGTGCTGCTACCTGGCGGGCGCCAGGACGCTCCTTTGCTGGAGCATCTGTGCGCCTTATAAATTAGCGTAACATAACATAACATCACATCTACCAACCAGATTGGGGAGAAGAGGCCACCCTGATCCTCCTCAACTTTCAACACCATGCCCCACCACACCCTGATCGAAGCTTCATCAGATTGGAATCCAGGAAAATGGCATCCCTCAATGTTCATCCCTCAGCCCCACTCTGTTCAACCCCCTCATGAACCCCCTGGCCAACATCTTCAGAATCCAGAGGCTGAACAACATCTCCTATGCAGACGGCACTCAGCTCATCCTATCTCTGTCTGAAGACCCATCCACAACGAGGGCCAACTTTCCACTGTGCATAACCAGCGTCACAGACTGGATGCAAAACAACTGCCTAAAACTCAACACACTGACAAAAACAGTAGTACTGATCTTCGGGAACACCACCTCCCTGTAAAATGACTCCTGGTGACTTTCTTAACTGGGACACTTACCTACTCCTATAGACCACGCCCGGAACCTCGGCATCATCCTGGACAGCAAACTCACCATAAAAAGCAAGATCAATACTGCTTCCTCACATTTCGTATACTCTGAAAGATCTTCAAATGGCTCCCAGTCATCACTAAATGTACTGTCACTCAAGCCCTCATCACCATCTGCTTGGACTACTGCACTGCACTCTACATTGGAAATGCCACACACCTCCTGAAGAGACTGCAGACCATACGGAACACAGCAGCCAGACTTCTTGACCTCCCCAAATGGACACAACTCACCCCATACCTTAAGAAACTCCACTGGCTCCCCGTCCACAAGAGATGACAATTCAAGATGCTGACCCACACCTGCAAAGCCCTGCACAATCAACCATTGCCTGAACTTCCACCAACCTTCAGACACCTGCACTCTGCCTCCCTCTCTCTCTCCCTCGCTCACACACCCTGCATCCACTGAAGCACAGTGGAGGACACTCCTTCTCCTACCTCGCTGCAAAGGCCTGAAACAGCATCCCCTTCCACCTCCGGACCTCACCCTCTCTTCAGGAATTCAGAAGGGGACTCAAGACCTTGTTGTTCAATTGATTCTCCAAAGCAGCTTGCTCTCAGTGCCCGGATTGATTGATCTAGCTGGAACCATACCAGAAAAAAACAATATCCTTCATATAGAGAAATATAATCAACAATTTGCCAGATACTACAGAAAAGCTCAGAACGAGAAGGGCCACTAATCTAGGTGAATTGGAGAATTCAGACGGGGACAAAGCCCTACAGATCCAAAAATAGGTAGCTATCACAGTAATACTCACGCTGGTCCAGATCAAGATATTGAATAGGATCTACTATGTGAAAAAACCAATAGTTAAATTTGGTAGGGCTGACTCCCTCTCTCTGGTGCCAGGTATAGGGGTGGATGGGAACCTTCTTCCATACCCTCTGGTCTTGTTCCCTCTTACAATCATTATGGGATGTTGTCAGGTTCTGCTTAGCACAGATGAGACATTATTCAGAAGTCTTTTATTAGGTATTTGTAGGAATGATACCCCTCTTAAACACAACTGTATGCATGAAACTGCTGTGTAATTGGGCCTGATGGTCGCGAGAAGTAACTTTGCCAGTCAGCAGTGGCTATTGACCATCGCAAGGTAGAATCATGGAAGCTGGACAAGGATTAGTGCCTGGTTGCAGAAAAATGTCTATGGGGTGACTGGATTCAAAGATTTTTGTTACGGGCTGAGTTCAATGGAGAGAACATTATGACATAAAGTAACACTTAACTAGGGAAGTGGGAGAAGAAACTGTCTCGGGTCATGATCTGAGACTGTGAAGAAAGCGGAAGCAATGTATTCTGTCCATCTCCTATCATGTTATTGCAAGTGTCATGTTGATAGGAAAAAGTGTTCTGGTTGTGCTTCATGACGTTCTGTCACACATTGTTGAAATTATTATGTATTGATTCATTGTACATGAGTGAATCGGCTATTGGGAATGGAAGCTTGTGCCCAGCCTGGAGGTATCCCCAGTGCAGCCGGGATCTAAGGGTTGATTTGAGGGGGGGTTTGGGGGGGGGAGGTTCTCTGACTACCTCTGGTCAAAAGAACTGCAGTGCCCACCTCTCTCATTGTGTATCTGTGATGGGTGCCATGCAAGACGTTAACAGTTTAACTAGGAGAGCCACATAGTTGCAATCCAGTTAGTGACTCATCGCTGTTCATGGCATACTATTCTACAGTGTCTGAGAGGCCCCAGATGGGTAAAATAGTACTAATATCCCATTAAACTACCAGGTAGTCTGAAGTAGAGGGTTGTGATGGGGAGTGCATTGGTCACCTTGTATCAAAAGCCTAAATGGAAGTAGTCCATACACCTGGTTTTGAACATAATGATGAGCAAGCCAGGCACGGCTCGCATGTAGTCATCGGGCATGGAGGTATTTTTTAATGTTTCAGTTTGTTTAGATCCTCATCTCATCTCTGACTCACCTCATTCTGATCCTCATCTCATCTCTGACTCACCTCATTCTATGTGGGACCCTTCAGTTACATAAAAAACAGAATTTGCAGTGGTTCTACCATATTAGTGCAACCTTTGAGACACTGAGGTTGTCCCATTATTGGAATAACCTGTGCTCATTCAGTGGATTCATTTGGACCCCCTGCAGTTTCCAGGAAGCCTATTAAAAACAAATCAATAATACAAGGTCAGCCCTGGCCATACACGGCTGCCTCATTCATGCCTTTTTGAGATTTAACTGTGCTCCGGACTTTGAATTTGACTAGGATTTTGTTGAGCTGAAATTACCAAGACACATTTTTTAACCCAAAATAATCTTCTACTTCAACTCTTTCTTGAAAATGCTATTCAAGCTGTGTTGTATGTTGTTGCATGGGATATGTCATGCGATCCCGCCAGAGCGCAGGCAGATTACAGGTGCCCGAGTTGTAGAGTGGGCACTATTGAGAGGAAGCCTGATAGACTGTATGCAGTCTGTGTTCTTGAGGAAGACCATTTATAGTCGGTTGGTTCCTTAAAAGGACAGCAGAGCAGAGAGAAGCTCCAGACACATTTAGCCTTGAGGAAAGGCAGAGGAGTCTAAATTCTCCCCATTCAAGTGATGCCCTTGGGCTCTTTTCTATGAAGAGCAGAGAGTGAGACATCAAGGCATTTCTTCTCTAATAAGTGAAATGCCACCTTCTTGTAGCCGGAGTGGATGTGAGGCTGGTTCTGGTGCGTTATTGGTCCAACTAAACACTTTGGTCTATTTTTAGCACCAGTGGACAAGAGAGGCTGCCCAAAGTTGGAATTTGATTTCAGAGAACAAAAAGCAATCACCCTGAAGCGTAGGGAGATTGTTTTTCGGTGCACCTGGGAGCCACTACACGTTTTCCCCTCCTGGCACGGCTATGTCCATGTGGAGGTATCAGGTAGGGAAGAAGAGTGACTTTAACCTTCCAGCCTGTCCGCCACAGGATCACCAGGTCAGAGATTTAGGCCAGCTAAGGCGGCTAAGGTTCCAATGGCAGAAAACCCACTCTTTCCCCTACTCTAAATTCAAGGGACGTGAACCCCAAAGTTTGGTTGGGCAGAAGCACCACCACCAACTTACTTACAGTGGTGGTCCTGCTCTGCAAAACTCTAAATGACACCATTGGTACTATCCCTATTTTTTACAGTTGTGCAAGAGCTTTAAGTGTACATACCATAAGGGGCAAAACGCATGTTAACTGTTTGATTTATCATGGCTGATGTCCCAACTGTACGTAGGACAGATGACACTCCAAGAGGTAACCACATGATAATAAAACATCCTTGCCAAAACGACATCATGTTGTATATTTATGGTTAATTTATTAACACAGTTGCTAATTAAATATTTT